>NW_004524614.1:15999061-16047675 GCF_000260255.1 Octodon degus
TAAGTGATACATGACAGAAAATGATGCTCATGTTCCAGGGAGATAGCTCAGTGGCAAAAGTGCCTGCCTGGCAAGATTCTGGATTTGATCCTCAGAAAAAAAAAAAAAAAAAAAAAAAAAAAAAAATCATGTCCATAAAAACAGAACTGTGTGTCCTCATTTACCTTATTTGCTGGATCTGTCATTGGGTAATTTATAGCTCTTCTCCAAAGTCAAAATAACCATGAAAAACAAATATTTTGAATGAATTAAAAGCATCGAGGCAGTTACAAAAACTAAAAACATTAACGCTGGAGGACTTCAGAATTGCATCAGAAAGCAGCAGGCATGATGGGATAAGTTCACTGAAAGTGAGGGGAAGTATTTTGAAGGGAGTTAATGAAAATGTCTCTTCTAGGGGCTGGTGAGATAGCTCAGTGGTCTAAAGCACCTACTTGGAGCAGGCTTGGCAAAGCACAGGGACCGCGGTTCGATCCCCCAGCACCACATGCCAGCCAGCCCCACCCCCTGATCGGCTGAGCTGGCCACACACACACACATAAATAAATAAATGAAATTAAAAAAAAATAAAAATAAAAATAAATAAATAATAGGTAATTGGTTAAAAAAAAAGAAAATGTCTCTTCTGTTATAATACATCAAAGAAAAAGTTTAAGTATTCACTGTACTTTTTGAATACTTTTTTCATACTAGGTAAGCATGTATAATTACGACAAAACAAAACTCAATATTCTACATGACTAATATGTAACAAAAAAAAAAACTAACCAAATAACTAAGAACCAAATCATTTGACCCATTTGAGCGGTGAACCAGCTAACATCCTGTCTGGTTACCATGGTAAACAAGAATAATTGCTGGAGGACAACTAGCATTTTCAAGCAAATAGAGTATCTAGACTCCTGAGTATTCTGGTTGCCATTTTATAAGAGATTTTAGTCTTTAATTATCTTCTTGTTATGAGTTCAGTGCTCAGGGGTTTGTAGACTGGAAATGTTGCCTACTCTAGCTTACAACATCCTCCAAGAGAGCAGCTCCGTCTTGACTATAGGTCATGGTTAAGGGTGGATTAAAGACTTACCCTCTGTCACTGTGACTGCCTTATTTTTTGTAGTTTTTTCTTTAAAATTAACTTTATTGATACACTTTAGATATGCACAATGCTCACACATTGTAATTCATCATAACTGAATTTTTATTTTTTATCTTCTGGAGAAGAAAGTAGGTAGAAATCTTGAAGACATAGTGGTAGGCAGAAAGTCTGTGAACAGAAACCGAACAGCACAGGAAATACTTCAAAGAATCAACACCTGGCATCTCATCTTTTTGAAGTTTCTTATGTCAAAACAAATCACTAACAGAGTGAAAAAAAAAAGCCCATGAAGTGGGAAAACTATAGAGGACTGTCCTACAGACAAAGGACTCCTACCTAGAATATACAAAGATTAAAAACAAAATCAGTTCCCTAATATTTAGACCCAATCAAAAAATGGGCATCTGATAAGGATGTACACTTCTCAGATAAAGAAATACAAATGGCAAATAAACAAATGAAAAAAATGTACCTATACATAGAATATGCTGATTCTTTTTCCAACCACTCCCTTGCTTCAACCCTTCTTATTTACAAAATCTTTCTTTCCATTTTCTTCTATTCTCTTTTTTCTTTTTCCCTCTCCTTTGTTCACCTCTTTTTTTTTTTTTTTTTTTTTTTTGCAGAACTGGGGATTGAACTCAGGCCCTTGCACTTGCCAGGCAAGCACTTATTCTGCTGAGTTATCTCCCGGCCCCATGAGCCATCTCCCCAGCCCCTCATCTCCCTATTTTTTGAAATGCAAGTAGGATGAGATACTTTTAAGTCACTTCATATGCTTTATACATGACATGAAACCATTTAATTGTGAGTCCCTGGGATGTTAATGAAGAACTGTGCCTTAATTATTCCTGGACTGTTGTAGATATTTCACCAGCCTCACTATTATAACTGCCTGCTCTGTAATAGTCATTGTGCTGTTTTCTTACTCTGTATATATTTTAATGCTCAGTAATCCTGTAAGGAGAATAGTTTTGTGTCTTTATAGACTTGTTAATATAGATACTCAGAGATTTAAGTAACAAACCCCAAATCTCAAAAAGTAGTACTAGTATTGTGATTCATATATAACTCAGTGCTTACAATCTTAATCAAAATACTATTTTGATGTGAATAAATGGTTAGAAGACAACACTATGCATTACAACAAATACTGTGAAATTCATATTACTTTGTTAAGTGAAATTCTGTATCACTTGTAATTTTTCTGTTCTAATACTATTTTTTACTCTTTATAAAATTTAAAAAATTAAAAATGCACAGAAAACCTGCCTCTGTGCTAAAACAGCATCGAAGAGATGGAAATATCCAGTAGGAATAAATATATATTTTTCTTGAAATATCACACTACTGCCTGTACACATGCTGTCTACCATGGGAACATAATTTTTTTTTTCTTGGTATCTAAATTATCATTAAAACTGTATTTTGGATAAATTTATAAAGATGTATATTTCAGAGATAAAAATCGTTTAACTTTGTAGTTATTACACATGGATTTTGGGGCTTTCTGAAAATACACAGCACAGAAAAATTTCTGCAAATATAGCAGAAATCAACTTTATGGAAATAGGCTGGGTAGAAAAATTAATGGAGAGTATAAAGCCACTGCCGACTCCTTAGATTACTGGTGGATTAGAAAATGAACAGGTATTTGCTTGAGTAGTAGTCTGGCTGCTAATTATGCTGTGCTCTCTTCTCTGGTCACATTACATGATGTAACCATAGGAATCAGAAATTGGATCTGTATGAGGAGACGTGGATGACCACAATTCCCTACGAGTTGTTGCCTCTGCAGACATTCCAAACTCCCTGAAATCATTCTGGAAATCAGTCAGTGCTCCAAGTTTGTTAGTAACATTTGTTAAAATGCTTTCAGATCTTATGGAAAGCCCTGATCTGATGTCTATTCCAGAGGCTTCCTCACTCGGCCTCCACGTACTTTTCTACACTGAAGCTCTTGGTCTTATACTGGTCCAGTTTGTTGGCTTCGGCACACAAAATGTGCCTTGTCTCCACTATGACTTTACTTGTTCTCACTATAAATTCACTCTCTGCTTGTAAGAACCAGTCCTCATCTATATTGTCTGTCTTCTGTTTACATTTAGGATGCTGAACTAGTTAGTAGGATTTCCTAATGAACAAGTAGAAATTGGGTCTGTTGTGCAAAATTTTAGTTATTAAAATTTTGCTTTTATTAAATGTAGCCATTTTTTGTTTACTTCAGACCACTAACCTCAGAATCACGTAAGTGCTCATTATAAAGGAAAAAGCTACATTCCAAAGCCACTGAAGCAAAATATCTCTGAGCTCGGCTCAAGAACTGACATTGTGAGTAAGTTTCCTGGGGGCTTTAATATCCATGAAATTAAAGTTTGTGAACCCCTGCTTTGGCCCACTGAGTAGCTGTGCCAAAGTGGTCTACTTATCCTTTCTCTGTGCCTGTGTCAGTGTCAGTGTCAATGTCTGTTTCTCTCTCTCTCTGTGTGTGTCTGTCTCTCTGTTTCTGTCTCTCTGTCTCTAGATCTCTCTGTCTCTGTCTATCTCTTTCTGTCCCTCTCTCTCTCTCTCCCCTTTCTTCTTGTTTCCATCTTCCATGTCCTGAAATGTAACAGAGATTTTGAAAGTAATCTCTGTTATATAGGAAATTTTAAGCTCTATCTCCTGCATCTTTTGACGTTCTATATAAATTAGTTCTGGGGGCTTATGTTTTTCTGTTTCTTTAAAAATAATTTAAGACACTGCTAGGTTGCTCTTGTCTGAGTCTCCCCTTTCAGCTTTCCCAGACACCATTTTCATTATTTTTTAAAGTGTACTTGGTTGTTACAGGGTCTCACTATATGGCTCAGACTCGTGGTGATCCTCCTGTTTTCAGCCTCTCCAGTGCTGGGATTATAGACGTGGGCCACTATGTCCAGACTCTGGCCAGCTCAGCCTGCCCTGGGGATGTGGCTGGCTCAGCCTGTGGTGCTTGGATCAAACCGTGGCCCCTGCTCTTGTGTAAGCTTGCCTAAGCAGGTTCTTTAGTCCGCTGAGCTATCTCTCTGGTCCCCAGACACCATTTTCTTTGAGAGATATTCAACAATAATGGCATATCTTTGGGTAACATGGTGACTTTATACATGTGCAGTTCTGGGGGACATGGCAAACTTAAGTTCTGAAATCGTTTGATATCATAAAATATAACAAACAAAATGATGAAAAAAATTGTTATTAAATATCTTCTGCTTTGATGAAGTACCCAATTTTTAGAATGTAGCATTTTGATTGACAAATAAATGTCTTAAGATATTTTGTGGTTTAAGGCTCAAAAGCTAGAAAGGAAGAAAACATACAGAAATTGCCAATACATTTTTTATTAAGGTACATCGATACTGTCTGGGAGAGAAGAGAAATATACGTTCATACAATGCTCTATAACAACACTGGCAAATTAATATTAAGCTTAGGCTTACAAATGTGATCGTGGGTATGTTGACTGCACGTATGGCAGCTACTTCCATCGGACAGTTGACATAAGCGTCAGCCGATCAGCATGCCACGCTGCACAGGTCACACTCTTTGGCGCAGAGCACCAATGAGATGAGAGCTGTTTCAACTGGACCAACCTCAGGGCCTTGTTGGAAAAGTTCTGTGGTTGCTGGGGTTACACAGACACTGGGTGACAGCCCCCACAGGGTATGCACTAAACAAGGGGACGGGAGGCAAACGATGGAGCAACAGAAACTGCACTTATGTGACATGGTTTAAACCCTTTTCCCAACACTACTTGAAAGTAAATGTGTGCCTGAGTCTTTCATTATGTGGATCAATACAACCTTTTTCGTTTCTTTGTGTGTGTGTGTGTGTGTGTGTGTGTGTTTAACTCATTCTTGAAGAGTCTGAACCAATAAACTCTTCCACAATACCACCAAGAAGTTCAGATCAATACACAACCTTACAATACCTATGGCTTTGCTTACATAAGATGTGACTTCTTTCCAAGAGCAGGGCCACAGCTCTATTCCCTGTGGTAATTCCAGCACATATTAGGCACACAATGGACATTTTTTGTTTGGGTGAATATAAGGCTTATTATATTTTGGGTAAATCTAATATTACAAGATTTTGTGTTACAAGGCATTTGTTTTGCTATACTTTTCTTTTTTTAAAGTAAAAAAAAATCCTTTTAGGGGTTGGGGGTTCGATCCCCAGGGCCTGACATGCCAGCCCCATCCCCAGGGCTCTCTGAGATGGTGACTGAGACTGGGAGTGGTGGAATACTCCTGTAATCCCAGTTCTTGGGAGGCTGTAAACAGGCGGATCACTAGGAGTCCGATCTAGTAGTGAGACCCTGAACAGCCTGTAGACCCTTTCCTAAAATACAAAAGAACCCAAAAAACAAAAAACAAAAAACACCCAAACAAAAACCAAAAAACAAAAATCCATTATTCCCTGCCTAATTTTCCTTTTAGGACTGTATTAGTCTTGAGGTGCATACTCCCATGCTTTACTCTGTTAGTATGAGTTAAAACAATTTTTATGTCTGTTGATTTTACCAGTTATTCCCTGTATTTTTTTAGCCATTCCCTTGTCTGTATTTACACATTTTATTTATAATACAATTGTTGCAGATTTTAACCATGTGCTTAAGTTAAGGCTTATTACCTGCCTACACCTGGTAATTTGAGCAACTACTTTGAAGATAACAATATACAAGATAATAACCATCGTTAATTTCCTGTTATCTTGTTTTGAAATTCTGTATTATTTTATTGCTTTTCAAATTCTCTTTAAAAAGTTTCCATTTAATATTTTCAGGTCAAAGGGCCAGCCAGATAGCTCAGCAGATTAAAGTGCTGCTTAGGCAGACACAGGTACCAGGGTTTGATTCCCGGCGTGTTGTGCCGGTCCCACCCCTGGGGCGCACTGAGACAGCCATTGAGACTGGGCGTGGTGGTGCACACCTGTAATGCCAGCACTTGGGAGGCTGGAAACAGGAGGATCACTAAGAGTCCGATCTGTGTAGTGAGACCCTGTAGACCCTGTACTAAATATATTAAAAAAAATTCAGGTCATGGTTGACTGTGTGTAATTGAAACTGTGGAAAGTGCGGCCACAGAAAAAGGAAGGCTGCAATATGTAGTTGTTTCCATGAAGAACCTTAAAGGCAGGACTGGACTACAACTCCAAGACAATTTAATAACTCTCAGTCATCTGTCAAATTATTTTAAGAATAAGTGTTAATAATTTTATAAATTATTGACGTGTCTCAGGAGATGTTTCTTGTGACATGTGGACATACGTGTATGCAGGGAGACAAAGACAAAGAGAACTCTTCCAATCCTCTGAAATATGTCATGAATTTCAAGATAAATATTAAATAGCAGTGAAAAAGAGAAAAAAAGATATTAAAAGAGATGTTACCAAGAAGAAATGCTTATGTTTATCTAAACTGTACCAATGAAATTAATTAATAAAAAAGTAATGTGGACAAATTTTAAAGATGTTCACTTATGATAACTGAGAAATAGATAATATAATGAATTATATTTCTCTATAATAATCTGTCATACTGGAAAATCATCATCCTCAGATGTAACTAGCCTAAGAAAATTCATAAACTTAAAATTTGGGAGTAACTGATTAGATTACTGAAAGAAGTATATTATCATAGCAAGGATAAATAGATGTGATATGACCACTTCTCAACCCTAGATTAAGAGAATAGAAGCTAACAATATGTCATTGTCTTGAATATTATTCACAGAGGAGAAAGCCTGATGTATTGATGTAAACATCATAGTTGATTTGGTGTTTAGAATCTTTAGGATGAGAGAAATAGAATCAAAAGATTACTACAGGTTAACACAAATATTTTTACTTCAGTTTACCATGAACTGATTATCACTAAGGAGAAATCTGATTATAAATTAGATTTCTCAAATAATTTCCCTCTAGGAAAGAGGTGCTGTGATTATCTGACTGGCAGGTAATGTCAATCATAAGATTAGTGCATTGGGTACCAGTGGGTTGGAAAAGGCTATTAGGTTAGTAAATGTCATTATTGCTTAAGCTATCAGGAGCCCGTTCTTGAAAGTCTGATTTCCTTTAAAGGACTTTGACTTCAGGACAAATGCAGACTGGAAATATAGTAAAGATAACAAGCTTTAAGGAAGATGCCAGCCTTGTATGAAGCTTCCCTGACTTGGCTAGTTTGGACATGACCGTAGTGCTTTGACAAGAATCAAGTTGCAGCCTTAACTTGAGGAAAGGGAAGTCATTCAGCCACATAAGGCAATCCTTAAGTCAGTAATACTTTCTGATTAAATACGTTACAAAGTGGTGTTCTCCTACAGAATTGTCTGTGCCCCTTTCATCTGTCACCCACTGCTCCCAAAGGTGAGGGACAAGTTGTGGGGAAACACCCAGGTATGTGGCTGCTGGCTTCAAAAGGACTTGGAACCTTTCAGAGCAATTTAAATTCTAAGCCCACGTGGTAGGCTTCTATCCAAAATTTTTTGTTGGGTATTTTGGGAGTGTTTAACTAGGATTGGAACATGATGAGTTCTTTATTCCACACACAGGTGCCTTTGTAGACATAGGGAAAATATTAAGAATTTACAAAGCTAGTTAAAACGTGCTTTCTGAAATGAAATTCCACAACAGCTCAATCGCTTTTATAGCAAACCAATTCATGACTGCCAGAAATCAATGCCCATTGATTTTATCAAAAAATTATTTTAATGAGTCAGTGCTAGAATTGTTGCCAATAAGTTTGTTGTGTTTTTTGGATAGCTTCTTATGCATTACTTAGTGTTTCAATGGGAGCAATATACTTTACTTAATGCTTCTTTTCCCAATGAAAATTGAAACAAATGTTTATATAGTTTTGCCTAAATCTGACTTCCTTCTAGAAAAATCAGCAATATAATTTATTTTTTGTTGGTGAAAATTGAATTCTTTTAAAAATGTATTTGGTACAGGGTTTCACTATGCAGCTCAGACTTGTGGTGATCTTCCTGTTTTCAGCCTCCCTAGTGCTGGGAAAACAGGTGTGTGTTTCCACTCCCGGACTCAGTCACTGGTTCAGCATGCCCCTGGGGCAGGACTGGCATAGCATGTTCAGGGGATCAAACCCCGGTCCCTGTGCTTGCCAAAACAGGCGCTTAGTCCACTGGAATATCTCACCAGCCCTAAAATTGACTTTTCAGTTCTCATACCTCTCTTACTTTTTGGTCTTTTAAAGTTATAACCTTCCAAAATGTCTTTGAAGGAAATCTTTTGGTAGTATTGAAAATAAAAACATTTTTTCTCATTTATTAGATTTACTGAAACTCTTGATTTTATATTTTGTGTTACAGCCTTTTAAGTGATCTTATTCTTTCTTCACTACTGCTGAACAGGAGAAAGTTACAGAGCCAAAAGGAAACTCATGGGAGCTCTAAGGCCTTCATCTTCCCTCACAGTTGTGTTCTTGTCTCTGGGCTGGGACAGCTTGTCTCTGTAGATTCTCACTTTGCTGCTGTTGCATCTGAACTCTGGTTGGAAGGAGCATTTCTAAAGCTGCTGTCTGGCTTTTGGAGGTCCTCCTTAAGGCCCTCGGGGCTGTCTCTCTGAAGTGCAGTCACCACTGAAGGTGGAACGCTGGTCTCCCAGTCTTTGTGGGAGGCTAATAGTAACACCTGATGCTTTAATCTATTTAGTTTGAGAATGAAGAATAGAAACACGACTATCTGGATAAAGATTTCTGTGGAACATAACTAGGTACATAAATGAAGGTCAGAGGAGAAGAGTTACAAAGTTAGGAATACATGATTTTTTTGTGGTTTAACCATGTGAAAATTAAAAGCTAAACTCTAAATGCTTCTATTTTGATAAACTTACTCATTTTATACTGTGAATATTGAAAACTGAACACAAAATTTCTTGGCAGAACCAAGCACACAAATATATGACGATAATTTTTTTTTTTTTTGTACTGGGGATTCAACTGAAGGCTGTTACACTGAGCTATACTCCCAACCACCTTTAAATTTTAAAACAGGGTCTTGCTAAATTTCTAAATTTCCCAGGATGGACTTGAACTTGTGGTCTTCCTACCTGTGCCTCCCAGACTTATGGGATTGTCAGTGATGACCACCATTCACAAATTTAATTAAAATTTTTAGTTTATGGCTAGCCAAAGCGCGGGAACGGTAAAAGTACGGGGTCGCGGAGACTCTTCGCGTTCCCGGAGCTACACAAAGCGTGGTGACGTCCGATACTACCCTTGTGAAACCCAAACTTTTAAGAGGCACCCGTATTGCAAACAGACTAAAGAAGTAGCAGACAGCGAAAGATGAAGGTATTTCAGAGCCTTTGCAAGCAGCTCAGGAGTTCCAAGGGGGGTTCCGTGGAAGCAGCCCACCGCGCTGCTTTCTCCACTTCCTCTTATTCCTGTGGTCCAAGGAAGAAAAACCCTTACGAAGAAGTGGACCAAGCCAGATACTCCCGGGTAGTAAGGTCGGTCTTGGCATGCCGAGATCTGGTCCAGACCCCAGAATCGCTGCTGGAGGAAGATGATTTACTCTTTGGACCTGTGAGTAAAGGCAAGCCCCCTCAGCAGGATGAGGCCAGAGTTCCCCGGAACTGGTTTCCTATCTTCAATCCAGAGCGGAGTCTAAAACCACACACGGAGCCCGCAGCTCCTTTGAAAATCCCTCTGCAAAGAAACTCGATGCCAAGTGTGACTCGGGTCCTGCAGCGGACCATGACTGCAGAACAGCTTTTCTACTTGAAGAGGTGGAAACGGCGAATGATTCTGGAGTTGGGAGAAGATGGCTTTGCAGAATACACGTCAAGTAATTCTCTTAAAAAAAAAAAAAAATTAGTTTATGTCATTTACCAGAAATAAAGTTTTGAGTATTTGAGAAGCAAAATTATGCCAACATGATTTTTTTCTTCTGGTTAAAACAAATGTATTATTTGCAAATAGCACAGTGAAATACACAATTCAAACACCCAACATTTGCAAGCACAAAGCACAAAACTTTTAGTTGTCACATGGTGTGACACTGAACTAAAATAAACTCTGTACCCAAATCAAAGTCCTTACTGTCTCTCCAATTTATATTTCTCAGTTTATCTTGAAGAAATAAATAACAAGTGAAAAAAGGTAAGGTAACTAGTCAGCAAAAGCAAGAGCAAAATCACATACAGACACAGATAGCAGGAAGGTGTTAGACTGAATTATCAGTGTCATTCCACATGTCGTCCTCTTTCCCAGTGATTCCTAAATGTATAATTTCAGTGGTCAGACAGGTATTTAACTAAAAATTCTTATAATGGATCAGTTTTTAAACTCATTTATAATTGTATTAATTCATATGAATAAGTTTTGTGGGAAAATAAATATGGCAGTAAAATGAGAAAACTTCTTGCTTTTATTAATAGTTCTTCCTGAAAGACATGACATAAAGCAACGTTTTACCATGTCTTCAATGAAAAATTGGTAAAGCAGGTTCTTTCAAGTTACTTGCTTCTTTGAGGTTTCTGAACCTTTCAATTAAAATAAATTTTGTTTATATATATATGTGGTATAAATGATTTCCTACCTTCACCTTTTTTATTTTTTGAAGAATATAAAATAGTTTTAAAAAAGCATTAGAAAAGATACAAAATTTCATTAAACAAAATGATAAGAATTCAACAATGGCCGCTGTATTACAGGGTGTGATCTTCAAATTAGTTGTTTAGTTTACCAGAGACGAATCTGCAAAATTGTTTAAAAACAACAACAACAGCAAAAAGTTATAAGAAATTAAAAAACAAAAGCAAAAAAGAATAAAAAGAAAAAAAATTAAGTATTAACTGCTCCTTTCAAAAGAGCAGCAGAAATCAGCAATAGTCATAGACTAACTTTTCATTTTTATAAGTCAATTTCAGTCATTATTAACACTTTTTGCCTTTCATTAATTTTCTTTATTTTTATTTTTGTTTTTTATTTTTAATAAAATAAAACTTGGTAAAGGGTCTCACTACACAGCTCGGACTTGCAGTGATCTTCCTGTTTTCAGCCTCCCCAGTGGTGGAATTATAGGCATACGGCACCATGCTTGGTCTTGGTGGCAGCTCAGCACTCGGGGGGTGGAGGCAGCGCAACATGTGGTGCTGGGATTGAACCCCAGTCCTTGTGCTTGCCTAAGCAGGTGCTTAGTCTGTTGAACTATCTCACAGGCCCTTAAAGTCTTTGACATGAATTTATTTTGTATTTGTATGAAACAAAGCCTTGTATATGTTTATATAAAACATTTTTAAAAATTATCTCACATTATACTTGGCTATATTATTCAAATACCTTTTGTTTATCCCTTAAAGGTATTGGGGTGTCTGATAATTTATTCTTAGAATATCCTTTCAGAAGATGAATGGATATTATGCATATAATATGCATAATATGAAAAAAGTCATGATAATATTCTTTAAAATTTCTCACATTTTAAAAATTCTTATGATGATTGGTATTAAAAATTGTTCAGTGACAAATAGCATTGTTGAAACTATGGTTCAACTCTTATTTTTCCCTGCTTATTTCTCTGTAAAACCCAAATGGACCTTCTCTTAAGCTATAAGTATCTTCAAATTTGGATGGTTTTGAAATTCTGATTCAATGAAAGGATTATTTCAGAGTTTTTCAATCAAATGATCCTTTACTGATTGACTTTAGAGGGTTTGTGATTAAATGAATGCTTACTTTCTTGATGATTTTGTTTTTGAGGATATTTACAGTAATGTAAAATAAGCAATTGGGACTCAGACTTTTTCTTAAGATTCAGTTTTTAAAGAAAAAGTGAATATAAACTTTCCAGTGATTCAAAATATCTAGTTCTAATTATCATAAAAGTTAAATATGAGGACATGTAGTGATGTTTTAAAACCTCTCTACACAGCAGTCGATATATTTAGACAGATGGATCCTCACTTGCAAGGTCGACTGACTCTCAGAAATAATCTCATGTCTGAAGAAATAACAAATGCCATAAATCACCCAATTATTCTTCTGTGAGAATTCATTTCTATGCATAGTAATTCCTTCTGTCAGTCTTTAATTTTGCTTTTTTTTGGTACTTTGCACAAACCAAATGATACATGTGGTATTCAAGCTCATGTATCTGATTTATTTCACTTCTCATTATTTTTTCAAGGATATCTATTTTCCTATAAGAGTCTTAAATTTACCTTTCTTTATAGTCAATTAGTATTCCAAACCCACAGCTATTTCTCAAAATCCTAAAAAGAAATTTCATTTGATTGACCTATTTGCTTTCTAGGTATCTTCCCAACAGAGCTGAAGACAGCGTAGTACCACAATGTGTGCATTCTAGTGTTCACAGCAGCACAGTTCACAGCAGCTCAATCTGGAAAGCAGCTTCTACACCCCTTAAAAGACAAAGAAGGAAAATGTGGAGTCAAGCTATTTTATTCTATAACCTGTAAGTACTGATTCATCTCTGAATATCACACTTTTTGTCAGGGTAAAATAGGGAGAGTTGCAGACAGACAAAGATCTTAGGGCTCCACTTCATTTTAAAACTCGGCTTTTTTAGTTTGGTTGCATCCCAGAAACTCCAGATGTCTCCCGCTAATTACTGCAGTGTATATGAGCCTGCGTCCTCATTGGGGTTTCTCATATTGAGTGAATTAGGTGACACTCCATTAACTTTTCAACTTTCAACTTTTTTTTTTTCAGAACCAGGAATTGAACTCAAGCCCTTGCACTTGCCAGGGAAGTGCTTATTCCACTGAGCCATCTCCCTGGCCCCTTAAACTTGTTTTTATCACTAATTGCTATTTTATTCTTTTTAACTTTGTGGCCTTATTCCTTTTTAGAATTTCTTAATTGTCTGTTTGGTTTGTGCGTTAGTCAGGTTTTCCAGAGAATGGGAAGCAATAAAATTCATGTAATTATAGAAGGACCAGAAGCTGGATACTTGCAGTGGTCCTCAGCAGGCTGGGGGAAGGGTGTTTGCTCAATCCAAGAATCTGGAAGCTTCTCAATAAGACACACACACACACACACACACACACACACACACACACACACACGCACACACAGTGACAGAAGCAGAGACAGAGACAGAGAAAGAGAGAAATGATATAGCCTTAGTCTGAGACTATAGGCCTGAAAACTCCCTTGGAGAGCAGTTGGAGTATGACATTCTGTGTAAAATATGTAATTGTTTATTCCTATTTTTAATTTTTAATTTTTTTTCATATTCTGTAGAGACTTAAAGTTTGACATATCAATGCTTGATGGAAAATCCCTTTTCCATGTTATGTCTAAGATGTTTGATATTCAGAGAGTTAGTTAGGTTAAAGCCAACTGTATATGTTGTAGGGTAATAATAAGCTTCTCTTCTGGAGAGCTAACAACTTAAGTTTGCAGACCAAAAATTAGAGAAAAAGAAGTGCAGCAAGGGCAGCCAGTGTTTTGGCCCTAACCTTTCAAGGTCAGTGAGGACTCAGGACTTAGGAAAACCTGTACTGTAATATTCTGTAACTGAGTTGTGTCCCAAATTTTCTGATCAAGGAGATTATGGGGCCACAGAGAAAAGTGAGTGATGGTGCAGAGTGTGCCTAAGGAGAGTCACTTGGAGAGAAAACATTCTCTCAGGCTTTTACATCGACAGATAACAGAAGAAGCAAAAAATTGTGCCAGCTCAAGAAGGATGTTAGTAGTGTAAATTTTGCCCTTCTGCTTTTGCATTCTGCTCTGGCCTCTAGCATGGTGGGGAGCCCATACTCACTTTTTGCTAACCCATGTGCTTATCTTTCCTGGGTACAACTTCACAAACACACTCACAGGGTTGCTTCTCCCCTTCTCTAGGTCTCCCTTAATCCAAACATGACACCCCAAATTAACCATTGCATTGTGATTTCAGTAGAGATAAGCACATATATTTAATTATTATACACACTAATTACTATGTTCATCTGGAATGTCTTCTAAATCTATTCCATAAGACTTTCAGCTTGCAGATGCATTTCATCATTTAGTTATATAGTCTTTTAATAAAACAGTCTAAAAACAGCATGTCTGTCCTTTTCAATAAACTAGAAATATAATTTGATGTATATAATATACTACTTCTCCCAATCACCTGCTATACAGATTTGCCAGTAGCAGGGAATTTTGGCATTGTGAATACCAACATCGTTGTGAATGTCTTACATACTGCTTACTTGAAAATGGCTTTCATCGTTTTTGTATGTTATTTCAGTATGTGTATTTAATTTCATTGATACTGGAAAAATTTCTTTGACACATATTTGTCACTAAGGCAAAAACTCACCATAGAAACATTTGACTACTTGGCAAGTGGACTGGATAACACCTCATTCTCTGGGAGTTCTTAATGATACTTACGTAATAATAGCAGTTGGAAGTAAAATAAATATAGATGTGGCTGAAGAAAAAGAGTGAAGACTGCTTATATGCATAAAATACTAACCTGTATTTGTTGGGTTTAACAACATTTACAAATGGAAACTCAAGAGTCTTTTCATCAAGGGAAATCAATGGAACAACTTATATATTATTCCACTTCAAATACTGCATACTTTAGAACTTTGAAGATCAGTTTTGGCATTTACCATTGTTGAATTAGCATTAAAAAGTGTTTTCTCATTCTGGCATCGCTTATTTTCATTATTCATTTGTACTTCTCCATGTAAGTCCACTGAAATTCAAAGAAAAACTAAAAAAAAGTACAATCAGAACATAATCAGCCTAGAGACCAATGCAAACTTCAATTCATTTGGATTTTCTTTCATAGTTGCAGGACTAGATTTAATGCAGGTTGAAGAACTTGGCCAGGTAAAAATACATTAGCTTTTTAATCAATATATATGATTTTTTAAAAGATACTTCTTACAAAGATACCTATCTATACTAGTAGGTAGTATAGATGCTACCTACTGTGTTGCTTTATTTCTGAAATTCTCATGTATTATAGATATTGTGGATGATATTATACTCGTTCAGTAAAATTCATTCATGTTTCAAACTTAGCCTGATCAAAGAATAAAGGCCAGAAGAGAGGTATAGATTATAAAACAAAACAAAACAAAACTTATTCTTTAAATGGGAGCAGAGACTCATGCTCTCCTGTTTTGTCAAAGAGTATCTTTTTATGTATTTTAAATCTGGATAAGCATTTAAACTAATCATACCAACCACAGAGTGCATTTCTCAGAAGTGAATATTTCATTAGATAAGTGAGTACTAGCTCTGGGAGAGTGGCTTGTGAATTTGGAATTATTCAGTCCAGTAGGTAAACATCACAACCCAGATTACTAAGAATAACGTCACAACCCAGATTACTAAGAATTTGCCTTTTTGGCAGTCTAGACTAGAGCACAAAGTTCTGATTGTGAAATAACCAAAGTGGCCAAGAAAATATAAAAATTACATTCAAAAATCCAAGTACTGCAGTTTAAACTTTTATTCTAAAGACCTTCATTCAGGATTGTATCAGTGAAGGTCCCCATTCAGGGATTATACGAGTAAACTAGATGCAGCCTCACTTTGTGTGTTAGGCAATGTTTCAGCCTCCTGTTCATTAATGAACGAGGGTGGCTGGAGCTAGCACAAAACCTTCGGAGGTCAAAGTGACATCAGGACTGCATGTTAGTGAAAGGATGAAATAAACTGGGGAGAATTAGAGAATTAGAAAAGTGAAGTGTTGGGTCACCAAGTGAAAAGTCGAGCCTGCCTGCATTTCCACAAATACTTGGTGCATCTCCTTCTAGAACAGAACATTGACAAGAACTGATCATTGTTCGGATATTGCTGTGAATTAGCTAGGACACATGGTGCCAAGGGAGTTCAGGGTTTTCCAGCCATTGTTCCCTTCTCCTAAAAGAGCTGGACACTTGTTATTTCCTGGCTGTGCTGTGCTCTCTTATACTTTCGTGAGTTTGTTCATCCTGAATTCTCTGTTTGGAAGCAGGTCTCTTGTTGGGTGAATTCCTGTTTCTAATGTCCTTGAGTCTCTTGCACCCGCACTTTTCTTGCAAGATGTACGTGCAGCATAAGATCGTGCACACACACTGTGGAGGGAGGGTAGTACGCATTCATTGTACGGGATGAGGAACAGGGAATGGCCTTGCCAGTGTTGTGGCGGCCTGGCAGAATAACTGCAGCTGTGGAACTAGAGTAAATGAGGGATACACGGTTCTTGCAAATGAGTTGGGCCTTAGATGTAGCATCGAAATTTCCCCTGTTGTAACATGGGAGTGTACTTCTCTTAACTCCTCAAATTTCCCTTTCCATTTGGGAAATATATATTATATGCAAAATATAATGGAAGACATTCTTTTATAGGCAATGGGAATCAGAGTATGAATTTGAAAAACAAGCAATGATAGAAGTTAGTAGAAGTCTGATATGAGAAATTAGGACAATAATAGATAGCCCAACATATATTTGTGATCAGTGGAAGTTTAGTAAATTGGTGTAAATATTAAGACTAGAAAGGGGCAGGGGAGATGGCTCAGTAGAATAAGCACTTCCTTGGCAAGCAGAAGGGCCTGAGTTCAATCCCCAGTTCCCCCCCCCCAAACAAAACAAAACAAAACAAAACACAAAGAAACAAAAAAACCAGACAAAAATATGAGGTGTCTGTAGCAAAAATATTTAAAAACTGTACAATGAAATCGAACAAGATCCCTTTATTTAAAATACTTTACTAATTTAATAATGCTGGACTTATATATATATTAAAATTAACCTCAAATCTCCTTGAAACATGTGAGGAATTGCTTCACTATTTAGGAGTCGCATACCACAGCACTGAAGCCCTTGCTTGCGGGGTGATTCAGCGAGCTGCGTGTGCACTTGAGCCTGCCTGGGCAAACACCGTCACTATTTTCAGGGTAAACACTTCCCAAAATCATTAAAATGTGCCTTAAGTAATCAATAATGCTGAAAGAAGGCTAGCAATGTGAAAATAATGCAAACTCTTTCTTAAAAATCTCATTACAGTTCATAAAAATGATGAGTAGGATTTCTATATTTAATATGATTTTACAAAATCTAGGGAAAACTCATGTATTGTACCTTACAGCTTCCATTTCATTTAGGAAAATCAGTTCATAGTATTTTTCAGACAGCACATTTCCTTACAAGATTTAGGAAAACATAGGTTTTCTAAACTGAGATGTAACATTTCTATGTAGCATTAGTATTTATGTCCTTAGAACACATTGTCTGAGACAGAACTTGTTGAAAAATATGCCACATAATTTATACATAAAACATAAAGTAGGGCCGGCCAAATAGCTCAGTGGATTAAAGCACCTGCAAGCAGGTACAGGGGCCACAGGTTTGATACCTGGGGCCTGCCATGCTGGCCCTACCCCTGGGGCATGCTGAGACTGCAATTGAGACTGGGCATGGTGCTGCACTCCTGTAATCCCAGCACTTGGGAGGCTGTAAACAGGCGGATCACTAAGTGTCTGATCTAATAGTGAGACCCTGAACACCCTGTAGATCCCCTCCCTAAAATACAAAAAAAAAAAAAAAAAAGAAAGAAAGAAAGAAAGAAAAGAAACACGCATATAAAACATAATTAATAATGTCATTATTATTATTGGGAAGAACATAGAGTGACAATGGGCCTGTGATTGTCAGCCTTTATTATAGTGAGATGTGGAAGAATTTATAATTGGACCAAAGTATTGGGTAGAGAGTAACTCTACCCAATATATATATTTGGTATATATTTTGGTATATATTTTTTGAACCAGCATTTACACATATAGCTATTCTTTTTTTACTTTTTCTTTTAATAATTAAGTTTATTGGTACAACTTTGATCACATTCATCATAATGATCACATTCATCATAATGATCACATTCATCATGGGGAATTTATACATGATATATCTTAGTTCTTCCTTTTCCCCTAATTTTCCTCCACTCTTATGTGTAGCAATTCTTATGTCTTTCTTTAGCTCAGAATTTTTCTTGATATATTTAATCTCCATAAATGCTTCAAAATAAATTATACAAATTGTGTTACTGTTACTGCACTGTTGGTTGGAAGTATGTTAAAGAGGACAAAGTAATTCTCAGTGAAGAGTGTACATAGGGAATTTTAACTTAGTTGATATATCAGTAGCTTCTCTTCAGTGAATACTTTCTTCTACATCTATAAAAATTGTGAGGGACAGCCAGATAGTTTAGTGGATTAAAGCTCCTGCTAAGGTAGAGAGCAGCAGCCAGGAGTCGATCCTCTGAGTGCCATGCTGGCCCTGCCCCCAAGGCATGCTCAGATGGCAATTGAGACTGGGCGTGGTGGCATGCACCTGTAATCCCCGTACTTGGGGGCTGGCCAAATAGCTCAGTGGATTAAAACATCTGCAAGCAGGCCCAGGGGACAGAGGTTCAATCCCTAGTCCTGTCATGCTGGCCCCGCAATTCAGACTAGGTGTGGTAGCATGCACCTGTAATCCCAGCACTTGGGAGGCAGTAAACAGGAGAGTCATTATGAGTCCAATCTAGTAATGAGAACCTAGACACCCTGTAGACCCTTCCCTAAAATACAGGAAAAAAATAAATAAATAAAAAATCCCAGTGCTCGGGAGGCTGAAAACAGGAGGATCACTGCAAGTTTGATCTGTGTAGTGAGTCCCTGTAGACTCTCTACTAAATACATTAGAGAAATATGTGTGAGTCTGTAAAACACAAAGACTAAGAAAGGTGGTGGGGAATTGAGTGGCTGTGGGTGAAATAAACTGCATGATAGTCCTGCCAAATTTCTGTAGTTGATAGCTAATGAAGGCACAAACTGATGGATGTAGATTCCTCTTTCTTCCTACTTAGCTAACACATGCTTTTCCCAGGATCTTATTCATGCGATTTATAATTCTTTGAGTCATTAAGCAGTAAACCATGTTAACTTGATTAAATTTGTACATACACACAAGTGCTAGAGAGACTAGAGAGACTGACTTGGAGTGGATCATTTGCCTGTCTATGTAGGTAAAATTAATATGTATCATTTCTGTACAGAGCCAAGGCTGCTATTATATTGAAAAGATTAAGAAGCAGCACGAGATAGTCCATTTTTTCTTTTTGTGTTCTATACACAGGCAACTAAACTCTGACTCAGTGCCTTTCCCTGGCATAATAGAGCTAATCTTTTAGGTTAGAAATAGTACCATATTCCCAATTTCTATTTTTATTGAGTTAGACGAGAACCACTGTTGTTATTCAGTAATTGACAAGTAAATATATAGAATCACTCAACTTAAACCAGATCCTTAGCAAAACTTTAAGAGAAGTTTCCCACAAGAAAAATTGTCTATTTCCTTTCTCCGCCAACCCCTTTTACAATCTCTCTGCCCATATTTTTCACAGGGTCTCACTGTGTCCTCTAGGTTGGCCTTAAACTCATGGTGCAGCCTCAGGATGGCTTTGAACTCAGGAGAGATCCTTCTGCCTCAGCCTTCCAAGTGCTAGGGCCTAGTTGTGTGCTGTACACCTGGTTCTACTTATTTTAGTGGATTGCTTCCTTCTTACCATCTGGATTGCTGCTGTCTTTAAAACACACACTGGAAATGTGTGATATTAACCATTTACAAGCGTATAATACACTAACATTAATGAAAGTAACTATGTTGCCTATCTTAAACTTATCTTTCCTGTCAAACTGAACATTTTGTACCCTGACTGACATTTAAGACCTCCCTACACACAATACTTCATATCCAATATTCCACTCTATTTCTATAGGTTCATCATTGTTAGATTCCATATACAAATAAAATAAATTTTTATTTGCCTTTTTTGCAAATAAGTGTGTGAGGTAATGCATATATTGCTTAGCTTTTTGTAGTCATTTCACAAGGCATACATAATTTAAAGCACTCCACTGCACACCACAAATATATACATGTTTCACTTGTCAACTGAAAAGAACATTTGCCATTGGTTGTACACAAAAGTGTGAAACACTCATATCATACAATTTCAAAGTATTTTTATTTTAGAGTCATCACATGTAAATAAGTGTAGCCAAAACTGTAAATCTCTTCCGGGGCTTTTTATACAAACTACAGAATAAAGAGTAATTAATGATTGAACCTTAGAGAGATCATCTGTGGAAACTGAGTCCTAAGTAAGTTTTTTAAAGAGAGCACCATGGTTAAGTGTTTGAGGCAGTGATTTATCTCTTTAAACTGACAATTTAACTCAGAATAGTGAAGAGCTAAGAAAATGTGAGAAAAAATTTTATTTGGTTTAACACAGCATTTGGCAGTTGTTTTTGACCATGGCAAGCAACTGTTATTTGTTTTTCTATCTCCTGCTGATACTCAGCAGAATCAATGTTTTATGAAGTGCATGACTAGAATTACTTAGAGGCTGTGTGCAGCACTTGTGAAAAAACAGCATGTGAACCAGGTTTGTCCCAATATTTCTGGGACAGGAATCTGGGAATAAAATAAAACCATTCACTAGAAAGATGACTTTTGAGATACTGAGGCTAATTTATATTCTAATTTATTACTGAGGACTTTAAAATGAAAGATAATTTTTGGTTTTATACAAAGTGTGAGATGCAATATTGTTTATAGAGGTTTAGTAAATACCATGAGAAATTCCAAAGTTTGTTGTAGAGGCTTTACTTCCTGGAATTTAATTCATTTTTAAATGTCTATGAAGGAGGAGGCCAACCTTGATGTCGACTTTGGAAATAAGATCATCCTTTAGTGTTGTTTGTATCTCTTAGGGGAATGTGTGGAGTAAATAAAAAATGGAATAGTAGTTCCAGTTCTGTGTATCTTGGAACATAGTCCCCTGGGACTGAGTCAAATCAAATTTATGTTAACAAATACTATTTTGCTATACTTCTAGGGAGGTCTTGAATGGGGTGATGACAAATTCAGCTTTTAGTCATGAACTGTAGTTGAATTCTCTTGATAATGCAGGCGATGTCAAACCTCTTTATGATATATTAGAGTATCATTTGTAGTATAGTAATGAATTTGGGTAGTATGAATGTACTATGGACATTTATTTTCTTTCAGGATATATCTGTTTATACATCAAGAATTCTTAGTTATTGCAATAGTGGCAGTGAAGATATTTTAGCTTTTTATTCCATTGAGACTCGGGAAGTGGTGACCCCTTAAGATCAACAAGAGGAACTCTAGCATTGTATATTTCTAGTGTTTCATAAAAGTATTAATCATTATCTGTATTAACCAGTGATAACATTATGAATTGGGAGTTGACTTCTATCATTCTTCTAATAATTAAATTTAAGAAAGTTTGAGTTTACTTCTTTGTACTTCAGAACCCTACAGGAGAAAAACAAGTTGAATTTGTATGTCTATTCTTTAACATCAACAGTTTTGGTTCCACGTACTATATCTCTGTAGCTATATAAATGTGCAGTAGCAATTCAATTATAATTAATCAATATAAATTGAGACAAATTATAATATTCTTAATGTTTTTTAAAAACATAAGAATATGATACAAAAGTGCAAATTACCTACTACCTATGATTTATAAATAGGATACACTTTAATTCTGAAAAAGGAAAATGCTTGGCCCAGAAGATGTTTCTATTCATTGTATATATGTTAATGTGAAATTTGATACCACCATTACCTCAATGTATTAGATAGAAAATTGGACTCTCTATTAGGACTCCTAAGTTCTGGCCCGATTTTGTCACCTTCTGCTCACCCTCCCAGGATCCAGGACTCTTTATTTCCTTGTGTCATTCCCTTCTTGCTCTTATGTTTCTTTAGTACCATGTGATTTATGAGTTCTCACTTTTCCTTTGCCAGTGACTCGTGATGGAATAAAATATGTCCGACTTTTGTGATAGAGAATGGTGTTAATTTTTGTTCTATCCAACAACCTGATTGTTCTGGCATTTGTTTTATTTTTGCTGTGGAGGGGTCTTGTCTTACTTACTGTTTACTTGGTGCTGGGACAAATACTCGACACTCAAAATGAAGGAAGGAAAGGTTTATTTAGCTCACAGTTACTGGAGGGTTCAGTCCATATTCTGCTGGCTCCAAAGCAAACAACAGCAGTTTATGCAGCAGAAAACAGTGAAGAACAGAGGAGGAGCAGCAGCTGCGGCGTCCATCAAGCCTCTCTCTTCCTTCTGCGCTGATTGTGAAGACTGGCACTCCTTGGTGATCGTAGCTCTTCCAAAATGGTGTGGCTGCAAAGATCAATCTCCTGCAAAAACTGAGACTTCGCGGAAGCGGGGCAGGGCGGCAGGAAGCCTTTCTCAATTCCTGGGCCCTGCCCACCTGCAGGGCTAGGCCCTCACGCTGAGAACTGCAGGAGCCGATTTAGCTAAGTTGACACAATGTATCAACTAACACAGGTCTTTTTAAAGTTTCTTAGAAGAAATTCTCAGCGCTTTGTGGAGAGACAAGCCAGGGCAAGCAGGGTTAACAAGAGGAACATGGCATACATAACTTAGACTGCTGCAGCTTTTTGTCATTCTTGCCAAAGATGGATGTAACTTTAGTTACAGGGAGACAGGAACGTGGAGCTATCTCTTCATCAAGGCATTAAGCCTGAGCTCAACAATTGCTAGCACCTGAACCTTGTTCTGCATTAAAAAAATTAAACTATCATTTTCTTCTTTCATAATTCCTTTTATGATGATGATCTATGTTGTTAAATACTAAGCAAAATAATGAAAGTAATCCTAATGTTAGGTCTTCAGAGCAGTTGTAAATTTCTAGATCTTTCTGTGTCTAAAATGTTCTTTCATCTTAATTGAAAAGCTGTACAGAAATAAATGAAATAATGCTTCAAACCTTATGCAGTCCTTGACATACGAGCCAGAAATGAGACAGCATAGGTTTGTTTGATGTATATAAATCCAGTTTAATATTACATGCAAAACCCCAGCTCTTTGATCTAGTATATCAGAAATTTCACCAAATATTTTACCGTTGAAGTAGATAAGGCAATTATAGGCTCAGAACTATAAATCTTAGGCTCTTCTGGATGTGAATAGAACTGTGCTCTTTTTATTTTGAAACTCCAGAGTGTTTTTTATTCATCATAGATGTTAATAAATATTAAATATCTAGTGTACATATAGAGCTTTGAGAGCCATTTTGTAGAAAAAAAGAGATCTACTGAGTAACAGTAACCTGAAAGGATTCACAACTGTATTTTGGGATAGTTTTAATACACATAAAGCAAAGGGTTTGTCTACTCTATAAGGGAGTGTTAGATTGTGTGCTGAGAAATTATGGAATATGGAATTTAATTAAGTCTACATTATAATATATATTTTTTCTGGTACCAGGAATTAAACTCAGGACTTTGTCTTGCCATGCAGGCATTTGTGCCACTGAGCTGTATACCTGGCATTATAATATTCTGTTGTGATCTCTAGTGCCAGACTATGACCTATCCTGTATGGGTAAGTTTTTCACATAATTGAAATTTATTATCTCAATACTTTAATTTTTATTATTTTTTTGACTGATATCACAATCTTTTCAAAATGAGAGTCTTTCACTTATATATCAGCTTCACATTATGGACATAGGTTCTTTTAGCTAAAACCAAATTTAGAGATAGTTTAGTCTCATATTTTCATTAGACAGATGTACAAGCAGTCCAAAAAATTTTCCAAGGAGGAATATGGACTAGAATCTAAGCCTCACTAACTGTTGGGATTTTATCATGCTATCACGTTGTGCTTTGATATTGTCTTTTGAGTCATTGTTGAATGTAGGACTATTAGACTGAGAAATGGGATTTTATTGCTTCAAAAAAAGAAGAAGAAGAAGAAGAAGAAGAAGAAGAAGAAGAAGAAGAAGAAGAAGAAGAAGAAGAAGAAGAAGAAGAAGAAGAAGACAGGTACTATACCCCAGGGCATATGTTTATTCATGTGTTTAGGGAAGGCAGGCATGTGACTTCCTGTATTTCCTTCTACCCCATGTTCACCCTCATCCTGGCTGACTTCAGCTGCCATGTTAATGGGGAATCCAAATTCTGGATTCCTATTGCTTTGGTTCTTTTTTTTTTTTTTTTTTTTTTTTTGTGGAACTGGGGATTGAACTCAGGCCCTTGCACTTGCCATGGAAGCGCTTATTCTACTGAGCCACCTGCCCGGCTCCACCCATTGCTTTGGGATCAACACTCACCTCTATTTCCAGTGTCTCTGAACTCTACTCTACAAGTCACCTATTTACATGATCACCCTTTGACGATGTCATTACTCAGATACTTTATAATTAAGATCTTAAATTAATGTATTCTATTTCATTGTCTCTCACTGTACTAGTTTGAAAATGAAGAAACATTTGGGTCTTTGGCCTGATTCTTCTGTCTTCTCCTGTATTTATTGGCATTCTTGAACAACTTGCAGTTGCTTCTCCATTACTTTGACCTCTCTCTTGACATTATCCATAACTTCCCTGAACCCATATTTTTATTTCTCAGCCTCTGATAAGCAACTTAATCCAAATGTCTCCTTTAAGTCTCTACCATAAAGCTATTGGAAAGTTTTATATACTCAGGATAAATGTCACCATAAATTCAGTCCCCAAATTTATAGTATTTTAACACTGTCCAGAATTTCAGCTGTATTTGGGTAGGCAGCTCTTTTTTACTCTCTACAAGTCTCAAAGCTCTCCTTTTTATGAAATGTGTTTTTCTTTTACCATTGCTCGTACTCTTCTAGAATGTTCTCAGCTTTCTTCTCCATCACTAACCTTGAAAACACGAAAGCGTGTCTTTGCATCTTCTGTGTCTTTTTTCTTTAGGTTACACAGTACTGTAAACTGGAGGACTTAATTTATATATATATATATATATATATATATATATATATATATATATATATATACATTTGGCAAATTTGCTTTTGCCAAATGAATAAATAATTTTTCTAATATACTATCATTTTATTAAGTCAATGTCCTCAGAGATTTTTTAAAAAGTCATCACTCTTTTCCTTTTATGCTTGACTTGTTTCTTATCTCTCTATCTGAAGAAGTTCATTTCTAATAAGTCCATTTCACTCTCATTTACCTTTTACCACACAGTTTAATCCCTGTGACTTTTTGTAGGCCTCGATGTCTGAAGGGGAAATTCTTCTACATAACTCTTTCTTCAGAACAATCTGTCACTGGGGCTTTTTGCCAAATGAACTTTTGAATTATGTCACTAGGCAAAATTTTTAAAAAGCTTTTGGGACTTTTGACTGGAGTAGCAGTGAATTTATATATTAACTTGGAAGAGAATGGAAATCTTGATAACATTGAGCTTTCCAACACACTAATATATACATATGTCTTTCCATTTCATTAACTTTCCCTTTATCTACTTTAATAATGTTTCATATTTTATTTCTAGAAGATTTCAATGTTTTCTAGATTTTTGTGAATATCTTAGGCTTTTTCCTCTCTCTTTTCACTACTGGGAGTGGAAGTTTTGCATTCAGTTACATCCTCAATCCATTAAAAAAAATTTTTTTTGATTACTATTTTGAGACAAATTCCCAATAAGTGGGAACTTAGTGACCCAGGCTGGGATTGAACTTGCAGTCCTTCTCAGTCAGCCTCACATCATGGTAGGATTACAGGCATGTGCCACCATGCTGGGCCTGAATGTCTTGGTGTGTGAGGCTATCTTGAATGAGAATTATCCTGCCAAAGTGATCTTTCAATGTGCATGCATATCTGCAAGGTAGCTGCCTTAAAATCCTTGAAGATATTCTCATTATCCTTGCTATCAATATTTACATGGTTTTTAATCAAATCATTTTCTTTTCATTTTAGTCTCATCTTTAATGTCTGCTTTAGCATTGCCTTTAAATTCCAGTCACCTAGAGCTCTGGTTTAATCTTGCCTTTTTTTCCCCCTTAGCTTTTCATGCTTATTTAACTCATGGACAAATGCTGTCAACTCTATCTCCAAAATTTTGTATCCAAAATGCAATCATGTTGTCGTCTCCATTGCTTCCATTCAAGAGCAAGCCGTCGTTCTTTCTGTCCTGGTGAACTGTACTGGTCTCTAACTGGCTTCCCTCTCTGTTACGGTTTATATCTACATGTTTCCCAAGAACATCATACTCACAGAAGATGATTGGATTATGAGGTTTACAGCTGAGGTACTGTTTAAAGGTGGGGTCACATAGGAAGGGTGGGTTGCTGAGGTGTGGCCTGAAAGGATTGGTCTTCGCCCTCTGCTGCACTTTTCCCTTTGCTTCTCTGCTTCCTGCTCATCCAGCCATAAGCACCTCTTCGCTGCCATTGTTCTGCCTTGGAACAAGGTGACAAGGGAAAGAAGGGTGAACCAAAATGAACCTCTTCCCCCTTTAAGTGGCAAGTGTGTGGCATTTTCTACCAGCAATGAGGGAGATGACTAAGACACTGTCCTTGTCACCACTGCCACTTTGTACATGGTAGCTGTAGTAATTGCAAAGTGTAATCTCATAATATACATCCTCTGCCTAAAAGTTTCTGTTAGTAATGAGAATTTAAAAATAATCCTTATTCTGGCTAATGATGCCCTCAGGATCTGATTCCTATCTTCATGTACAATTTACTTAAGCCCAACCTTTTCCTTAGCCAATATCATGCCTATATTGAACAAATTTTTGTTCCACAGATCTTTGTAGTTTTTCATATTTCTTCTTTATTGAATACAGTTTACCCTACTAGAATGTGAACATTCTGAAAGCAGAACTCTTCTTCATAAATCTGTTTACAGCCATCTTTATGTTCAAGAAATATTTGTTGAATGAATGGATCAGTGCATTTTTTTTTTTTTTAATTCCTCTTCCTCAAAGAACTGGCTTGTCTTAAGTTTTCTCACCTTTTCTCTTTTCTTAAAACATCACTCTGATTTTTCCTCAGAATCTTTCCCTAAAGCATTATTCTTTCGCCTAGAAGTATTATTACCTAAGCAGTAGTTTAATTTGACTCTCTGGACAACCTTCCCTTCCCCCACCCTGCCATCCCTCTCACAGAGCATTGTGGGACCAAGTCCCTGGTGTGTATCTATGAAGACCATGTATATCTCCTACTTATATTTTCTAATGGCCTACAAACCCCACCATTGCTGACACTTTCTTCTCTCTGCAAATATGTGCCGCACCCAGCTCTGTGGGTTGCTCATGGTATAATTATTTAGCAACTATCTAATGAATGAAGAAAGGAGTGAATGAATGACAAAAATCGGTTTTGAATTCCCAGGAGTCCTTTCAGTTTCATTTACATCGTTTATCTATGTTCCAGAAAATACCTGAAAAATAGCCCCCGGAGAATAAACCGATATTTGTCATTTTCAATGTCTTTTATCCAAGAATCCCAGAGAAGTTTAGAAGTATTTGAAGTTTAGTTTTCTATCTCTGTAGTCTATTCTTAATGAACATAGATTTTAAAAAATGTTTTTGATAGGAAAAAAAATCTGTGGAATTAAAGCACTACACTTTATTAATATTTTTGTTTAGGGCAATTCTTTAAATATGTCTTCAGATTGTTCTAACCCAGTAATATGAAAAAATTTTGGATCAGTGAACAATTGTTTTGGAATAAATGTTCAGCAGTTTTAGGTTTGCAAATGCTCTGAATTTGCTATTTTTCTTCTTTTACCTGAAGATTTTCTCATTTGAACCTGGGTTCTTTCCTTGTTGCTCTGGCTTTCTGGATTTTTTCTCTTGGTTCTCTGACTGCCAATATTTGTCCATCTGTGGACTTGCATTTTGGATCTGGATAGAAGTCCTATCTTTTTTTTTTTTTTTTTTTTTTTTTTAATGTATTTGGTTGTCGCACAGTCTCACTACACAGCTCAGACTTGTGGTGATCTTTCTGCTTTCAGCCTCCCAGTGCTGGGATTATAGGCATGTGCCACCATGCCTGGACTCTGGCTGGCTCCGTCTGCTCTGGGGTTGGGGGTGGCATGGCATGTGGTGCTGGGGATCGAAGTGCGGTCCTTGCGCTTGCCTAAGCAGGGGCGCTAGCCTGCTGAGCAGTCTCGCTGGCCCCTGAAGTCTTATCTTTACATACTACTTTTCCCTCTCTGACACTCAAGCTCTGGACCTAGTCAGTGTTACTTCCCAGTTCTTCCAAATACTATAAATTATACAAAAGAAAAAAAAGAAGAGAATAATCCTTTAAAAATCTAGATTTGGGAAATCAGTTCATAGATTTCTTAAAAAATCTAGGATTAGAGGTCCCATTTGGACCAGCTATTCCTCTTCTCAGTAACTTCCCAGAAGAATTAAAAATATCACACCACAACAAAATATGTGCCCCCATGTTTATAGCAGCACAATTTCTAATAGTTAAATCTTGGAAATAACCTAAATGTCCATCAACTGATGAATAGATAGAAAAAGAGGTGGGATTTTTATACATTGGAGTACTACTCAGTCATAAAGAAGAATGAACTAGAGACTTAGAGGTAAATGGATACAACTCAACATGGTACTCGTAAGTGAAACAAATCAGATTCATATTTGTAAACATCATATTATTTCAATAGTGTAAAAATTGAATGAGTTAATAAGATAAAAATATAGATATTGTGAATTGGGAAGAAATTCTTCAAAGGAAAAGACAAATGATGTTGAGGGTAAAGGAAAAGGAAGAAAAGGAAAAAGAAAATATACCTACGCAAGGTAGTTAAGGTAGCTATACAGTTAGTTTTTCTTACTTCATCGAAAAGAAATTTTTGTGCTAATATTGTATGAACAAGATGTCATGCCTACACCTTCTACTGGATAGCTATTATGACCACAGTCATGCACAATAGAGTAGCTATTGTAACTGTCCTACCGACCTGTTTTGAAACATGGTTTTACTCTTATGTTTATTGTTTTCTCTTTAAAATAGAAAAAAAACCCTTACATTTACAGAAACACATCTTTTTCTTATTTGTTACTTTATAGTACAGTTTTTGAAATTTAAATAATAAAACTCCTTATTTAGTCATTTTCTATAACAAATCATGCTTATTGTAGCTATCTGAATGCAGTTGTTAGAAATCATCAAAACTACCATTACATTGTAATATATAAGATTAATTATCAAAAAGCATGTCTCAATCTTTAACAAGTTACTATCAAAATCACACATAAGTATGTAAAAATTTGTCTCTAAATTGTGTACTAAGTGATGATGGTGATAAAAGTGATAATCTGATCTGTCACAGAGTTTTTCAAATGAAAACAAGTTTAGTTCAACTAAAGTTCTGCTTACTTAACATTCTCAAATATGGGATGCGGGAGTTATTTTATTTTTTTATGTTGGCTTCAGCTACAGTAGTTCTTTCTAGTTTTAAAGAGGAAACATTTGCCAGGAAAAAGATTTCACTGTCCAACATACAATGAGTTATTATGACCAGTGAGCCAAGCTTTCTTTAGTGTAGGTAATATTTTACCAGTAACATTCAAAAAGCACAAAATATGTTTAACTCAGCTCTCACCTATTTATTCAAGCCCAATAAATTTACTTCACATTATAGATTAACATTAGAACAGATTTAAAACAAACTACACTTTCAAAATAACCTCATGATTTAAAGGAGTGGTATCCCATTTTCAGCTAGAGTAAAGTGAAGCATCAGAAAAGATAGTTAATCATTGCTAGCTAACATTAATAATTATTATATATGATTAATTGCCATTACTCTTTTTCTTCAATGTAAATGTCTCTAAGCTGATTTTGAGCAAGTGAAAAGTTTCATTTGGTTTCATTTTGATAAGGTCTAGTACGATTTGTAATTGGATAGAAAATCACTCAAAATCATGCATGTAATTAAAACATTCCACTAATTCTATGATTGAGGGGTGCAAAGAATGGTAAAAAAAAAGAATGGGAAATTTGATTTAGATGGCTTTTATGTTGAGTGGTGAGGGCAAAAGTTTTTAGAAAATGGAAATTGGGACCCTAATATGTGTATATTTTGAAAGATATAAAACTCAGAGTCCTGCAGAAAATTTAACTATGTTGTCCTCTTTCTATTATGTTTGTTAGTGACTTTTTTTTTTTTTTTTTTTTTTTTTTTTTTTTTTTGGTACCGAGGATTGAACTCCGGACTCTGTGCTTGCCAGGCAAGCACTTATTCTACTGAGCTATCTCCCCAGCCCTTTGTTAGTGATTGTAGACAAATTCTAGGAACATTTAACTTCAGGATAAACTGTACCATTTTCTTTCAGCTCTTATGTGAATTGCAACCCTACCAGTTTGAAGAAGCTACAATATATACCTCATGTATTACATTTTTTGTATCTTAAACATCTTTGTTTCTATAACTTCTTCAACTGAGACAATAACAATATTCAACGTGCTTCTTTCTAAAAAAACAAAATTTCAAAATTTTATTTCTGGTTCTCTTGTCTTTGTTATAGTCAAGTTGACTATGTCTTCTCTTTTTTATTTTTTTCCTTTTAAGTCTATGTCATTGACCTTCTTTGTTTACAAGAAATGGAATAATCCACAAATTGAAATCACTTGGATAAACATGTACAGCGTTTATTCTTTGTCATTAGTCTCTGAACATTACAGTGTTACTTGGATTTACACAGCATTTACCATTGTCTTAGGTGTCATATGTAATCTATAAAAGGTTTAAAGTATATAGAAAGCTAAATATATACAAATTGTGTGCAAATACTACATCATTTTTGATAAATGACTGGGTTATATGCAGTTTTGGTATTCACAGAGGATCCTGAAACCAGTCTTTGTGGGTGCCACGGACTTGCCTGAAGGACCTTCTTGTCTTGTTCCTGATAACAGAAGAATCTAATTTCTTACGATTATCAATGATTTGTAAGGTTTCTTTTAGATGTTTTTTATCAAGATGAATCAGTTTCCTCTTCTCCCATTTGGCTTGAATTTTGTCAAATACTTTTTGTGAACGGACTGATAAAAACCATATGACTGTCCTTATTCATCCTGTTGAGACAGTGGATAATCTTAATTTATTTCTGACTGTTGAATAGGAGTTACATATTTCTAATAGAAATTATGCACATTCATATCCATATCAGACTATTCAATAAAAATAAGCATTCCATATTTTCAGTAGTTGTAATATATGATTCTTTTTGTATAATTTTGGATATTATTTGTTCATATATTGTGGAAGTTTCTGTTTTACTCCTTGTTCATAAGAGCTTTTGTCTGTAGTTTCCAGTTTATTATTTAAAATATTTTTATTGTTATACATTTTAATTAATAAATAAAAATTTTATACATTTATAGTAGTATATAATGTCATAATTTGAAATGTATATACTTTAATAAATAATCAAATGAAGCCAGTTAACATATGCATTACTCTGTAAATTTTTGTGTTGAGAACACATATTGTCTAATCTTCATAATTTCTATGTCTGTATCCATAGTTTTTGATTATAGTCACTGTGTTGGAAGTAGATCTTTTGAATTTACTTTTTCTAGTGAAAATTCTGTATCCTGTCAGCATGTTTGTCCAGCTCCTTACACCTTGGAAACCACTTTTCTAGTCTCTGTTTCTGAGTTTGGTTACTATAGCTATCACACATAAATGGAATTATGCATCTTATTATACATCCCTCTATGACTGTCTTAGTTCAACTCATCCACAGGTCCATCCATTTTGTCCTCCCCTTTAAACATGCTGAGCATTGTGCAATTGTGTGTGGAGTCCACATTCTCTTCTCCCCTTTGTCTGTCAGGGGGAGTTTAGACTGCTTCCACATTCTGACTTGTGAGTAAAGCTGCCGTGAGCATATGGCTGCAAAGATTTCTCTGATGTGCTCAATTCTTGCAGATAAGCACCCAGAAGTGGGATTTCTGGATTGTATAATAGTTTTATCTTCCAAAAAATATTTTTGTGACTCTATAATGTTTTGTGTAGTGGCCACATCATTTTACGTTTTCACCAGTAATGTACAAAAGTTTTAACCCTTCAAATCCTTGCCAACACATTATTACTACTACTACTACTATTATTATTATTATTATTATTATTATTATTATTATTATTTTATTTAGAAACTTTCTACCAGGTACTAAGTGATATTTCGTTGTGATTTTGCTTTGCATTTCCTTGATGATTAGTGATGTTGATCATATTTTCATATATCTGTTGGCTATTCGTGCTTTCTTTGGCAAAAATGTCAAGTCCTTTACTCTTTTTAATGTGGTTATTTTTGCTATTGAGTTGTAGGAATCATTTGTTTTAAAAGATAATTTTTCTGGACAAAGACTGTGGTGCTTTTATTTTCTTGTATTTTTTTATTTTTTTTTTATTTTTTTATTTTTTTATTTTTTGTGGTACTAGGGATAGAACTCAGCTTTGTGTGCTTGCCAGGGAGACGCTTATGCCATTGAACTATGTCCCCAAGCCCCATGTTGCTTTTAATACAGTTAATATTTTACTCTGTTTTCTTCATATTTACATGATTTCTGAAGATAAGTCTGATGTAATTCTTATCCTTATTTCTATATAGGTAATGTGAATTTTTCCCTCTGACTTCTTTTTTTCTTTCAAAATACTTTAATATATATACTAACTGGTTTCTTTTATACTACTAGCTTATATTTTTTGAAAATAAGATATGGTATTATTATGTTTGTTTCACCTTTATACAAGTCTTTTTGGTCTATATGTCATACTCTGAGTAACTACTTTGAAGATAAAGATAAGTAGTGTATTAACTATTGTTATTATTTTGTTATGACATTTCTCTGACTTATTTCAAGATTTTTCTCTTGGTCTTTGATTTTCTACAGCTTGAATATGATGCACTAAGTATAACTTTTTATTATTTTATTTATTTATTTTTTTGTGAAACCGGGGATTGAACTCAGGACCTTGTGCTTGCCAGGCAAGTGCTTATTCTACTTAGCTATCTCCTGAGCCCAACTTTTTAGATAATTGTCTTCCTCTGTGTTTTGTAAATTTCTTGGATCTCTCACTTGGTGTCTATCATTAGGTTTTATGCAATTTTCAGTTATTATTACTTTACATTTTATTATATATACTTCATCATATTACTTTATAATTATTACTGTAGTTTTTTCCATATTTTAGGGAAGGGTCTGCAGGGTGTTCAGGGTCTCACTACTAGATCGGACTCATAGTGATTCTCTTGTTTACAGCCTCCCAAGTGCTGGGATACATACAGGGGCATCATCCCCAGTCTCAATTGCTGTCTCAGCGTGCCCCAGGGACTGAACTGGCACAGCAGGCCTGGGAATCAAACCCCTGGCCCCTGCACCTGCTTGCAAGAGCTTTAATCTGCTGAGCTATTTGCCTATTGTTATTACTTTAAACATTTTTCTTTACTACTAGTGCTCCCATTGAATACACATTATGCCTTTTGTAATTGTTTCATGGTTGGTTTTTTTTTTTGATGTATTTGGTACAGGGTCTCACTAGGCAACTTGTATTCATAGTGATCCTCCTGTCTCAACCTCTCTGGTGCTGGGATTTCAGGAGTGCAACACCATGCGGGGTCTCGGTGGCCAGCTCAGCATGCCTCGGGGTGAGGCCAGTGCAGCATGTGGTATTGTGAATCGAACCCTGATCCCTATGCTTGCCTAAGCAGTGTTTCATGATTCTTGAACATTATCTTTTCCCTAAATCCTTTTTCTCCTTGCTTTTCCCTTTTTGAAGCTATTATCAAACTTACTGACTCTTTAGTCATGCCCAGGCTATTGCTGTGTCTATCACAATCAGTTTTCATTCATCTAAGATGTTTTTGATTTTTAAATTGAAACCTTTTTATTTTCTCTTAGTGTGTCCATAAATCCCTCTTTCCATTACCTCCTTGTTCTTGTATATTTTCTACTTTTACCACTTATATCCCGTTCCATATTTAGCATAGTCATACTTAAGTTCTGATTTAATAATTTCCACATTTCAATATCAGATTATGATTCTGATGCTTGCTTGTGTGTGTTGCATTGAGTGTGTGTGTGTGTGTGTGTGTGTGTGTTTTAGTATGACTTGGAGTTTATTTTTAAAAGAGAAGAGAAAACATAAATAGAATTTTACTATGAGGTTTTATGCTTATCTGCCTAGAAGTTAAGCTGTGTTTATTTTTTGCTGAGGTTGTTGTTGAGCTATTTCAAACTAAAATTTCTTCTGATGTTCTTATTTTTGTTTTCCAGATTGTCTCTGTGTTTTCTGGAGACTTCTTTAATAAAGTCAGAAATGTAAATTTCTTTCAGTTGTGATGGCCTATTATTAAACAGGAACCCTTTGATGTAGTGGTGAGGGGTGGGCACATTTTATAGCCCATGAATTGGTTTTAGTCCTGTAGTGAAGCTGTGTCCCTGGGCAATGACTCTTCAATTGTCTTCTCTCTCTATCTATGGCTATATAGGAAAGCTGAAAATGGTTACAATACAGCATGTTTCTTCTCATAAATCAATTAAACTCTGACAAATCCTTAGTTAGGTAGGCTTTCTGAAACAGTTTCCCTGAAAAGGAGGCCATGTAATGAAGAGTTGACTATTTGTGTTTGAAGAGAGTTACTCTTTCTCTCATGATGGAAGAGAAGATTTTTTTTTTTTTTTTACTGTGATAACTACTAAAGGTCAAACTCAAGAACATATGAGCCCAGCATCCTGAAAACTTGTTATGCCTAGAGTTCTTTATTCTCACTGTTGTCCAGTCTGAACTTTTAGCACTTTGTTAGTTTCTAACGTTTTCCCATCATAGCACCGGCTCTTACACAGATTTCTACTCCTGGGTTTTCACTCTGTTGAGCTATGATTCTCTGCATCTGCTTACCTGTCTCATTATGGGGTCTGGTTATCCTGGTAGCCATTATGCCTTATGACCTCAAATCTAATGGATCTAAAAGATGTCTTGAATTTTCAGTTTGTTCTATTATTTCTTGTGAGAATAGGACTTGCAAGCTCTTAAGTCTGCCAAACCTGGGGTTGGGGAGATGGCTCAGTAGAATAAGAGCTTCCCTGGCAAGTGCAAGGGCCTAGGTTCAATACCCAGTGCTGAGAGAAAAAAAAAAAAAAAGTCTGCCAAACCTGTTCTTATTAGTACATTTGTTTGTTCGTTTGTGACGGGGTCTCCCTATTTACTTTGGGCTGGCCTTAAACTCGTTATTGAGCCCAGGCTGGCCCTGAACTGGCAGCAATCCTTCTGCCTCAGCTTCTAGAGTTCTGGGGTACCAGGCATGAGTCCCTATGCCTCGCTCTTTATTAACATTTATCGATACAATGTCCTATACTCAATCTCTTCCCCTTCTTTGCTATTTCTAGAAATCCAGTTCCTAGATACTCAAACTTGACTTCACCTGGCAAGGGCATGGCTCTCCATGAGGTAACTGAAAGGCTCAAAGTGCCACTTCCTCTATCTCAGCATTCCTCTGTGATTCAAGCTTGGATGCACCTGATTTCCTCATTTATGTTCTTTCCTACTTCAATGCATTTCTCATGTAATAGTTCAAATGATCACTGTATTTTTTTTTTTAATTTTTATTTTTGGCTGGCTCAGAATGCCTTCAGGGTGGGTTTGGAATGCAGGTGGAGGTGGGTATTGAACCTCAGCATCCTGCACCTGACTACATTTGCATGAGCAGGCACTTAAACAATTGAGCTAACCGGCAGGCCCCACAAAGGGTCACTTTAAAATGTGGTGTTAAACTATTCCAACTTGCTTTCACTGGCTTGAACATCCTTAAACAGCTGATCTTGGGTTAGTCCTGGCACTTGCTATATCAAATACTTTGTGATAAGTAGATAGAAACTTAGATGCAGTGTATATTATTATTTTTGGTTGTGCAGAATCCAACCACAGATCTTACACAACTGAGTTATTTTGTGACAAAATACTGGAAATAAACAGTTTCTAAGGAGGAAAGGTTCATTTTCACTCATGATTTCAGAGGCTTTAGTTCATGTTGGTTGATTTCGTTGCTTGGTCTGTGGTGAGACAGATGTAGGACAAAGGAGTTTGTCTCATAGCACCAGCAGCAAAGTAGAAGGGGCTGCCATACTTGACCTAACTTGGTCTTGGTCCCAACTCCTAAAACATTCTACCATCTCCCAATATTCTGGGTAGGAGATCAAGTCTTCATCAGCTCATAAACCTTTGGAGGATACTTATCCAAATAAAGCAAGAATAAGAACTTGTTATTTATTTTGCTTTTTGGTTTGACTTACAGTTGCTTTGTTTCTTTCTTAAACCTAAGAGTTGCTTATCTGCTAGTTCTGGCTTAGAATTTCTCACAGCATTTCAGCCATGATGTTGGCCAGCATTGTGGTCAGCTGTCTGAAGACTCTTCCAAACTGGGTCTGGGATCTTTAGTTTCTCTAACTGTTGGTGGAGGACTCAGTTATTCCCCACATGGGCCTGTCTAGAAGTATGTTGTATGATAGATGACTTCTCTAAGCGCCAGGAATGTGAGAATGTGTGTGTGTGTGTGTGTGTGTGTGTGTGTGTGTGTGTGTGTGCATAGGATGAATATAGGTAGGAATCAGGGACAATTTAGACTCATCTTGGAGGCTTGCTGATATATGTTGCATGCTTTCTTATCCCTCACTTTTTCTGACATAGTGCTCTGTATTATATCAGAGAAGCTGTTTCATCAGTGTCCATTATGGTTTAAATATAAAGACTTGTGTATAAAGGCTGTTAACCTTATAGATGGAGTAGCACATCAGTGAATTGCTGGGCTGGGGAGGTGGCTCAGTGGAATAAGCTCTTCCCTGGCAAGTGCAAGGACCTGAGTTCAATCCCTGGTTCTGAAAAAAAAAAAAAAAAAAAAAAAAAAAAAAAGTGACTGGAAGGGCCTGTTTTTGTCCCTTAATTCTTCCTCTTTATTTAGCTTTCTTGCTCTCTCAGCTTCCAACCACCAGAAGAAAAGAAGTTTTTCTCTATAATACTCCTTTTTCAGGCTGTTTCTTCTTTAAAGTGAGTCAAGCATGGACAAAACCCTCTGAAATTGTAAGCAAAACAATTTCTTTTTCTCCTATATAGTTATATATGTGAAAGACTTTGCCCCAGCAATGAAAAAGGGACTACTACAGGATCATTTAGTCATTGAATGATGGACAGTACCCCATTGCTTACCCATGGACATATAGCATGACCAAGAAAAAAAGCCATTTGTTCTTAAAAGCTCTGTGATTTTGAGGTGGTATCTACTGTGTCGTACCTCAGCCTGTCCCAGCAGAGATTATGTCAGAGTGCAAAGTGCTTCCCTGATACCTGCCCACTCATTTGTCTACAAACCTGCTACTTTTCCGTTGAGCATACTGCAGTTTGGTAGAGTCATGGAAATTCTGACCCAAAGAAATCAAACTAAAATGCTGAATTACAGTTTTCTAAAACTTTCACAAGGATAGCTGCTTTATTTTTTGTCTGTCTTGCTGCATAGCATGTATTTGCAATGATTAGAACTCCAGAAGCCATCTTGGCCCATGAGGATAAGAGGCAGGCATGATTTAGTAGTTTCCTGAAAGAATCCTGAGTCCCTCAAAGTTTATCAGAGGCTGGAAACAAATTGTTTGTCTCAGCATTTCCTTTACTTTTTCTGGTACTGGGAATAGAACTCAGGACCTTGCACTTTCCAGGCAAGTGCTGTGCCACTGAGCTATATCCTTGGTCCCTGAGCTATCAATGCTTTGAACTTATGCTTTCTAGTAGTGAACAGTAAAGGTAAAACCTTATTTTGCCTCCTGTTTTCTAATACTTTTTCTCAAGGGCCATAAAAACTTGACCTGAGTACTTATAGTCAGTATTTTATTAATATTACAATCATAAGGCTATATTCTGAGATTTGTATTGCTGCAGCTAAGACATAAACTAGTGGGAAAGATCAACACAGAGTTGCTTTAAATTTCCAGTTAATCTCAGTGAAGATTGCAAAATTTAATGATGATGAAAAATGTTATAATTTATAAGAGTAAATATGATCAAATATTTTGGTCTTTGCTTTCTAGTTGGAGACAGTTTCCAGGATAGTACTGTCCTGCTAAAATTGAGAAAGAAGTCCAATTTTTACAGTGTTTCTGCTTTACTTCATTATACAAAATGAGTCTAATTTATTTTGTTGTTGCTTGGCTGCAACCTTTCTTTCCTGCTATAATCCAAACAAGCTATTAAAAAATTTTAAGCTTTATATAATAGTATGTCAGGAAACTTTATTGGACTTGAAACATACCCAAGAACTGATTTATAGCAACTTTTCACCATTTTATTATTTGTAAAAGTGTGCCTATTTATTCGGGTCTGGGTATTCAGTGTTTATTGCAAACATATTATTTTCTTTATCAAAGTTATTGGATGATATAAAACTGAATAAATTTTTCTAAACAAGGAGCTTGGGCAATTAATTATAGATTTAAAAATTTAATTATTTGGGGTATCCAAATAAATATCTCCATTTGGGAAATGTTTTAGACAATAGTGTTAGAGAAAACAAGGATTATACACATTAATTGTCCCCATTTATCTGCATTTTTAAGAAATATAAAGAGCACAATATTTTACCAGGTACAAAGTAGGTGATTTTCATATTCCTACAGAATGATGGAGGAATGAAATCAGCCATATGAATTTATTTAATACATCATTTGAAATTTGTGCTTTTGTGGCACATGTACAGGACTAAGCATGATGTGAATAAACAAATTCAAAAGTTTTAATCAACAGCTATCTGAGTGTATATTTTGAATATATAAATGTATTTATTTTATCTTATTTTAGGGAAGGGTTTACAGGGTGTTCAGGGTCTCACTACTAGATCAGACTCTTAGTGATCCGCCTGTTCACAGCCTCCCAAGAGCTGGGATTACAGGCACGCCCAGTCACAAACACCGTCTCAGCATGTGGGGTGGGGAGGGGGGTTAGAAGTGGTGGGGGACAGGCTGGCACGGCAGGCCCGAGGATTGAACCCCTGGCCCTTGTGCCTGCTTGCAGGTACTTTCATCCACTGAACTATTTGACCCACTCTTAGATGTATTTGTTGATTTCTTTTTGAATGTTAATGAGAAAGATTTTAGAATTAAGAGTAAACAGACATTCTTGCCATTAAGTGAAGCAGAGCAGTCACAAAATTTCAAATTATATAATTTAAATTTAACAAACAATTATAAACCTTAACAATAGAGATATTGTTTTAGAAATGTACTTTTTATTACTTTTTCATCTATTTACTACAGGGTCTACAGGGTCTCAGTACATAGATTGGACTTGTAGTGATTCTTCTGTTTTCAGCCTTCCAAACGCTGGAATTACAGGTGCTTGCCACCACGCCCAGACTCCATCGCTATCTCAGGGAGCCCTGGGGGCGGGGCCGGCAAGGCACACTAGGGATCAAACCCTGGTTGCTGAGCTCTGCCTAAGCAGTCGCTTTATTCCACTGAGCTATTTGGCCAGCCCAACTTTATGACTGTTTATATCAATTTTATAAATTAATTGAAATGAAACTAAATTCATTCATATCATGGAGGTTAGCAACACTAGATTAAATTAAAAATTTATGTGAGATATTATTTGAATTTTTCATAAATAAAAGTATTATAGAAGTAAAATATGTTTTCCTAAATTTGGTTCTGATTTTGTACCACTATTAAGAGGTAAAAACACCATAGCCCAGCATATTGTGAGGACTAAATTAAAAACTACTTTGTTAATTAATTTAATCAGCAAATGTCTGCTGGTTCATTGACACTGCCTGTAATACTGCAATGAAAAAGATTATGAAGTTTGTAATTTCGTGGAGTTTGTATTCATAGAGTAGACTGACAATAAAATGCTAATGAAGAAGACCCTTTGAAATAGTGACTATTGCTGTGAAGAATTACCTACAGCTGGATGATGGTATGGAGAATTACATCATACTGGGGAGAAGGGTCACTCCAAATATACTTAATCTGAGACAATAATAATGAGTCAGCCCTACTATAATTGAGGTGTGTTTCTCATAGGTGTGCAGGTCCTAACAAGAAATTTAATGGTAAAAAGAGATTTTATAGGTTCAACTAAAAAATGAAAGACAGAGATTATGATTAATTATCATATATTTAGTTATAAGATATTTTAAACTTATTTTTATCTTAAAGAGGAAAAAAGCAATAAAAATGATATGCAATTTCAAAACAAGATGATAGAAAATGAAAATGGCTATTATACTACATATTGTCATCTTCAAAGTAGTTGTTCAGATGACCAGATACAGGCATGTAAGTTTGGTCAAACAATATAAACACTAACTCTTCCTTTCAATGAACTAACAAAAATTCATCATATAATTACCTTTTATGTGTATACATTATAAATTTATTGAAATATAGAATATAGTAGTACTAAGATATCAGTATGTAATAGCTGATTTTGTTTACACTGAATTTTGAGATCAGAACAATTCATGTCATTTTCACTGTGGTTACCTAGACTGCAATTGCTGTCATGAAAGTGTCTTTTAGGAAGTATTTATGCCAGGAGAGTTGGGCCTTCAGAATAGTATCAGTGTCCTTATATGAAGAAACTATTGGCCATTTTTTTTCACACATAACACAAAGCACACAGATTAGATCTGAAACTATAAAGTCAAGAACCAGATATATAAATCTGTTATTCAGAAATAGTGAGACTAGAGATACCAGAAGTTGCTACAAGGAGTTAAAATCTATTTCTCCTGGATAAAGGCCTGGGATGTCTGAATAACTATTGTGGGAGACTTCCTTTTCTCATTATTAGCTTTGCTTTAGTATCTCCTAAAGCCTAGAGCACAAATAATGTTGATATTCCAAAAATAATAAGACTGGTGAAGGGCATGTTCTGGGATTCTGTTTTGTGCTGTGCCGTCTCTGGTCTAGTTCCTGAGTTTGTGCAGTAGTTGATCATTGGCTGGCTCCCTGAGAGCCCTATCAGTGAAAGGGGTGATGTGAAGTGTAGGCTACAGAGTGAAGTACAGCCCTACTGTCTTCTAAAGGGTCTTCTAGGTCACGTACAGGAAGTCAGGCTTCACTGTTCCAGAGGCAGGATGTTTCCAAAGAGCATAGCTTTGGTGCTTCATAGGGAGAGCATGCTGAAGAAAGCCTACTTGAGGCATCTCAGTTGCTCCTTTTTCTGGGCCTCAGTTTCTCTTGTTACTTTTTCATAGAGGTGATGTATAAGTCTCACCTAGACTCACATCCACAGCATTGTTAGCCATGTGGGTAGAAAGCAACATTGGCAAGCATAGATTTGCCAACTGTTGTAGTTGGGGCTTTTGCACAGATAAACGATACAATACAGAACAGATATTTCACAAAATTATTTATAATAGACACCCAAAGAATCATATACAAAGAAAGTGCAGGAAATCTGTCCACACACTAAAGACCAAAGAATTCTGAGGACCTGATCAAATAGTAATGTCCCACATGAGTGCAACTGAAGACCTAGAGCCCATAGCAATGTCTCATGCAGGCCTGTTTCATGCATCTGCTCTAAGAAGGTCCAACGGTCAGTGGTGGAGTCTAGAAAGGCTGTGCCAGCAGGCTGAGGGCTCTGCACTGGAGTCAGGAAGCACCACTCAAAGTAAAGACCAGAGCTTCCCAAAAGTACCACTGCCATCCTCAGCAACAGTGAGGTCCAGAACTCCTCCAGCAATGAGGAAAGCTGAGTTCCCAACAGGAGAGTCAGTGCAAAAATCTTCTCCAGGAGACTGAGCTGTGTACCATCTTCCTCTCTGGAGCCTGGAAGTGATGCTCAAAGTAAGGTCCACAGCTCCCCTAAAGTGAACAGTATCCATTCTCAGTGACAGTGAGGTCCTAAGCTCCTTCCACAATGATGATAGTTCAGTTCATTAGAAAAAACCAGTATGATAAGCTCCTCCAAGGAAACTTACAACTTCCAAAAGTTCCCTGCAGCTCTCAACAACTTCCCAACAGCTTCCCACAGCCTCTCTTCTTCTCCAGTTCTGCCTCTTATGCTGCTGGCAATAAGCCTCAGGTGGGTCCCCTACACCCAGCACCAGGCTGGTCCAGTTCAGCTGGGTGTCACAAGTTGACCACCAGCTATCAACCCATCACATCAGCTCTATCCATTTATGAAAGATGTGGTGTACAAACTTCAAAGCCTTTCCTTGGAACAGCATGGTGGCCACTCAGTATGATACCAGGGAGAAAGAAGGGCCAAAATGAAGCTGATCTTCTTCTTCTTCTTCTTCTTCTTCTTCTTCTTCTTCTTCTTCTTCTTCTTCTTCTTCTTCTTCTTCTTCTTCCTCTTCCTCTTCCTCTTCCTCTTCCTCTTCCTCTTCTTCTTCCTCTTCCTCTTCTTCTTCTTCTTCTTCTTCTTCTTCTTCTTTTTTCTTGGCAGAACCAGGGATTGAACTCAGGTCCTTGGGCTTGCCAGGGAAGTGTTTATTCTACTGAGCTACCTCCCAAGCTCCTTACAATCTGGAGTTTAAGCTCAAAGTCCTTCCTCCATTAGGCACACAGCACACTCAATAAAACAGTCAAGTTGCTGTTTTCTTCTGTAGATAGGACTTTTCAAAAGGGGCATGATGTCACTAGGAGAAGGGTTGGGGCCACAGGCCTCCAGTGAATTGCTGTTGCAATGCCACACACAGAAAGCTAAAACTTGAATCAATCTTCCAGTTAAGAAACACCAAATTGGTCAAAGTAATAAAATGTGGGAAGTAACTATGTGTGGGTGAGTCTCATCATCGATCTGTCCGGAAGAAAGAGGCAAACTTGGTGGCAGATAAAGGAGCTCCTGCCAGAGGTCGTATTTCTTGTACTGTATCCACTTCTGAGACACACTGCAAGGAGAATGAACCAAGATCATCTTTTCTTAAAATTGAAAGCAAATCTACTTTTTAATTTTCCATTAAGAAGTGATTACTGTATATTTTGAACATCAATATAATTTTTAAGATGTTTATGGTATTAAAGCTGAATAATGCAAGAAAGCAAAGAAAGAGCCACATTTAATGCACATAGAGCATATAATCATTAACAAAATTTAGTTCACAGAAATTAAGAAATTTGTCTTACTGATTAACCACTTTTTATGAAGCTGTCTCCATGATTATATAGTGTTTGTTAAATATTACCCGTGTTTTTCACTTTTGCATATTAATTCTCTTCTTTAAAGATAAGTCTTAACTATGGAAAATATGATTCATATAGCTGGAATATTATCAGTGATTTATTTATTACTATTAATAATTCACAAAAATTTTATTATGGGATGGATTATAATTTGAAGTGGATATAACTCAAGATATTTTTAAGCTGTAGACTAGCTAACCTGAGAGCAAGCCTGTCTTCAGCCTAACATTTCCATTACAAATAATCTGAAGAACACAAAGCATCTTTTATAATTTGTCAGGAGTGGCTGAACTGGAGCTCCATCAGATCACTTATACAGAGCCAAAATCTCAGAGGGCCTGAGGAACACCATAGGCCACTCAGTGCCTGAGGCAAACAGGTGTTCCAGCTCCCAGAATGTGGCTGGAGAGGTGGGTTAGTTTTTAGGCAGGGTGAGTTCACCTGAGATCAAACTGTCTCGGGTCTAAATAAATGCAGTGCAGTTGTTGAGCAGTTTTCTCCAACAGGAGGGACGGCTCCACCTGATCCCAGCTTCTGTATCTTCATTTTTCCCTTTCTCACCATCCTTCATGGTCCTGATGCCTGGAAGTTCAAGGGTCGTGTTGGCAGAGGAAGTGTGGTGCTTGAACTTGGACCTAGGGCAGGAGGAAATGTGTGACTTAGCAGGTGAGGACATTTCTAGTGTGCACACAAGAGGGTGAAGTGTATTCATATCCTCAGTGTTGATTCCACTAATATCCTCAATACTAAGCCCCCTTTTATCAGGTTTAAAAAGCGGGCAAATAGTTCCAAAGGACATGTATATAGAAATGTGTAAATAGATATATACAGAAATGTTTGCTGTACTATTTTTTCAATGAGCAGAATATATTTATTGGGGTAAAGAAAGCTTCCGTCCAAGAGAGAGACAGAAGGGAGGCCCTGAGTTGGTGATCCCTGGGAAACTGCCTCTTCTAGGGACTTTTATAGAGGAAAACCATGCAGTGAGGTGGGTCTAAGGTGGTGGAGAACTTGGGAACTCTTTTAGGTGGGCATAAGGTGGGACAGAACTATGGTCAACCAATGAGATTACAAGCACCATTGCTCAGATAAAATTGATTAAATCCAGTACCAAATGGGGAAGCCAATCACATAGCAAGCAGGCATGAATATGGGACAGGGCCTCTTCCTGTTGGGGGTTGGGCTAGTGACTCATTTGGGCTCTTTCAAGGTGAGTGATACCTATTTGGAATATCAATCCCTGATGCCCATCCCTAGGGAAGTATGTAGCTGTGTTTCCTCTTTTGTCTTGAGGTGTGGCCCATTTGGGAGTGTCTTTCTCTTCTAAGTTGTAAAGTCACCTTGTCTTCTACATTGTCTCCTTGAGGGCCTGACTCTGTCTGACTGCCTATAATATTTCTATCTAATATAGCTGCCTACAACATTCCCCCCTCTGAAGAAGTAACCTAAACTTCCATGAGAGAAACATGGGTGATGACCGCTCTGGATCGCTTCTTCAGGATAAAACAGGTTGCAGTTGTTGACTGGCTGTCAGAGATACTCTCCAGAGGTTCTATGTAAAGGTCCTCAACAGACACCAGACATTTTCATCTTGGGTAGGCGGAATAGCTTTAAGACTGGAGAAGACAAAGCCAAAGAAACAATTAAACATGCATGGGTCAAATAATCACGCCAACAGGATAAGTACAAATACAGTAAAAAATGATTTTCACCAAGTATACAGTAATGACTTCCCATAAAAATGATAGAGTCCAGAGGACCTCAGCATTTTACATACCATTGATTTGATATCTAATATTTTGAACAGCTATTGAGACTTTAGAAGGATCTGGAATGTCATAACATTTTAAAGTTTATAATTATAAAAAGAGTAGTCAGAGATTTTTGTAGGTCCATTAGCAGAGATCTCTTAAATGTGGGGCTTAATCCCTTTTTTATCTTCCATGGCCATTGGGTATTAACTCAAATAAACTGGCCTTTTATGTCTCACCAACTCTACTATTACTGCGGGCAAGTGAATGACAGGACCTAGGGAAAACACTGGGTACTTTCTAGTTTTCAAGTGGGGCCACTGGCTGGGTAACTACTGACACATCTGCATGAGCATCTCGTTTAATAGGCTTTCTCCTTATATTGGCAGCTAATATGAGTTCCCTCAGGCTGAGAGGGGAAGACCCATGACCACCTCAATCAGAAACTTCTTCTGACTACATCATGAACACTTTTTTTTTTTTTTTTTCTTCTCTAGCAGTTTTGGACATTTTTTGCCTGAAACATCCCTTCACTTTATCTGGATTCAGGGAAGCACCTTTTCCCTGTTTCCTGACTGATCTTCATTCCCGTAGGCTGCTAGTATCACTATTCTAATTTTCTGTCTGTAATTCCATTCTGTATCCTTTCTACTATGAAACACCTCAATTTAGATAAATTCATTCCTGCAAACCCTTCTAACTTCTGCAGTTTGGTTTTAAGGCCTCCTGCAGGCAGCGCTGTCCAAGGAATGTGAGGGCAACCTCCCCTGTAGTGGATTTCCTGACATAGGATTAGACTGATAGAGGAAGCATCTTTGAAGGCAATCAGCCCTGCCCAAGGAGCATGAAAATAGCTTGTAATGAGGCAGGAAACCCTGAGAAGGCTCAGCTCACCTGGGCTATATAAGATGGACAGTTAAGGTCTTAATATGTCTCTGTAGACAAAATCTGGTGGATCCCAGTAAAAGGAATCTAAAAGTAATTAAGCATGTTTACTATAGGTTTTACCTGTGTAATTACCTGGGTTTTTGGTATCTTCTAAGAAGGAATAAATCTTTTGAGAAATTACAGCATGTATAATCAAAGCATGAGCATTTGAACTAACAGGTAAATGTATGAACTTTTTGAGGCTAGCAATCATAAGTCACTAGCTCGTAGACCCCTTTATTTATGGAGTCTGACAGTTTGCTTTAAGTCCTTCCAACTTTAGTGAAGAGAGGTCACACCTGTATTTACTATCAACATGAAATACCTGAGTTACAATTGATTTCTGTAATGACTCTTTTTTTGTGTGTGAACTTGGATTAGGCAGTATCTTAATGATCAAATGTTGTTGACACAATCACTGGAGGATTTGGATCAGAGCACTATTTTAAAATCAAGCCCCAGGTGGGAAAATGATGGGGGACCAACAGTCACCCCAATAGAGCTTAGATCCTCTAGCTCTGCCCAATCAGCTAGCAGGAACTGTGGGGAGCAAAGAAGACCTTTCCTGAGCTGGGAGAATGTTTTGCTGTGTCTTCAGTTTCACAGCTGCCCAAAGTAAAATTAATCTCTTGAACTTATCCACAAGTGAAATCTTCAGCCTCTTTAGTTCAGAGAAATTTTGCTGCATCTCAGTCTAAAACTTTTGCCCTTTATGAAATAGTCATTCTTCAAGTTAATTGTTCAGTGATCAGTCTTTGAGAAAACAAATGCTATTAAGTGGCTTTACATGTTCATAAACAATGGACTATGCTGTCTGAGATGATTCAAATTTATAGACATTGGCTCCTCCTGTGTACAAGGGATGACACTGGTGGCAACCATCATTTGGGTTATGCATCTACAGCATAGAGAAAGGAAGGGAAAAAAACCTGCTTGTTTGCATTGTGAAGGAAAAGTGTCAGCTGTGGAGGCAAGAGACATTTTGGCTGAGATTGCTCTGGTGCACCTGTAAGGGCAGCACAGCCATTATCTGTCCCTTCAACAAAACCTTCTCGCAACTGTACAAAGTATAGACCAGGGTATCATGCAGCAAATGAATGTAAATCCAAAAGTGATATGAAAATCTGACCTGTTCTAGGAAATTTGCAGCAGGGCCTTCCCCAGTCCGGCAAATAGTGGGGATGCTCCAGTGGGAAGAGGAATTCCTCGAGGAGTCCCAGCCCAGCCTAGCCCAGCCCAGGCACAGCACAGATGATAAATAGCCTGCTAAGGGCTGGGATGGGCAGGTGGGAGGACAAAAGCCAGGTTGGTCCAGTCTCCCATGTGCCGCTGTGTGAAGTGTGCCACAAGCTCCACTGGGGACCCCCAAGCCTGTAAACTCCCCCCCCCCCGCCATGCCAAAGCACTCATGTAGCTCTTAGTGGGTGAAGTAGTGGCTGGGAAGTGAGGGGGTAATGGTGGGAGAGCAATGCCCTCACCTGACTTTGTCAACCCCAGCCACCCTGGGTGACCTGGGATGCCCATGTGACTCCACAGTCTGCTGATTACCAGAGGCCAGTATCCATGGTACCAGCTTCTCATGACCCTTGGCTGTGGGGAAAAACAAACCTTCTCCACTGGGGGAGTGAGTGTAGATTCATATAATCATTATGGAAATCTGTATGGAGACTCTCAAAAAACTAGGCTTAGAAGTCCCATTCAACCCAGCTACTTCCCTTCTGATATTTTTCCAGAAGAACTGAAGACATAATACCATTATGTATGTGCAACCATGTTTATAGCAGCACAATTTGTCATAGCCAAACACTGGAAACACCCCAAATGCCCATCATCTGAGGAATGGATAAAAATATAATGGAGCATTATTCAGCTATAGGATTTTTTTTTTTTTTGTGGCTATTTCAGGCTACCTTTTGGCTGGATATGGTGTGGCTTGGGGAGCTGGGGATCAAACCGTGGTCCCCTGTGACTGACTGAGTTTGCCCAAGAGGTGCTTTAAACAACTGAGCTAACTGGCAAGCCTCCTATTCAGCTATAAAAAAGTAAAATCAATGCTTTTATAGGTAAATGGCTACAACTAGAGACTCTACTGATAAGTGGAATAAACAAGACCCACATGTGTAAACATCATATTGCCTCCCTAGTGTAAAACCTGAATGAATCAATAATAAAATAAGCCTGAAAAGTACAAAAGCAATAATAAAATAGAAAGAAACTCTGTATAGAGAATAAGTAATTGAGATTAGGGAAAGAAGAAAACGTAGTGAAAAATAGAAGAGGAAATATCATGTAAGTATATACATAGGATAGCTAAGATCATTGTGGAACTAATTTCTATCAGTTTTATTTGGGTAACAGTTAATGTTTAAAATTTTTACCTTGACCAGTTTTATATGTTAATATCTATAATCTGAGTAACTACATTGAAAACAGCAATGTACAATATGAAAACCACCGTTGAATACCTTTCATCTTGTTCTTTTAAATGTGCATGCATCATTTCTAATATTTTATCTATTACTTTTATACTCTTTCTAAGATAATTAAAAAATAAAAATTGACAAGCAAAAATAGTTTAAGATTTATGTAAAGGAATAGTTAATGTTTTAATTGTTTGATCAATCTTATGATGTCTGTATCTGGTTGTCTGAGCAACAAATTTGATGATAACAGTATGTAATATAACAACCATTGTTAATTTCCTCCTCCTCTTCTTCTTCTTCTTCTTCTTCTTCTTCTTCTTCTTCTTCTTCTTCTTCTTCTTCTTCTTCTTCTTCTTCTTCTTCTTCTTCTTCTTCTTC
>NW_004524614.1:16047863-16060971 GCF_000260255.1 Octodon degus
TTCTTTCTTCTTTTTTTTTGCCTTGTTTCAATTGTTCTTTATTGCAAGATCATAGAACTAATTACAAATTTAACCTGTAACTTGGTAATCTTTACTCAGGTAATAAGTTTTAATAAAAAAGTGTTTTTTCAACAACTCGAAATGCAGAGTAAGGATGAGAAGCATCTGACTGGCCAATAGATTTAGTTCTCACTAAATGGAACTCCAAGCTCTTCTTTTTTAGGAAAAGTGAACTGTGATTTCAGAAGATAGCAGTATGGGAAGTCTGTCACACAGCCTAGCTTCCACTTAGTCAACTGTTTCTGGCAGTCTCAACTGGGATGGATAATTTACACAACGGGCTGTGCTTGAGCCTTCTTTGCAAGCAGCGCTAGATCTGCAATACACTTGGCAATCGTCTTCTCTTCCTGCTGTGCAGAGAGGCCCTGCACCACCTGCCTCTCCACCCAGGTGATCATGTGCTCTTTTCCTTGCGATGCATCATATTCTGCACAGAGATATGATAGTCCAGGAGATTCCTTACTTCCCTATATACTCTATGTAGCCATTCCCAGTAAGCAACCTCCAAGGCCACAGCAATGTTGTTCCTCTGGACATCAGAAAGACAGTGGCACTTCTCAACAAGTGCCTGTTGGGACTGCTCCAATTCAATTGCATCCTGGATTTGTTGTATGGAAGCTTGCTTTGCCTCTTCTAGTTGGGCAATGGTTTCCTCATTTGGTTTATTAATAAATTCTCTAAAAGAGGCACCATATTTTTAAATTACATAGACAAGTAAACCTACTACAGATATGGTAGAGAAGGTCTCCAGGCTAATCACATATATTTCTTTGAACAGAAAATGCAAGATAAACCCAGTTCCAAGCATGTAGGGTCCTGTTACACCAGTTTTAGGATAAAGGAACTGGAAGAATTCCTCAGGAATCAGCCCAAGATGAGCTTTCCCACCATGTTCTGAAAGAGGTGGTAGAGAGGCAAATCTTGGCTGCCCTGTATGAAAGATCCTTGTTGCCTGTCATACCCTGGTCTGGGGAGCACTGCATTCTTCAGACAGGGTACCACTGTGGCTATGGCAGAAAGTACCACCCAGGACAACATGATCAGCAAAGGTCCAGGAAGTGGTCTTAGAGTCCTGGTGACCCCAACCAGAATCCTGTTCTTATTTTGATATCCTGTACCACTTTTATAGTCTTATTGTGCTTCTTTTTGTCTTTGTTCTTATTTGTTTTTATTTTGTTCTCTTTGAAATAAAAAAAAATGTTTTTTCTTTTTTCTTCTTTTACTTTTACATTTTGGATCCTTTTATAATTTAATTTAGTGTATAGATTTAAAAAGCATGCTTCCACCTGTGTTGCCAGCTGGTCAATGTGGTGGTTGACACACTGTGTCAACTTGAGATGTTGGGAGCCTGGCTGGATTGGCTTAGTGATTCTACCCCATCGGGCCCTAGAGTTACTCAGCACACAAAAGGTACATAAAGGGTTAAGGAAGGATTCTGTGTGCTGCTTCTTTAGAGGAGCTCTATTCTTCACAACCACCCCACTTACAATGGAGCAGCTTCAGTCTTTGCAGTCAGTGAGGAAGGAAGGGAGAAAGGCTGGCTAAAAGCTGCAGCTGCTCATTCCTTTGCTCTTGGCTGTTTTCTGCTGCCAGGAGCTCCTACCCTCTGCCATGTGCCACTCTGCCTGGGAGCCAGACAAGTATGGACTAAAACCTCTACAAACTGTGAGCTAAATAAACTTTTCCTTCCTTAATTTTGAGTGTCAGGTATTTTGTCCCTACAATGACAGAAGGGTAACTGAGGCAGACATGCTATGAAAACTGATTTTCTCAGAGTTCATTAGACATTTGTTAAGATAAACAAAGGGGAATCATTTGGGTTTGGGGAACTATTGTTGAAGGCTCCCTTTCATGAATAAAGGAGCAGCTGCCTGGGAAGATTCCCCAGCCTTTGTTTGTTAATACGAAGCCTCAGTAATTTCCATAGCCTTATGGGAGACACCTCCAAAAGTTGTTTAAAACATATTATTGTGATATGTTTAAATTAGTTATCATCAAAACTTACATTTTCTCTACAATAAGGTTTTCTAATTTAAATATTCTCTGGTACAAAACTAAATTAAGAAAAGTTTTCATATGGCTATGACAGGGAATATTGATCTCATAGTGGATTACACATGTTCATGCCTTCATGTGTGCAGATCTTCCAAAATGTTAAATAAGATTGTTTATGGTAATAGATTTTCTTCTCTCTTAGATTTGGACATTTGCCTTTCTTTTGTGCTCCAGCTGCTTATTATAGGAAGTTTGTGTCAAGCCAACATAAAATCACCAGTCAGTAATAATAACAAAAATGGGGCTGGGGAGATAGCTCAGTGGCATAAGCACCTGCCTGGCATGCACAAGGTCCCAAGTTTGATCCCTGGTACCCCAAATAATAATAAAAACTTATATCATGTACATCCTATCAAAAGTCAACAAATCAGGAGAAAGATTCTTGTGCACCAGATAGGGATGATTGACTAAGAGGATTATTTTATGTGAAAATAGAAATTTAAGTTTGTTACAACAAGTCACTATGATTGTCATGGTTCATGCATAGCTTTTCATTTCAAGTTGTCTGTGTAAAATTATATGATTGTTATCTGCTAACATTCTATAGGCTTTCAACAACTAGAACATCCATGGCTAAGTGGAAATAATGGTTCTACTTTATATCTCAAAGTACTTGATATTCAGATAAAATTATTATGTGAAGCTCACTGCTTCTATTAATGTAATGTCTTTAACTTTCTCTTCTGGATGTTCAACAACTGAGCTTTAGAAATAAAAAATTAGAAAAATGAATGGGCTAAGAGGACAGCAAATATTTTGTCTCTGGCCTTCTGGGGTCAATGAAGACCCAGGATATGAAGGACCCTTTGCAGTGACAGCCTACTACTACTCTGGTGAATTATGCAAACTCTTCATGAAGAAGATTGTGAGAACACAGAGGAAGGAAATAAATGGGGTATAGTGTGCCTGAGGAGAGTTACCAGGAGAGAAAACTCTCCCAAACTTTCAGAGAAAGCAACTTGGTCGGGGGCCAGGGATATAATTCAGTGGCATAAGTGCCTTCCTGGCAAGTGCAAGGTCCTGAGTTCAATCCCTGGTACTGCCAAAAAAAAAAAAAAAAAAAAAAGTGCAAGCAACTTGGTCAAGCAATGGTTGTGACTCATCCAGATGGCTGACAATGATAGAAGAACTGAGAGGTGCTATGCCTGGTTCCAAGGTAAACCCTGCAGAGACTAACTGACTTTGCTAGTAAAATTTAATTATAATCATACAAGTTTCTTTAACTTGATCTTTTTTTCTTTCTTTCTTTTTTTCCGAACTGGGGGTTGAACTCAGGCCCTTGTGTTTGCCAGGCAAACACTTATTCTACGGAGCCATCTCCCCTTTAACTTTGTGTTGAACTTTAACTTGGTCTTGAACATTCAATTTAGCATAGGCATATTATGTATGTAATAGACATGTAGGCATATTATAGCAAAAGTTAGAAATCAGTTCATAGCTTGTGACTATGCTTAGGCTGCCCATCATGTACATAGTCAGTCTCAACTATCTACTTCTGTTTCATAATGCACTGGGCCAACTTGCCTATGTCCTGCTTGTGTTTTCCTTAGTTAGAAAAATATATATTGGTTTCAACTTGCTTCAAGGACTTCATGTCTGGGACAGACTGGCCTAGTCAAGGACCAATTTAACTCTACTTACTCTGCTCACCCCCCACCCACCCATTCCCGTCTTTCCAGAATGTCACACAATTCCTTTTAAGTAAACCTGCATGACAAACCATGATATAATTCTTGTATTCTATGTAACTAATCATGTAGTAACCTGGTATCATCTTCGTACTTCCCACTCACAAACCATTTTCAAACTAAATTCAAACCTGATTCTGGGCTGGTGAGTTGAGTCTATGGGTTCCCTAGCCTGCTAATGTAATAAAAGTTGCCTTTTAACTCTTTGGTCAAAGAGTTTTCCATTTGGATTGATTTTTTTCCTGCTACATAACCACAAGAAAGAAGATCTACAGAGTCCTCTAAACATAGCTTCTCCAACTTCAACTGAATGCTCATCAATTGCAAGTATAAAACAGAAAAGGGGAAGATGGAACAGCTGGTCTGGATATTGATCACAAACAAAGATCCAAGATCTCATAGTGTCTAAAGAATACCCTAAGCAGGAGTTCCAGTCCCCAAAACATGAATTGTGAGAGGTGAGTTAGTTAGTAGGATGGTTTCATTTGAAATTAAACTGCCCAGTATATAAATAAATGCACTGCAGTTGTTGAACAGTTCTCTTCTTCAACAGGAGAGATCCACCTGATCCTAGCTTCAGTATGTTGTCTTTATTTCTTCCTCTTCTCTCCACCCTTCATGGTCCTCACAGGGAAGTTCAATAGCCATGCTAGCTGTAGCAATAATTTATTTGAAAATAGATTGCTATTGATTCAAAGTATAAACCCCACAGCTCCTATATCATAGTGAATCCAACTAGGTTAGAGTTTCTTTTTAACTTGAGAAGAAATTTTGTTCAGGAATTGTGAAGTATGTTTTTCAGATTAGAGGTTTATGCTTTACTTTGAGAAACATATTTCTTGGGTGCCAGGACTCTCAACAATTGTTTTTATTCAAAATAAAAAGCAATAATTAGGACAGTATATACTGATATATTAAAAACATTAATAAAATGTCTTTTTCTACTTAAAGATTTCCTTTATAAGTCTTACTTCTCTTTATTTAAGGGTTATAGAGATCGAGTTAGCTTCTGTGTGTGCGTGCATGCTTGTCCATAGCCAAATTTACAGAAATAACTCTTGAAAGTAACATTCTTTAGTTTTCTTTCCTTTCTCCACTTAAAAGTAGAATATTTCTATCTAAAAGTTCTTCTTTTACTTCCTTTCCTCTATGCACTGATGAATCAAAATAACATCTAACCATCTTCAATCCATTCATTTGTTTAACAACTATTGACTGAGAACCACATTCCAGATGCACAATGCTCCTTTGAGGTTAAAAACCTCAGACAAGTAGGAAGACATCACTCTCCATACCTATTCTACTGGAAAATACAGTGTTTCTGTGAAGAATGGTGAAGAAAGTGATCATGTGAGAAATTTATTATATGTTAGGAATAACAAGAAGTAACTTAATGATATTCTAGGCTACACATTAATGTCTTGTAATTAGTCAACTTTGTGTGTAGTATTGTTTACTTATGTTAAGTATATCCTTGGTTTGAGCTTATTTTTATACTCAGTTCTTTAAGCACTATAATTTTGAAGTTTTATTAGGATATGATGAAATCTCACATTCTACTGAAGTGCTGTATTGATTTTACCTCATTTATTATATGAACTTTATCTCAATTCTCAATATTATTGTAAACAACATTAGCCACCACTACAATGAAAACAGTCAAATTACCAAGTTTTATAAGAAATTTATAATTCACAGGCACATTTTCTTTGGATAGGCTTGCATTTCATAACAAGAGAACATAGGCCCAGGGGGAACTAGAAAATATATTAGTAAAAGGATGGTGGAACATTGTATTTTAGGTCTATAAATTTTGAATCCTAATGGTAAAAAAGAAAACTGGGATGATTTTGTATATAAGCCTAATGTGAGAGGTCAGCCACACTTATTTAATCTTACTCCATTTTCCTTTCTTTTACTAGTACATGCTTACAGTGTATAATGTTTACATTCCTTGTATGGAGTTGGTCCATGTACATAAAACATCTTAATTCCTTTTTTAATTTTATTTCCCCTTTCACTCCATCTGTCTACACCTCTTGCTCCTATTTCCCCTTGAGAAAGATCTATCTCCATACTTTTCATTATGTCTTTTATTTTAATCTTTATTTGAATTTCAGTTTCTCATGTAAAAGGAACCATGTAATACTTGAGCTTGTATGTCTGGTTTACCTCTTTATGATCTCCAGGTAAATACACTGTCCTGTGAAAGACTCAGTTTTCTTTATGGCAGCATAACCCTTCGCTGTGTCTGGACACCACACTTCCTTCATCCATTCATCTGTTGATGACCACACAGCTTGCAGTGAAGATTTAGCTAGTACGAGTTGTGCTGCTTTAAACATGGTATATATGCACCTATTGTCCTGTCATTAAATCTTTTAGGAATCTACTGTGAAGGGAATAGCTGGGTCATTTGGAATTTCTAGTTTCAGTTTTTTGAGGTATCTCCATACTTGATGGAGACCACCACATAGTGGCTCTGATCAGCATTTGTATTAACCAGTTGGCTTTTTATGTTTACTTATACATCTTTTCAAGGCCTAGATCTCACCAGGGAGATGGCTCAGTGGAATAAGCGCTTCCCTGACAAGATCAAGGGCCTGAGTTCAATCTTGGTTCCACCAAAAACAAAAAACAAAAGCAAAACAACAACAACAACAAAAACCCCAAAATACCAAGGCCTAGGTCTCTTGTCTGGAGGTAGGCAGCCTGAAATGGCAGGTGACATGGTGACTCAAAGGACAAGACAAGGCCACAGCTAAGGACACCTGGATCCAACCTCAATTAACTAGATAAAGACTATAACTGCAGGTGTCTCACTCCTGTGGTGCAGGCCTTCCTGGAAATAACATAGTTCTCCTAAAATAGCAACATACTATTTCAAGAAGTCCTTAAAGGGATTCTCAAGTCCCTGCATTTTCTTTTGTATTCCCCTCCTTAGTTCAAGAATATAATAAACTGGGCTACCTAGAGAAGTTCTTGGTCTTATCCCCTGAGAATCTCAAATTCTGTTAGGGTTTTGAACCTCCCAGAACTCAAAAATCAAATCACTTGACTTTTTTTAAACCTTCACCATCCACTCATTTTGGAAATTGGGGGCCTGATCAGTCTGCAATCAGTGGGGGATAATATTAACCCTGTAACATATTGACTTCCAAAGTGGTCCTACTAACTCACACTTCCATACAAGTGTAGAATGTTCTTTTTTTCCTACAGCATGGCAATAATTGTTAGTTGAGTTTCTGATGATAGTCATTATTTTTTGGGGGGGTAGGTAAGATATCTCTGTATTGTTTTAATTTGCATTTATTTAATAGGCAGTGATGTTAAACATTTTTTCATGTATTTATTGGTCTTTTGTATTTCTTCTGTGAAGTGTGTATTTATTTTCTTTTCATTCAACAAGTATTTATTGAGTGCCTCCTATACACTAGGTATTAGAGATACAGAGGTGGACAAGTTTTTACAGTCCTTGCTGTCATGGAGTTTGCACTCCATTACAGCTAATTTCATTGAAAATCACAGCCTTACATTTGATGAGAATGGAAATGTGGGAGCACAATTCATTCTGACATTTCAAACCACTTTTTGACTGGAGTTTTTATTTGGGAGAATTAATTTTTTTGAGCTCTTTATGTATTTGAGGTATTAGTCTTCTGTCTGAAGTATATAGCTGGGATTTTCCCCCATTTTTTAGGTTTTCTACTCTGTTGGGTCATTTCTTTTGCTTTCCAGAAACTTTTAAATTTGATATGCTCCTGTTTGTTGATTGTCAGTAATATTTCCAAGGAGTCTATTATGAAGTCCTTGCATGTACCTATGATTAAGAGTTTTGCCTATATTATTCTAATGGGTTAGGTGTTTCTGTTTTAATGTTTAGTTATTTGATCCATTTTGATTTTATCTTAGTACATGGTAGATGATATAAATCTAGATTCGATTTTATGTGTTGTATAATCCAGTTTTCCCAATACAATTTATTAAATAGCTTATTTTACCCCCAGCACATTTTTTGACCTCTGTCACAATCAAAGCATTGAATGTACTTGGAGTTGTTTCTGTGTTGTCTATTTTTTTTTTTTTTTTGGTGGAACCAGGGATTGAACTCAGGCCCTTGCCCTTGCCAGGCAAGTGCTTATTCTACTAAGCATGTATTCTCTATTCTTTTCCACGATACTCATGTCTGTTTTTGCACCAGTATCATGTTCTATGTATGTACATATCTTTATCTATCTATATCTTCATATCTATATAAATATATATTCAAGCCTAAAATTATTAATGTTCTTTACTCTTTTTGTTTTTATGATCTTCTTTTTTGCTCTTTTGCACATTATTTAATGTCTTACCACTGTTTTTCTTAGAGCTGTTTTAACAAACTCTTCTCCTTTGTCATGCCTTGACAGACTGGTCTTCTTGCCTTCCAGTAGTGTGATGGACTGAACATGCATATTCTAGCACTGCTTCTTTCCCTGAGTGTCCCATCAAGGCATTTCTACCAGCATTACTCCAATCAAAGATGATGCATGAGACAAAAATTTATTTTCCAAGCTGAATTGTTTATCAACCTTTCACTGAACTGCAATTCTCTGTGACTATGGTAGAGAAGCTCTCAAGGAAAGGTTGCAGGTAAGGGTCACCTTTGACTCCACCACTCTTATTTATCTCCATTTCTAATCATCTATTCCTATGAATCCCTTATTATCTCTGTTATTGAGAGTTCTTTTGTTTTCTGATAATGTAACTATCAGATAATGAGACCAACTGATAATCAACCAAATTCAAATGTGACATTTTGAATAAAACTAAAATATTAGCTTTTTCTGTGCTAAAACTATTAAATCTGAAGCTTGTGTCTGTGGTCAAAATGAGGCTTCTTTATGCCTTACCTAGATTTAGATCTTAGTACTTACCTGGAAGAACTAAGGTGTAATATTTGCACCCTGAGACAAAAAGTGAGAGAAAGATAAAAAGACGTAGACTCACTAACTCTCTGGAAAAGACAGACTTTGAGCTCTGAGCATTCCCAAACTGTTGAATATTCAATTAGAAGCAAGGAAATGGCCTCACCTTGGGGGCAGGACTATTTCCAATGGCAACTGGAAGAAAAAGGCTGGACTATGAGTTTAGTTCTGTTCCTTTCTTCAGTGTCTCCAATGGGATTAGTAATTTCTCTTGAAGGTAACAATGAACTGGTGGGTTCTGGAGTGAACTTCAAAAACCATCTTTCAATATTAATGTTTGTGTTCTTTTCATTTTATGATGAAAAATACAAGGAGAAGAAAAATGCAATGAATTTGTACATGATTTCCTTAATTACTATTTTAGTTCAAGCCCTCAAAATACACTATTGACAATAACAACTGTTTTGACTGGCCTTAACAATAGGAATGATCATATCACCCTCCCCATAGCTGTATAGTGCAAAGTTCTGTCTTCTCATAATAGCTTAGGGTCTTTCTAATCAAGTCTATTATAAAGCATTCAGTTAATTTCCCCCGCATTCTTAAAGTCAACTTTGCACCAGATTTATCAATGCTTTCGTTTCTCAAACATCTATGCCTTTCTTTACTCTACTGTATTAGTTTTCTTCAGCCCCTTTTCTGGGAAATGCCTTCCTTTATATTCTTTACCTCTATAGCTCTTACTGACTGTGGTAGATTAACTAATGGACAACTTATAGCTCTCAGTTGAACTGAATCAGCACTGTGCCGATGGAAATGCTGTTGATTAGGATGAGATTGAGACAACCTCTATTTAGAAGGACTACACTGGCTGCTGCAAGACTCATCTGAGGATTGTTGCCAATAGCATTAAAGGAGAACTGGAAGGGAAGATGATACACTGTTTATTCTCTTGGAGAAGATTGTCACACTGGTTTTTCTGATTGAACTTAGTTATTCTCTTCATTGGAGAAGCCTGGATCCTCTATGCTACTGAGGATGGCTGAAGTTCTTTTGGGCGGAGCTCTGGTCCTTACCTTGTTTTGTTTTTACTAATTTTATTGAGAAATAAATAGCAACAACACAGTTTCAAAACCAATTAGTAGGAGAGTTTCAATAAATAATACATTGCATATTGTTGTCCTCATAATGGTTATTCATAGTACAAGATGCAGATATAATATCCTGTCCAAACACTATTAGTATAAATCTTTCTTCTCATTGAATTAAGAGAAAGTAGCTGTATATCTATCCTATTTTGTATATACAGATACAAAATGGTCCTGAATTTGTATCCCTTTTTTGGTTTAGTTTTGTCAGAGATGGATATTCCATTGCCATTTAAATATTGTAGGTACATGAATTCAGCAAAATAATTCAATATAGCCCAGTAGTCCATAATAGTAGTGGGTTATCCATAGGACTGGCAATGTCAGAAGTTGTTGACTTGAGCCTTTCACAGCTCAGCATATTAATATGGTTTTACTTTTCATACCTTGTTATTATACTTTTCTGCTGGATGGTTAAGACCAAGATAAAACAAGACCTATATAACAAGAAATGTAACTTTTGTACCTGATAAGGTCAGTCAAATCCCCTCAGGATTTACCATGAAACCCTGTACTGCATATAAGATTCTTCGTCAGTGTCAGCCATGGGGATGAGTCATGGTCATTGCTCGACCAATGTGCTCTCCGTGAAAGCCTGTGAGAATATTTTCTCTCCATGTGACTCTCTTTAGGCACACTCTACATCATTGATCACTTTCCTCTGTGGCCTCATAATCTCCTTGATCAGAAAATTTGGGACACAACTGAGTTACAGGATATTACAGTATAGGTTCTCCTATGTCCTGAGTCCTCACTGAACTTGAAAGGCTAGGGCCAAAATGTTGGCTGTCCTTACAGCCCTTCTTTTTCTCTAATTTTTGGCCTGCAAGCAGGTTGTTAACCCTCCAGAAGAGAAGCTTAATGATATTACCCTATAACATAGGCAGTTGAGCTGAACCTCTCTATCCGTCTGAATATCATATATCTTAGACATAACATAGAACAGGTATTTTGCAGAAAGTGAAGAAAAAATATTTAAAAAATAGGAATAAACAATTACATATTTTTACACAGAAATTTAGAAATCTAACCATATACAGCATTATAGCAGGACAGTCCTATGATGTTTTTGTTTCTTGTCTCTTTTTTTCATTTATTACCTTTTTAAAAAATAAACATTTATTTGATAGACGGTATAGCAGTAATTGGTATGACATGACAAGCAGTATTTATTTAGAAGACCAGAATGACAGGCATTCCAAGCATGACCTTAGTATTACACATTGCTATCTTCAGTGCAGTTGCTTAGTTCACATATATCAGCATATATAGTTAGTCAGGATGAGAATCCCACCAATTAACTGCTAGTTTCAAAAACATGATGGACATTCTCAGGACCATTGCCTTAACCATCTTGTTCATATAAATGTATGTTTTTGTCCCTGTCATGTTTCCTAGCTTTCCTCCTTGCCCTCTCTTCATTGTTTAATACTTAAGTTCTAGCTTTCCTTTTAATTGTATTATACCTTTCTATTTTTATTTATTCTTTTGAATTCTTACACTAGGGTGACTATACAATATTTACACATTTTAGTCTGGTTTATTTCAATTGGCATCCACTTAAATATAAAGGTTTTGAGTTTATCATTCCTTATAGTAGAGTAATACTCCATTGTATAAAAATACCATATCATTTTCATCCGTTCCTCAGGTGAGGGGCATCTTGGTTGTTTGCAAGATTTAGCTATTACAAGTGTGCTGCTATAAGCATAGGCACACATATATCCCTATGATAAGATGTTTTCAGATCCTCCAGGAAAATTCCCAGTAGAGGAATAGCTGGTTTAAAGGGGATTTCCAGTCCAAGTTTTCTAAGGAGTCTCCACACTGATTTCCACAATGGTTGTACCAGTCCACATTCCCACCAGCAGTGAAGAAGGGTTCCTTTTTCCCCAAAGCCTCTCCAACATTTGTTGTTGGTTGATTTCTTTATAATAGCCATTCTTTCTGGGGTGAGATGGTATCTCAGTGCTGTCTTAATTTACATTTCATGGATGGCTAGTGATGTGGAGCATTTTTTCATATATTTATTCACTTATATGATTTTGTCCTCTGAAAAGTGTATGTTCATCTTGAATGTCCATTTCTGGATTGGGTCTTTAAATTTTGGGACCCAATGTTTTTTAGATCTTTATGAATTCTAGAGAGCAGACCTTCGTCTGAGTGCTTATTAGTTAAGAGTTTTTCAAAATTTGTGGGTTGTCTTTTCACTTTGTTGGTAATTTCTTTTGACATGAAAAAACTTCTCAGTAAGAGCAGGTCCCAGTTGTTAATTCTTTCAACTGTTTCCTGTTCGATTTGATTTCTGTCCATGAACTCTTTGCCTACTCCTATGTCTTCAAGAGTTCCTCCTACTTTCTCTTCCAGGAGATTTATTGTCTCTGTTTAATGTTTAGATCTTTAATCCATTTTGACTTTAGCTTAGTGCTTGGTGATAGACCTGGGTAAAGTTTTAGTTTTTGGCATATAGAGAGCCAGTTTTTTCAGTACCATTTGTTAAACAGGCTATCTTTCTTCCAGTGAGCATGTTTGGTCCCTTTGTCGAAGATATGGTGGCTCAGTGTGTTCATAGAGGCTTCTGCATCTTCTATTCTATTCCATTGATCCTCAGGTCTATTTTGTTGCCAATTCTGGTCCTTACCTTGAGCATCATTTCCTGTATCCAGTGCAGATCCCTCAGCCTTCTGGCACAGATCCTTCATCTTGCTGGTGCCGACATTCTAGCTTCCACCACTGAACTCTGGACCTTTCAGTTCAGATTCTTGAAACACGCTTGCATGAAATATTGCTGTGGGCGCTTGGCCTCCAGTTGCACTTCTGGGGATCATGGCCATGGTCTCTAGGTCTTCAGTTAGACTCATGTAGGACACTGTCATGAGATCCAGGCCCTCATCTGGATTATTAGGGTCTCTAGTATATATGGACAGATTACCAGAACTCTTTTGCATTTGACTCTTTGGGTAAATATTATAACATAATACTATAAAGGGGCGGCCAGATAGATTAGCAGACTAAAGTGCCTGCTTAGGCAGAGTGCAGTGGCCAGCTGGAATTCATTACCCAGTGTGCTGTACCAGCCCTGCCCCCAGAGCACACAGAGAGGAGACTGAGACTGGGCATAGCATTGCGGGTTTGTAATCCCTGCACTTGGGAGGCTGAAAACCGGAGGCTCACTATGAGTTGGATCTATGTAATGAGACCCTGTAGACCCTGTGCTAAATACAATAAATAAATAAATAAATAAATAAAT
>NW_004524614.1:16061071-16064296 GCF_000260255.1 Octodon degus
TATTTACCTTGTAAACCCTGACCACACAAAATTGGTACCAGGACAATGGGGTTATTGCTGTAACGTTGCCTGGTCATGTGGGTTACAAGACTTGTGAATTAATTTGGAAGTGTTCTGAGAAACTGGCTGAAGAGGCAGCTCCTGTCTGCTGTAAACTATATGGGAGAGTCTGGTCAGAATCTGGAAAAGAGAGAACTGATGTAAATGCTGCTGGTTAGGATGCGGTTCAGGAAGCCTTTATTTAGGACTACACTGGCTGCTGGCTGATATAAGTTGTGCTTTGGCAAGAAGTCACTCTGCATTTGCTTGTGTTAAGATATACTGCTTGGGTAGCAGAGAAATTTCAGTGGAGACAGTCCTTGAGGCAATGTCATGATTACTATTTGATGCATTTGACCCACTCTGTGTTGGAAATTAAGAGCAACAGGCCAGCAGGGTGATTTTAAGCAATTGGCCAGAGGGGAGGCTCCAGTGGAGCTGTGGGTTGCAAGAGCGAAGCAGAGGACAGACTGAAATACAGAAGCAACAGGCCAATAAAACATGACCTAAGGCCTTTTACCAAAAGGGAAGAGTGTACCTGTGAAGGAGGGGATCCCTTGGGGTACTTCTTAGTGCTTCCCTGCCATCAGCTTTCAATAGGAAGAAGGGTTGTGATTACCATTGTTCTTCTATTATGATTTCAATTTAGTTTTTTATGTTTGTAATCAGGTTAATTATTCAAAGTATTGAGGGTATAGCCTTGAATGTTGATCACCCTCTTTTGAATATTTTGCTTTGGTGTAGAAATGACCGCAATAAGAATTGCATGTAGTATTTATTATATTGATGTAAACCCAAACAGACTAAGACATTAGCTTTTCACTAATCTGCCACTATAGACTATGATTTAAGGAAGTATGTCTGGTTATTACGTTGACCATGGGTAGATTGTGGTGGATTATCTCATGGTCAGTTTATAATCCCCAGCTGAACTGAATCAGTGTAATGCTGAGTGTGCAAGGCCCATCTGAGGATTGTTGTCAACAGCATAAAAAGAGAACTGGAGAGGACAGTGAGCTGTTGAGTCTTCTGGAGAAGCTTGTCACACTGACCTTCCTGATATGAATCCTGCTGTTGCTGGGGAAGCTCACAGCATTTCTGTTTCCCAGGATGCCTGTGGTTTGCTTCAGGGCATCTGATTCTTATGTTGAGTGCTGCTCCTACCTTGAGCATGACTTCCCAGATCCAGTGCAGATCCCTTGGCCTGCTGGCACAGATCTTTTGTCTCACTGGTGCACATGTTCCAGCTTCCACCACTGATCTTTGGGCCTTCCTAGTGCAGATTCTTGATACAGACTTGCATGAGACATTGATATGGGCTCCAGGCCTCCAGTTGGACTCATGAAGGATGTGCCATGGCTCTAGGTCTTCAGCTGGATTCGTGCAGGGCACTGCCGTGGGAACCAGGCCCTTGGCTGGATTCTTTGAGTTTCCAATGTGTAGGTGGTTTTCCTGCACTCTTTTGCATTTGACTCTTGGGTGAATAGTCTAAAAAAAAAATCCTATAGATTATGTGTGCTGCATTAAATTGTTTCCCTCATAACCCCTGACTACAACACTGATTCTTCAAAACTTGGCTGAGGCACAATCAGCACTCCTGTTGCACACTGTTGCGTTATTGTGTCACGTTTCGTCAGGATGGGTCATGTTTGTTCTATTGTTTCTCACAGATTTAGGGCTTATTTGCTGGAAAAGGGAGAATGTATTCTATGTCTGCATATTTAGTGCTAAGTATAGTGCTTGGCATAAGGGAAGCAACTAATAAATATTGTTGGCGACTTTCACATATCTCTTTCCTTAAAGAGAGCCATAAATATACAGAATACTTATTAAAATTTTTGGTGGGTTTAGCAATTTTGGAAAAATGCTTTTCTCAAAAAATAACATTTTTTTCTGTTCTTACCATTCTTTTAAAATATAAGTAAGCTGATTCTTAATAAACTTTTTCTAAAGTTTGTGATAGTCACTAAATAATAACAAATCATTTTGTTGCTTAAATTCTTGGGCAGTCACTGTGTAGTTATTTTCAAATCCTTGTGAAGGGAGCTCTACCCAAGCCCAAGCATCTTGGGAACTAGATCTCTTACCACTTAGCCCATGGAACATTCATTACCAAGATTAGTGACAGATGGTACAGGAAATAGAGACTCTGCTATGCTAAATGATTCTGAAAGCTGATTAAAAGCTTTATTAAGTAGATGTGAAACATTTTACACAATTGGCACAGCCTGTAAAAGAGGACTGAGACCTAATTTGTCATATTCAGGTTCAAGTGGAAAGTTACTGCCTATTAAGCCTTTAATCTGTCATTAAAAGTACTAGGAAGAAGAGTTGAACTGGTTTGGTGGATTCATGCACTTGTTCATCTTTGGGTTCAAATTTTTTAATCAGATGATATTTGTAATACTTGTATATTATATGGTAATATGATTAACTGTGAAGATAAAACGTGGTATGAATTATAAAGATTGGAATTCTAATTTTAGGAAAAATCTTCACTACTTCAGTTTTTTAATTTACAAAGGATTTTTATATTCATAAGAGAACAGCTTTATTTATTCATCTGCATAAGAATAATCCTTATACTTCCATGTATATTTATATGTGGATGTATATTTTGTAAATTTATGTTTTACATGCCTATAGTTCATTTTCCTATCCCTAGAGAATAGGATAGATAAGTAAGGAGATATCATGTCTTTTCACAATATATTTCTTTATATTATAATTGTTCAAACCAGGTCATTTATCATTAGTGCCATACTACTACTTAATCACAGTTCATATTCAAATTTCACCTATTATGTGAATAATTTCCTTTATTGCTATTTTTCTCCACTCAACAATTCACTTGATAATGGTCAGTCCTATCTTGAGTTACTGCTTTTATAGTTACTCACATTTAGAACAGTTATTAGTCTTGTTTGGCTGCTCTGAATGATATTTTTTGAAGTGTATGCATTAATTACTTTGTAGAATGACACTGATTTTCTATTAATCTGATAGTTTTTCACGATCATATTCAAATTATCCCCCTTTTCTGTTTACTTTTGTCAGAGATGGGTATTCCATTGCCATTCATATAATGTAGGGTGATTTCTTTATGATAGCCATTCTTTCTGGGGTGAGATGATATCTCAATGTAGTTTTAATTTGCATTTCACGAATGGCTAGCGATGTGGAGCA
>NW_004524614.1:16069841-16082442 GCF_000260255.1 Octodon degus
CCCGGAACTGGGCAGAAAATCCTACTCGGTGGGCGGGGTGGGGGAGGCACTGCGGAGTGGTGGGGGGCGGCCCGAGGGGCTGGGAGAGGGTCCAGCCCACGCTGCCCCTCGGCTGGGACTGGTCCCGCCGGCGCAGGGTAGCAGGAAACTCTCAGCACACTCACGGGACCTGGGCTAGGACTGGGTCTCTCCATTCATATATTGTAGGTATATGAATTCAGCAAAGTAATAGTGTTTAGACAAGATATCATGTCTACATCTTGTACTATAAATAACTACTACGAAGACAATATGTAATGTATTAATTATTGTAACTGTCCTATTAACCTGTTTTGAAACTCATCGCTACTTCTTCTCAATAAAATTAATATTAAAAACCTATCCATTTTGGCAGAAATTCTACAGCAATAATATAGTATTCTTAGCAACTACATAGAATCACATGATATTATTTTGATTTGATGCTGCTGATCATTAAGGTGATGTCATCAGGGTTTCTCTTATAAAAGTAATTTTTTTTTTTTTTTGTATTTTAGGGAACTCCCCCAGGGTGTTCAGGGTCTCACTTCTAGATTGGATTCGTAGTGATCTGTCTGTTTATAGCCTCCCAAGAGCTGGAGTTACAGGTGCGCTCTACCACGCCCAGCCTCAGTTGCCAACTCAGAGCAACCCAGGGGGCGGGGCCAGTAGGGCAGGCTGGGGGATTGAATCCCCAGCCTCTGCCCCTGCTTGTAGGCGCTTTAATTCGATGAGCTATTTGGCCAGTCCTAAAAGTATAATTGTTGATCAAAATATATGTTGAGTGTTTAAATTAAAAAATATTACAACACAAGCACCTCCTGACAGGCAGAAAGTCCTAAGTTTGATTCCTGGTCACAAAAAAAAAAAAAAAAAACTACAGTATTTTTGTAGTGAAAGCTACACTGTCATTAGTCCCTTTCAAAATTCTCTGATGCTTCAAGTATACTGATCCCACCACTTCTGCTACTTTCTGAAGCAGTTCTGAAAGCCTTCTTCCATCAGTGTCTTTAGAAATGGTGATGTAAACTACAGTAAATACTGCTGCCCAGTGTCATCCAGCAGAAAGGCAGACTCATAAACACTGTACACTGCAGCTTCCTCTACTTCATCCACCAGATCTGACACTGTGTCAGTCTTGACCCATCCTCACAATCAGAATGATGAGGAAGGACAAATGCTTTCAATTTATTCAGCCATGACAGCACAACAAAAGAGATTTCAGAATTGCCTTTTTCATTTTTATTTAGTACACAATTTATGCGAGATGCGCTGAAATCATGTAAAGCTTTCTTAATATTTCTGTCTTCATTATTTCTTCTATATTTACTAGAGTAGCATTCTATTCTGAAGAGCATCTTTTTATCTGCTCTAATTATTTACTGTCCCAGAATTTATTCATTATCCAGAGTCCCTTACACAGGCACCTTTGCTCTTCATTATGGTTGCATAATATTTTGAGTACTTTCTCTTGGCACATGGTATTTTAAGCTACACTTGTGTTCTGAGTCATGCTGTCTAAGAAGATGGTAGGATAGTATCTAGAAACTGAAAGCTAAATGCTTATTATGTTTGTTCACACCAGTCTGTCGTTGTTCTCAGCAGACAGAAGTAGAAAATGAGTCTGTATGGTGTGTGTGTGTGTGTGTATTATGCAATTGTATAATCATGTCTACATCTACTTAGTAAAACCATGTATTCAGAGTGGTGTTTCAAATGTCTAATGGGGACATTTTGAATTTCCGAAGTCCTTTGTAATGGTTAATTTTGTTAACTTTATCAAGCTATGCTTCTCAATTATTTGTTAATAATTGCTTCTCAATTATTAAATACCAGTCTAGATGTAGTTAAAATGATCTCTTTTAAATCTGATTAACATTTAAATCAATAAGCAATTGTGATTATCCTGTGCAATGTGGTGGACCTCATTTAATCAACTGAAGGCTTTAAGAAAAAAGTACTCAAACACCTCTAGGAAGGGGAAATTTAATTCCAGATTGCCTTTCCAGCCCCTATAACTGTGAGTCAGTTCTTTAAATAGCTTTCTCTTCCTATATCTATATATCTATGTCTATATCTATGTATCTTTATACATCTACCTTATTGGGTCTAACTCTCTAGAAAACATTAATATACCCTTCTGGCCTAGCTGATTTCATAACTAGAGTCCAATATTTGTTCATAGAATTTTAAATGGAAAAATTTCCGACAGTAAAATGCACAAATCTTAAGCATGCATACACTGATATGAAACCCACAGACCTGTCACTTCCAAGTAGTCCTTTCTGAGTTAATATTCTTCTCACTCATGTGACTATTTGTTTTTCAGATTTTACTCAGCTTGGGTTTTTATTTGTTTTAGCATTTGTAATACATGTATTCTTTCATATTTAACTTATTTGGCCTGGCAAAAAATTGATACATTCCTACATGTTTTATAATCAGTGCTTATTTCTGTTTGATTGCTGTGTAGTACTCTACTATGAATATATTAAAATATCTCTATCCCTTTTCATGTTAGTGGACATTTAAGATTTTCCAGTCAGGGCATGTAATGAATAAAGCTTCTATGAATGTTTATGTAGAAGTCTGTGTGGACAGATGTTTTCATTTCTCATCGGTGAGTATCTAGGACTGGAAGTGCCGAGCTGTAGCGGGGTGGCTATTGAACTTTACAGGGGAGTGAAGCATTCACATTCTCATCGGTGAAGTATGACAATTCCAGCTCTATCTGCATGAGCTACATCACATGATATTTTCAGTGTAATTTTAGCTCTTGCCATACCTGTAAAATGGTGTCTTACTGTGGCTTTGAATGTCTTGATGATTAATGGTACGGAGCACTTTTTGTGTGCCCACTAGCTGTTTTACCTAGTTATTCACATCTTTAATCATTTAAAAATTGAATCATCTTTTTTTACTATTGGATTTATTATCAGAATTCTTGACATGTTTTGGACAAAAGTCCTACTTCAGATATGGTCTGTGAGTATTTTCACCCATCGGTTGTCTGTTCGTTTTATTAACAAGGCTTCTTGATGAATGTTGTAATTTTTATGAAGGCTCATATCTCAGCACTTCCATTGATTGTTGGCATGTTTATGTCCAGTCTAAATCCTCCTACTCTCAAGTGTATCTTCCTTCTTAAGCATTATGTTTTAAATTTTTCACTTAGACTTGTGCTCTGGGTCACAAAGAATTTTATGTGTGGTGTAAATAGGAGTTGAGGATCTTTTCATTCCTCTTATTGTGGTATAGGCTTGTTTCTCTTTCATTAGTTAAAATGTCTTCCTTTCTTTTGTATTCCTTTTGCTATTTTGTCAAAAAATCATTTAAGTATGCATCTATTTTTGGTCTTTATCTTTCATCTACATTTATACCAGTACCAATTTATGGCAACGTAGCTTTCACTGCTGTGTTTTTTGGCAACCATTATACCAAAAGGATAGGTTTGCAATAAACTTTGAGATAAAGAAGTATAAGCCCTCCTAATTTGTTCGTTTATGAGATCATTTTGCTGTACATTTCCAAGTATCTGTTGAACGAATTTATCAATGTATATAAAAATTCATCTTGTGTTATTATGAAGTTTATAGTGAGTCTATAAGCCAGTTTGATAAATATGTCCTAACAATATTGTTTATTTAAATAAAATATTGTATGCTTTTTCATTTAAGCATATTTTTTCAGAAATGCTTTGTGATTTTCAACAATATTTGTATGTTTTTAAATTGTTCCCAAATATTTTGTCTTACCAGCTGTTAGATAAAATTATTGAAATTTTGTTTTCTAAACATTTGCTATTGGTATATAGGAATATGCTTATATTTTCTAAATGAATCTGGTATGTATTTGTTAATCCAGTTCTTAGTTTTAATTAGTTATTTTTTAAACTATTGTTGTGTCATGTTGAAATAGAAGCTTTTACTTCTCTTTCCAACCTCAATGCCTTTAACATTGCTGGCATTATGTGCTTAGGATTCATATATATCTCGCTTGTAATATTTATGGAAACTATAAGGAGAGAACTACTCTTTCATTAGGAAAGAGGCTAGTGTAATCTCCTTTCCTAATCATTAGAAGGTCTAATAAGTTTTTTCAAAGAGTCAGCCTTTGGCCTTATGAACTTTTCCCATAGTTTGTTGTCTGCTCCATGTAATCTTGTTCTACCTTTCTTCTAGTAATGTGGGTGTAATTTGCTTATTTTCTAATTTCTGTAGGGAAAGACTGGATAATTGATTTTAAACATTTTGTTCCTTATAAAAAAGCACTTAAATCTATTAACTTTTTTCTAAAAACTGACCTAGTATTACCCCACATTTATAAACACATGTACACACAGTTTTTCCATTATTGTTCAATTAAAATATTTAAAAATTTTCCCTGAGATTTTTTTATTTGTGAATTGCTTAGAAGTTAATCAAATTCTAAATTTACTGATTATGTTTTATTAATAATTTATGTAAATTCCTTTGTGATTAGAGGATATGATGTGTAAAATTCTAACATTCAAAATTTATAACAACTGTTTGGAGTGCTGGAGATATAGCTCTGTAATAGAGAATGCATGGGGGCTCTGAGTTTAATGCTCCAGACCAAAAGCAAGGGAAAAAATATTTTGTATCTCAACACATTTACGTTTTTAGGAACATTCTTTGTGTACTTGAAAAGTATTCTGTAGATATTGTATGTACAAAAATGTCATTATTTAAAAGTGGTAGCTCCAAATATTTTATATCCTTATCATTTTAAGGAGGTCATTGTCTAATAAGTTAGAAAAAAGCATTTTTAAAGACTTCAGCATATTTAAAAGACTTCTCTTTGTTCTATTTTTTTGGCTTCCATCTTTCTCAAACATGATAGTTTATACAAGTGCTTGTGCAAATGTATGATAGCGTTTCACCTTGTTCGTACAATTAAAGATGGCAGGCAGGAGACGGCGCTCGTCAGCCTTTCACCTGCACCTACTCCCCTATCTCATATCTCGGGACCAGCTTGAGGCTGAAGAAAAGCGAGATCTCAGCAAGCGCGGCAGGCCTCACTGGTTTCCTCCCGAAGAGAAGCTCCCCCATACGCATACAGGAAAGGTTGGGTACCTCAGTTGTTAGAGGATTTTGGAGATGGAGGTGCTTTTCCAGAGACCCACGTGGCCCAGTATCCACTGGAAATGGGTGAAAAAAAAAATGTTGAATGTGTTGGCCATTCAAGTGGATCCAGAAGGAAAATTAAACATGATGCAATTGCTCGGCAAGGACAATCAAAAGACAAGGTCATTTATAGTAAATACTCAGACCTGGTTCCAAAAAAGGTTATGAATGCAGATGATCTAGAACTACAGAGACCTGAAGGAGAAGCTATTAAAGAGGTAACAGAAAAGACAAGGGTAGTCTTGGAGAAATCGGTATCAGAGAAATCAGTATCACAGAAGATTGCTGCAGCCAGGCCAGTACAAACAGCTGATAAACTGGCTCCTGCTTGGTATATCCAATACACACCATCCCAGAAGGGAGTGGCTCTTAATTTGGAGCTAAATAGAGGGTTATTCGAAAGGTAGAACTGCAGAAAGATCTAATGGAGCCTCTAAGGTTCAATATTAGTAAGAAAATTCCACAAGGACCACCTTCTCCTCCTGCACCTGTTAAGAATTCTAGTCGGAAGATGACTGTAAAGGAACAGCAAGAGTGGAAGATTCCTCCTCACATTTCCAACTGGAAAAATGCAAAGGGCTATACAATCCCATTAGACAAATGTCTGGCTGCTAATGGAAGAGGACTTCAGACAGTGTACATAAATGACAACTTTGCCAAACTGGCTGAAGCCCTTTACACCGCTGATTGGAAGGTTCGTAAAGCTGTGGAAATGCGTGCCCAGGTGGAACGGAAGATGGCTTGAAACATTTCTTGTTATTTAGGTCTTGCTCTACCTTGGTCTTAACCATTCAGCAGAAAAGTATAAAAACAAAGCATAAACAGTAAAGCCATATTAATATGCTGAGCTGTAAAAGGCTCAGGTCAACAACTTCTGACATTGCCAGTCCCATGGATAACCCACTACTATTATGGACTACTAAACTATATTGGATTATTTTGCTGAATTCACGCACCTACAATATTTAAATGGCAATGGAATATCCATCTTGGACAAAAGTAAACAGAAAGGGGGATACAAATGAAGGACCATTTTGTATCTGTATATACAAAATAGGATAGATATACAGCCACTTTCTCTTAATTCAATGAGAAGAAAGATTTGTACTAATAATGTTTGGACAGGATATCATGTCTGCATCTTGTACTATGAATAACCACTACAAAGACAACAATATACAATGCATTAATTATTGTAACTGTCCTACTAACCTGTTTTGAAATTGTCTCATTGCTATTTGTTTCTCAATAAACTTAATAATAAAAAAAAGAAAAGGAGAATCACGAACAGAAACTTAGAAAAATGGCCCATAGGAGCTGGGGAGATGGCTCAGTAGAATATAGCATTTGCCTGGCAAGCACAAACTCTTGAGTTCAATCCCTGGTTTGGCCAAAAAAAAAAAAAAAAGAATAAAAAAGAAAAATGGCCCTGTTATGGCTTGTGTCTAGTTGTCCTCCTAAAGTCTCATGCAGTCATGGGGTGAGGACTTCTAGAGTTTGTGTTAACTCATGATCCAATAGCATTATGTGTGATCCAAGGCTGGGATTATGGGTCTTAGTACTGCTGGGATTACCCATAGGTGGGTGAGTATTTCCCCTACCCTGGGGTAGGTAATTTGCATTACAATGTAAGGTGGGAAGAGAAGCCATTGGTTTGAGCTGCTGCTACCCCTCCCTGGCACTCTTGCTCTTTGCCGCCGCCATGAAAGGTTGCTTTCTGCTCTGTGCTGCTCTGCCTTGGACCCAGATGAGTATGGACTGAAACCTCCAGTAACTGTGAGCTAAATAAACCTTTCCTTCCTTCATTTCGAGTGTCGGGTATTTGTCCCAGCAACGAGAGAAAAGTAACTAAGACAGGCCCATAAAGCTAGGGAGAGGAGAGCTGGCATCAAAACTCATGAGGAAAAAGAGGATGGAGAGGCACACGAGAGAGATGAAATCTGGCATGACAGGTGAAAAGAGAGACAGCATGATTGGAATCTTTCCAGGGCAGCTCCTAATAAGAGGTCAAAACTGCAGAGAAATGAAAATTGAGACATAGTGAAGTCATTGCTTTTGGTGTGCTCCATCCTCGGACTTCAAATGAAGTTCAATGTGACCAAAGGCTCTTCAACCAATCGAAGAATATGGACAGTGGATTTGCAGGTGGTGAAGATGAAATTTACAATGCTTATGATCGAGCTTGAAGAGGTGATAGAGATGTGGCCCAGAGTATGTATAAGCCCAGTAAAAATCTGGAAAAGGGCACGTGATAACAGAATAAAAACCAACAAATTTGTTCCTTACTAGGAACTTTCTGGTTTTGACTGTAAGAGAGGCCAAGAAGGGCCTGTTCAGTTTAAAGAAGATCCTTTTGGTCTGGACAAATTTTTGGAAGAAGCCAAACAGCATGGTACCTTTAAAAGACCCTCACATAGCACCCACCTCAAGGAACATGAGCATGAAGGCAAGAAGAGGAGGAAAGAATAAATCCAACTGTCTTCAAAGAAAACTATTATTCATAACCCTAATGATGCAAGTCATGGGGGGTGGGGGACTCTTTATAAATGGTCAAGACAAAACCACATCTGGGTGCTAGATCCCAGCACTGCTTTTTATTACAGGAGATGGGAGAATGGAAAATCCTACTTTGAATTAATTTTTTTAAGATAATAGGTTGTGTTTGTGCTTCTTGCACCTTTTAAGCACCTAGAGAACATGCTACCCCACACATGGAACTGAGACCACTTCTTTTTGTGTGACACAAGTAGTCTGGGGTAATATTTTGTGAAAGAACAACTGCTTATAAATAAAAGTTACCCTAACCACAATGAAATCAAAATAATAATAAAGATGGTACACAATAATTACAAGTGTTAAACAGAAATGAAACACTCTATGGATATGACAATTAAAGTTTCCATTTTCACTTATATATCAATGTTTTTTATAACCTAGTTTGTGGCCAGAATGAATGGCAGATACAATAACACAGTTATTCTCTGCCTGAAGAGTGTTCTTGTGTAGATGGATTGCTAAAAACTGGAACTATTTAAATATAAAATATAAAATATAAAACAATAAAGCAAATAATCTGCCTAAGACATAGTAATTATATGTCTTAAGTAAATGGTCTTTATTTAAATAAATGTCAATTTATTTTAAGCCACAAGTTGTATTTTGACATAATATGTCTGGAAGAATAAGAAATATCTGTTTTAAGAAGATGGCTTTGGACTTGTGGCCATTGAGCTGGAATATGATTCTGCCACTGTTTGATCTCAAGTGGTTGCCAAACTGATTCTTGTCTTCTCAATTCTAAATAGAAACAAACACTAACACAGATGTGAAGTCATTTTAAAAATAAGAGGAAAATGCACCAAAGTTCTCTGTAGAAGGATGCTAAGGTTAAGACATTATTAATAACTAATGCAAATTACTCCATGATAATAACAGTTCAACAAATGTGAACTGATTTATATTTTAACAATATATTGCTTATCATTTAATTATCCTTATTGTGGCTCCAAAACAAGAGCCATTTTGATGACATATGCACACAAGGTGTGTACTATGTTGCAGTGATTAGAACTTGATTAAATTGATGATTAATTTAACATTTGTTTGCTCAGAGCTGTCTTCTAGACCCAGGAGAAGGAGTAAGAGTAGTATATCTCTGGTCTCTTAGTATCAAATAATAATCCAGGAACTCAAATCACTTAAGTGACTCATAAAAATTTGTACAGTTAGGTAATGTAATGGTTACAAATAGAGTAAGGTTAGGTATAAGCTGCATGTGTAGTCTCTAACAGCAATGAGATATTCATTTAACAGTTCTGCTTTTCTGGTTTCTCAGTGGTTAAAACATGCCAAAATAATGCTCTAACTTCTGTAACAAGTCTAAAACTAAGTTTTAAGAAAGTTGACTTTCCTATTAAGTATTCCATAAAAGGGATACAAATGGGTTTGAAGAGCTGCCTGAAAATATACTAATGGAAATGGAATGATGTGTCAAAATATCTGCACATCTCCACATGAAATGAAAAACTAATGATCTTAGTTGTTTTGAGCCAGAGTTTTCAATGTAGTTGGAAACATGTAGATAAGGGATAATTTAGATGAATTTTTGTAAGTTTATAGCTCTATTTAGATCTACTAGCATCATCTTATCTCAAATTTTATGAACCTCAAACTGAACCTCGTTATTGTCTTTCATGTTAGAAATTTTATGATCGCTGACATTTTTCTTTCTCCTTAATTTTTACTTTTTGTTCCCAAGGCTTTATTTTCCCTTTTGCCTAATGTCTACTCTCAATTCTTAGGTCTGTATTGAGTAGGCCATGGCATTCCATCATCTTTTGGATTGTTCTGACATTATTTGTATTGGCGTCCAGTATTTTCCCATGAGAAAAATTTCCCTAAAATTTTGCATTCACCATTTCTCTTAAAAATTCATGTTTTTTAAAAAAATGTTAATTGTATGACTTTGGGAACAATGGATAACAGATGCCAGTCTTATCTGTCCAATTCCTATAATTTCCTGCATCTAATATATAGCCTCTAGTTTCTCCTCTGTTTGAACTATGGCTCCCAGATACAGTGAGACCTTGACTGTGGAACAATTTCTAACTATTTTCTAACAGTGTCATATCTCTAGCATTTTCCTTTCTGCTTGATGCCTTCCCCGGGTATGTAGGAATTTAATTGGCTGCATCCAGCAACTTTCAACAAATATGGTCAGAAACCAGTTGAGTATGTCTAAATCATCTATCTTTGGTGGTAGGAATGAGTATGATGTATTTTCAACATGGTGGCCACATCTCTCCATCTATTCACATCTATTCCCATCCTAAGCCCCTAGTCCTGTGACCATATTACCTTACATGGCAGATGAGGCTTTGATGACACAGTTGAAGTAAGGATTTTAAAATGTGGCAAATTATCTTGGAGCTTCCAATGCAATCCAAAGGGTCTTTGGAGGAAAGAGATGAGATGACAGATACCAAATGAAGCCATTGCTGGAAGAGGCTACCAGACAGGGAATAAGAGTAACCTGAAAAACCAAGGAATCAGATTTTCCCATAAAGTCATCACCAGAAGGAATATATCTCCTTCAATGCTTTAATATTGCTTTGGCAGAGCCTATTTTTGTACCTTTGGTATCCAAAACAATATAGTAATAAATTGAAGTTGGGTCATCACTAACTTTGTAATAACTGTTACAGCAGCAGTTGGACATTAATAGAGCAACTCAGTGTTCTCCAGGAGAACTGAACTCCAGTCACCTATAGTGAGTGCGCATTTATTTTTAGATACAGCACTGGCTTCTGTCTCTTCTCTGTGTCATTTTCCCTCCCTCACTTGTACTTTCTGGAATTTCATTCAAATTGTACTCCCTTGAAGGTCTGTTTTAGATAATTGAAACAAAGACCCACTCTAATTTCTGCCTCTGTTTTGCTAACTGTTCTTTATGGTTAGGGGGCCTTGTTTTCTCCTCCTTTCTTCCAATTTCATTGCCTTTAAAGCCAAGTTAGACCACTTCCTTCTCTGTGAGGGTTTTCTCTATTCCAGTATATGAAATCCTTTTTTTCCCCCTTTCTTTATTTCTATGAGTAAATATACCCCAATGCTTCTATTATTGTAGATGAACTTTGTATCTACCTATTCAATCCCTACTTCAGCTGCTGTCTCAGTTTTATGAATTGGACTATGTAAAGCGAGAAGTGGGCTGCTCTAAGAACCTCAGAACCCTCTTTCAGTCTCATAGGTAAATATGTACTGCAGGATATTTATGTTCTTCCAGTGCTCGAACTGAAAATGGGCATTTTTAAATCCCACTCAAAGAACTTACATACAGACATGAACTAAACAGATAAGTAGAGTAGATGGTGCATTAGAAGGAATTTTTTTTTTTTTTTTTTTTTTTGGCTGGCTCAGGCTGCCTTAAGTGCAAGTCTGGTGCAGCATATGGAGCTGGGCATTGGACTGCAGTCCTCTGAGCCTACTGAGTTTGCCCCATTCAGGTGCTTTAAACAACCAAGCTAACACACAAGCCCCCAGATGATACATTAGCAACTGAGAAAGAATAGAGATTGAGTAGGTGGCAGTTTTAGATAATGGGTAATGGAAAGTCTAACATCACCACGGAAGGTGAAGACTGAGAGAATATCATGGAGAAGAATGTTTAAGGCAGGAGTATATTTAAGAAAGAAAGCCTTAGACTCAAGTAGAAATATTTAAATATACTTAAGCTTTATGGATCATCATACAAGCCTAAAAAGATGAGCAGGGAAAAGAATAATAGAAAGTCAGACAGTTAATGGAAGTCAGATCCATTGTAGTTGATACTTGTTTATATGTATGTTGAGATTCTCCACTTATGCTATAGTCCTGAAATAATTACTATATGGTTATCAGTGATAGTCCTTGTTTGCTGTTAACCACTCTGAGGCTTGTCTTTGACATGAGCATGAGGAGAAGTTGGTGAAGGTTGAAGGATCACCACAAGTTTGAGATCAGCAGGGACTACATAGTGAGTTCAAGGCTAGTCTGAACTGAATAGTGAGACCCTACCTAAAAAAAAAAAAAAAAGAAAGAAAAAGAAAAAAGAAAAAAAGGGATCTGGTGCAGTATGATGCATGGTCCTTTTTGTCTGAGCATATTAGATTTACACAATGGACTCCAATCAGAGAAATAACTCAATCTGATTAACATTTTAATGGGGTCCATCTGGTTGCTGTATTAAGAAAAGAAACAGCTATCTCTCTTTGTTTTCTAAGGGAAATAAGGTCATTATTTGAATATGACAGTAGATTATTGAAGAGAAAGGAGCTAGAGATTGAGATTTTGTAAATCTTCAAACAGTGGTAAAGACAAATTCAAGTCTGTGACAATGAGAATAAGTGTTTGAACAGGGTAAAAGACAATGTCCTTGGAGGAGGAGAGGTACTTCAAGGCACTGAGAACCAAGGTTTGAAGTACATCTACAGTCTATGACTACACAGTTTTAATTAGAACCACATTTAAATATTTTTACAGTGAAAGTAATGGCAATAAATAATACTTGTCAGTTGAGAATAATATTGCAAATATGACTTTTTCTATATGAAATTCAAATGCCATCTGTAGATGAGTAGAAGTATATAAAAGAGTTTAAGTTATGCCTGGGTAGGGTGGTGAATGCTTATAATCCTAGCATTAAGGAGGCTGAGGCCGAAGGATGACCACAAGTTTGAGACCAGTGTGGGCTACACAGTGAGTTCAAGGCCAGTCTGACCTGAATAGCAAGACCCTATCTAAAAAAAAAAAAAAAAAAAAAAGATCTGGGGTAACAGTATGATGTATGGTCATTTTAAAATTTATTTTTATATTTTTAATAGATTGCAAATTGAAATTAAGTTATTTACAAACATAAATGAATATAACAATAAAAACTGTCCAAAATAAAAATGAAGAAA
>NW_004524614.1:16082542-16083741 GCF_000260255.1 Octodon degus
AGGGTGAACCTGTTGTGCCCCTGTGGTGAGATGTTCTGCTCTTGGACTAGCTCATTGGATCTATTCTCTACACTCTCCCCTGCAGGGATTGCAGCTGCAGGATTACACCTCAGGCGTGTATGCCAGGCCTGAGCTGAGCCTGGAGGGGGCAAGGTGAAGTAGGAGGAAGAGGAAGCTCTCCGCATACACTCACTGGACCTGGGCTAGGACTGGGTCTGGGAGCTCCAGGAACTCGGCAGAAAATCCTACTTGGCTGGCGGGGTGGGGGAGGCACTGCGGAGTGGTGGGGGGCAGCCCAAGGGGTTGGCAGAGGGTCCGGCCCACTCTGCGCCTGGGCTGGGACTCCTCATCCCTGTTTTGAGCTCTTCACATGAATGTCTTGTTTGCTTCATGGATCACTGAAAAAAATTTAGCAAGTCTGTGGATTAAATACCCTTTTACGACATTACTGTTTGTCTGATTGTGGCTTATTTTTTCTTTACATTATTTTTCCTTTACACTTTCATCCTTTAAGCAGTCACAGAGCAGAAACTTCAAAGTATTTTTTACATCCCAGAGTGTTAGCTGAAATGAAGTCTACATTATTATTACTTATTTTAGAATGAAGGTTACACCAAACTTTTCGTAAGTTAAATATCTAAGTTTTCCCCTATTTTAGCTGTGCAAGCATGTTTCTTTTCTTTTTTATTCTGTATTTAGGACAGGGTCTACAGGGTCTACAGGGTCTCACTACTAGATTGGATGCATAATGATCCACCTGTTTACAGTCTCCCAAGAGCTGGGATTACAGGCATGCGTCACCACGCCCAGCCTCATTTGCTGTCTCAGTGCTTGCCCTGGGGGCGTGGCTGGCACTGCTCACCCAGGGATTGAACACCCGGTCCCTGCACCTGCTGGCAGGTGCTTTAATCCGCTGAGCTATTTGGCTGGCCCTCATATTCATGTGCATAATGTAATTTAATTATTGTCTTGGAACAATGCAAGTTGCAAAAGATCACATATGTACAAAAAGTAAGTTCAAGTGGTTATTCCAAGTATACGAGGCAACCTGGCATGCAGAAAGTCACTTTGTGTACCTCTAAGCATATGTACATTTTAAAAGATATTTTATACTGTAATGTTTATCCAGGGGTATTTGGATTCTAGTCTTGGCTATAAATATATTTATGTAAACTATATATCATACATTTAAATATATA
>NW_004524614.1:16083841-16085066 GCF_000260255.1 Octodon degus
CTATTATACTAATTTATATTGTTTAATGTATACTACAGTGGAAAATATACCAACTATATATAATATATCAACTAGTATATGTCAACTAATATCTACATCTATATCATCTATCTATCTATCTATCATCTTATTTATCTATCAATCAAAGTAGACTTGTAAGCTCTTCTAACTTTCTTTTTTTAAATTGTATTTTAGGGAAGGGTCTACAGGGTGTTCAGGGTCTCACTACTAGATCGGACTCATAGTGATCCACCTGTTTTCAGCCTCCCCGGAGCTGGGATGACAGGCGCGTGCCACCACACCCAGTCTCAATTGCCATCTCAATGTGACCCGGGGGCAGGGCCAGCATGGCCAAGGGATCAAACCCCTGACCCCTGTGTAAGCTTGCAGGCACTTTAATCTGCTGAGCTCATTGGCCAGCCCTTCTTCAAACTCTCTTAACCTAACACATTTTTTTAAGTCAATCATTTATATATTTCTTTAGTTGATATTGTGAAGACTGGACTCATTGATATGACAAAGACTTTCAGAAATTTTGAGTTTTCAAGTATAGTAAAATTAAATTAAATAAAAACTCTCATATGAAATTACTGTTAAGGAAACTGATGCTAACAGAGATTTAACATATTGTAGCTACAGGTCATTAGACTGAAGACTTTAACCATTTTTTGTCCTGAATGGAAAAATGCTTTATCATATTCAGTCACTATCCCCTGGAGCTCTCATGAATTTTATGAGGACTCAAGCACTCAGCTAACACTCTTATAAGTCATGCTTATGTGGTCTCAAAATCACACATGAAAGCCTGTTGCTTTGTGGGGAGTGACAGCACTTCTTGTTTAGATCTCCACTTGGTCCAGTGGACCTTGAACTTATCACAATAGCTTTCTACAGAAGAAAGTCCTATGGTTTGTCAGAAGTCAGATTTTAAGTTGAGATTGATCAGACTTCTCTTATTGTTGTGTAAAACAGATTATCATGAACATTTATGGAAATCATAGACAGTGGATGAAACACCATCAGCTCCAACAACACATTTGCCTTTCATCTATCTTTGGCTTCCATCCCATTGTTCTTCCTCAGAAGTGCATTTCTGGGGCTGGTGAGATGGCTCAGTGGTCTAAAGCACCTACTTAGAACAAGCTTAGCAAATCAGAGGGACCACGGTTCAATCCCCCAGCACCACATGACAGCCAGCCCTGCCCCCTGGTGGGCTGAGCTGGCC
>NW_004524614.1:16085166-16092098 GCF_000260255.1 Octodon degus
TTAGTCTCACATTGTTCATCTTTGCATCATCTTGCAGGTATTGAATTATTTTTTTCCGCATCCTAGTTATTTTAAAGAGATCTTTTTTTTTTAACTTTTTCACTAGCTGCAATGGTGTCTTCAAGGTCAGAAAGTCTATTTTCACTTTCAAACGGTTTTGCCAGCTTGTGATTGAGGTTTCAGTTTCCTGTATATCACTTTTAACCTGTTTCATACATTCGATTTCTTTCCTAAATTGCTTATTCAGGGACTTCATCATATTATTATATTCTGCTCTATTTTTTTAATCAGTGTATTCTTTAGAAGCACTTAATACTTCTTTGATTATAGTTATCACTAAATTTTTTAGTTCAGAAATTATTTCTGATCTGATTTTTTCTATACCTTTCTGCAGTTGTTTCTTTACTGCCAACACTATTATTTCAGAGATATCTGGTATGCGATTTCCAGTTTCCTCAGTGCTAGTGCCTTCTGCAATTGTACTGGGTGGACTTGGGGCCTGAGACTGCATTTTGTTCCTTCTCTTTGTCATTTTATATACCACTGTCTTCTGACCTTTGGTGTAGAGCTTAGATAGTTATTACCTTAGCACCAGGTCCAGATCTATGAAGTTCAGATTCCTCCAGGTGGGTGTTGTTTGGATCTGACTGCTGTGCTCCACTTCTTTCTGCTGCAGCCATTAGAGTTGAGTCCTTTTTGTCTCTCTGGGAAAATGTTCTGCTCTTAATTGACCTTGGAAGGCTAGCGCCAAAATGTTGGCTTTCCTTGCAGCTCTCCTTTTCATCTAATTTTGGTCTGCAAACTTAGGTTGTTAACCATCCAGAAGACAAGCTTATTGTTAATACCATACAACTTAGGCTGGTAAGCTTAACCTCACTATCTGTCTACATATCAAACATATTAGGCATAATATGGAACAGGTATTTTTCATGAAGTATTGATATATTGAACTTTAAGTCCCTGCACAATATATGAGAACTTGTACTGTAACGTCATGTAACTCAGCAGTGTCCCAAATTTTCTGATCAAGGAGATTATAGGGCCAAAGAGGAAAAAGTGATTGATGATGTAGAGTGTGCCTAAGGAGAGTCACATGGAGAGAAAACATTCTGTCAGGCTTTCACAGAGAGCACATTGGCCAAGCAATGGCTGTGACTCATCCACATGGCTGACACTGACAAACAATTTGAGGTACAAGATCTCAGGATAAATCCTGAAGGGATTTCACTGACCTTACCAGACCCAAAAGCTACAACTCTTGTTGCATAGGTCTTTCATTACCTTGGTCTTAACCACCTAGCAGAAAAGTATAAAAACAAAATATAAGAAGTAAAACCATGCTGTTATGTTGACCTGCAGGGGACTCAGGTCAACAATTTCTGACATTGCCAGTGAAGCAGAAGACCCAATACTATCATGGACTACTGAACTCTTTTAGATTACTTTGCTGAGTTAACACACCTATAATATTCAAATAATGGAACTTAACAAAAAAAGGGTATACAGATGAATGTCCATTTTGTATCTGTGTATTCAAAGTGGTTGGGATAGGTATATAGTTACATTCTCTTAATGAATAGAGTGACTGGTTCTAATGGTGTTTGTAGATAGGATATTATGTCCGCATCTTGTACAGCAATTAACCACTGGGAGGAATGTATGCAATGTGTTAATTATTGAAACTGTCCTACCAATTTGATTTGAAACTGTCTCATTGATATTTGTTTATCAATAAAATTATGGGGAAAAAAAGATGTTCTGCTCCTGAATCAACTGGGTGGGTCTTGCCTCTAGCCTCTTTGCAAGGAGTTCTGCTGAAGGTTTCTGTGCTGGGCCTGCACTCTGGGTAGAATGAGGAGCCACTGCCTCCGGGCAGTCTCACTCACATGGGGACCTGGGCTCTGGGTCTATTTAGGATCCGGTGGGCCCTGGGTGGTCTCACTCACTCGCCGGGCCCTGGGCGGTCTCACTCCACACCAGGTCTGGGCTCTGGGTCTATTCAGGATCCGCAGGCCCTGGGGTCATCTCCAGCATAGTCATTTTTTGTCTGAGCATATTAGATTTATGCAATAGGATACTTTCTCTGTAACTGAAATACAGGTGTACTGAAATGGCAAGCAGAAATCCTGAAATGACACCCTTTTGGATTTGGAGGCATATTTATGTTTGCCAACTGGCACTGATCAGGACCATCCTCAGAATACCAGGCCCCAACCTCTGGTGGTCTCTTGGTGGCATTATATTGTCATAAACAGCCTTAGGCAGATGTATTTATTTTCATTTTAGATGACAACTCAAATTTCAGACAAGATAAATAACTTGTCCAAAGTTCTACATGACTCTTTCCTATTCAAGTTCACTAATCTAATAAATGGTTTATTAATCATCATATAATTGTTCTGCACACCACTTTAGGCTAAAGAGATAGAAGGCCCTGACCTCATATAGGTTTTAGACTATTAGGAGCAGATATTGAAGAAATATTCAAATAAGTATTATTAAATGCTACATAATCTATTACATTTATATTATTAAAGAGGGAAGAGTTCAGAAAACAATTTATTTACTTAGCCCTTACCTGAAAGTTTACAAAAGAGTTTCTCAAATCTTTCCTGCATTGTGAGGTGGTGTCAGTGCCATAAATATCTATAAACATTTATGACATTTTAAAGGCCATTGCTTTTTGCTTTGAGGACAAAATGGAAGAAATGTAGAGATATGTTATCCCAGGGCTTTACAAACACTAATCTTGAAGTACATGTTTAAGGATATGAGTTGCATTATAAAAGACCTAAGTGGCCATTCTAGTAGTGAGAGATATTAGTGTTTTTTAATATGCTTTGTATGTTTATTCAAGTGTGTGTGTGTGTGTGTGTGTGTGTGTGTGTGTGTGTGTTATGGAGAAGTATCTAAAGTGAGGGGTCTAGCAGAGAACTATGTCAACTAAATATATGGGAATTACTTTAGGAAATGTGTATAAAGAGGTATATAATACTAAAGCATGAGGTAATGGCAACCAATATTTGGTTTTCATCATGACATCAATAGGAAGCTACTGATATTTGATCAATATGAACTTTGTTATACCATGGAGAAAACACTGAAAGAGGAATACAAGTGATTTTCAGGGAAACTAGCTAACAAGAAATTCGGAGAAAATTGTGACTTAAGCCATGAGAATGCTGACAGAGATATAGAAGGGTCTGTAGATCTAGTACTTAGGGGACAAAGTAGACAAACTAATAAACTATATATAACAGGATAGGAAAACAGGATTCTGGCCAACATTTAGTTGTATTTGTTGTGCAATATCATGGAGGGTGGTGTTATTTCTGAGACTGGGGAACAGTGGAGGAATATAAGCTATGTAGAGATAGGGCTGTGTTAAAAATTGGAGGAGAAAAGTATAAACTGTTTGCTTTCTAGTCACTGGGACAAATTATCTGACACTAAGAGCTTTAAGGTAGTGAGATTTATTTTTGTTCACGGTTTTTAGGTGACTCAATCTATGCTTGGTTGGCTCCCAGGCAGAATGGCATGGTGGAAAGGTGTGACTGAGGGAAGCAGCTCCCCACCCCTAGGCAGACAGGAAGTAGAATGAAAGAAGGGAGCCAGGATAAGAAGACACCCTTCCAGGTCATTTCCCTGCCTCTTCCTATAAGACCCCACCTCTGAGTGCATGAGCTATTGGGGGACACCACAACATTCTTCACCTGGCTGCTGAAGGCCTTATGTTCATCCATTAAGCAAAATGCATTTAGTCACTAAAGTCTTAGTTTCAGTGTTGTTGAAAAGTCAAGTGCAAAGTTTCTTCAAAGTCAAGTTCAAACTCTTAGCTATGATCCTCTGTAAAAGAAAAAAGAAAGTTAAACAGCTCTAACGATAAGACAGAGGGTAAACATTTCCATTCCAAAAGGAAGAAATAGAGGGATAGAAAGCAACTGGACTAATACAGCCTGAAATCCCACAGGGAAAACCTTAAATCCTGTGGTCATGGGGCAGTTTGTAGTGATGAGTTCAAAAGGGCATTGACAGATCTTCCTTACTTAGATTGCTGGTTGAAGCTCCTGTAGCCTTTCATGCTAACTTTGCTCACTGCCTGCATTTTTTCTGAACAGAGTATCTCCAGTTTCCTCAACTCTCCATTGTACCTTCACCTTCACTCTTCCAGCTTCATGCACTGCCCTCTCTCAGACTTATGGCATAGACTATCATCCTGTCACACTGGACCTCTGCTTGGCCTCTCAGAACTTGATCTGGGATGCCAAGAAAATGGCGTCCAAGTTGATTTCTCCATAACCTCATAGCTCCTGCATTCTTCATGCCTGAGAAGTTAGGACTTCATGTGTGATGGCAAGGTCTATTGCCAGATTAAGTAGTACCCTGGAGTTTTTGGACCATAGCTATTGAGTCCTCTGAATGCCTGGCTAACTGCACTTAGAGGATTACTGTACCTCCTTAAGTGGCCCTGAAAGAGCAGAGTAACCTAGCATTCTCTTCTCAGTGCAAATCTCTAAAAGGAGTTTACTCTTTTATATTCTTGAGTTTATAATGGGAGAGGCCTGGCCAATTCTTGAGATGTCTACAAGTCATCTTTTCTATTTTCCTGATGCAAAGTACTTGGTTTTTAAAAATGGGTATTGTTTTAGCAACAAAGTTCCTTTCCCTCCATGACCACAAATTCACAGGAGCTTTGAGCCAAGATGCAAGCTTTTCAAGTCATCTTTGGCCCTATCTTTTGCCCCTAGCTCTCATTGTAGATCTGGCTAAAAGCAGCCTGAATTACTCAAGCCGTGGCCACAAATTTGGGCTACCTTGACATTTTCTCCACCAAGTAAATTGGATCATTTTAAAAATCAACCTCATACAAAGTTTTAGCATTTAGGTGAAAAATTTTTTGTTAAAATGAAACTTGTACAGCTTCTAGTCCAGTTTTCAGTAGAGACCTTCTTCCCATCTGAAACCTCATGTGTCTGGACTGTACAGTCTACATTTCTGTCAGCATTCTGATTGTCTGAGTTCCAACTGGTATCTCCCATCAATTTGAGCTTACAGCAGTCTTTGTCTTCTCTAGCCTGTATCTACAAACTTTCCAAACTCTTGCAACATACAAATTCCAAAGGCTTTTAAACTGCATTGTCAGATGTAGTCTCAAAAATGACTCCATCTTTGGTATCAATTTTCTTTATGAGTCAGTTTCCAGTAACTGAGACCAAATCTCTGACACCTATAATAAAGGAGGTTTGTTCTGGCTTGTAGTTTTAGTTCAGGGTTGCTTGGTTTTGAGAACACAAAGGGATGGTGGAGGAAGACTACTCACTTAGTACTATATGGGAAGAGATAGATAGATAGAGAGAGAGAGAGAGAGAGAGAGAGAGAGAGAGAGAGAGAGAGAAAGAGAGAGAGAGGGGAGAGAGAGAGAGAGAGAGAGAGAGAGAATACACAAACACACCCTTCTAGGCATAGTCCAAATAGTCTGCTTTTTCTAACCAGGCCTTACTACTTACACAGGAGACTTTGGGGACAATTAATATATAAACTGAAATACCTCTATAATAGGTAAGGGGCTAGGAGGATTGCAGGTCAACTGATAGGTGTTTAGCTTTTAAATTGCATGGAGAGTGGTGCTGTTTTGGGGATGGGAAACACTGGAAGAAGTTAGGGATGTATAAACATTAGATGAGCAAAGTATTATTTATTTTTGCATTGCTGACTTGGGAGGGGCATGCCAGACAGACAATGGATCATCATGAATCTGCATCTCCAGAAGAAGCATTGGCAGGGAGTTTAAGTGACATATGAGTCATAAACATGTAGGTGTTCAATGAAGTTCATAAAAGTCAAATCATGGCACAATAAAATGTTTGAGTGTTTATTTGAGCAAGCAGCAATTCATACATTGAGAAATTTCAAACCAGAAGTGGTGTGGGGGCCTGATTGAGGAAACACAGACAGAAGATTTTTATAAGATGATTCAAAATTAAAACATGAAAATACTGAATTTTTTTTATAATTATTCTTGAATTAATCTTATTTCTTACAATTAATTTTGAGCCATGTTGGCAAATGAAGAAAGTTAAGGTAACTTATGGAGGGCAAATTTGTCTGGTCAGGCATTTCTCAAGCCTTGTCTCTTACTTTAACAAACTAAAGATATAGATGAGCTAGCTAAGTTGATTATAGTTCAAAGAGAATTTAGCAGGTAGTCTTAGTAGTGTCAATAACTCACACATCACAAGAGTAAGCATTTTCTCTGTGTGCTGAAGTACTCATTGTGACTCATCACTTGGAAGACTGTGGTGAAAGAGGGATCTTCAGAGAAAATCAGCCCAAGACAAGGAGGGTTAGAAAAGAGACTGAAGACTTCAAGCAGTTTTCTAATCATACAAAGTATATTTCTCAAAGTAATTGCTCAGTTACTAAATTTGAGAGGTAGAATTGCTGTGATTTAAACTTTTATGTTATCCAATGAAAATAAAAATGAAAAGCTTGGTAACTAAGTATTATTCACCCCTTTTATGTTTTTTATTCAGCGCTTTTAGAAGGAATACTGGGTTTAATGCATAAATGCTGTTTTTTCAATAGTACAGTTTTGACTCTTCTAGATTCTATACCTGGGTGTTCCAAAGCCATCAAACATTCACTAACTTCTCCATTAGTAGCTACCAAACTTCACTGGGCTCTCAAAACCTATAGGAGCTTTTATAAAGTGTAAGTTTCTTTCTTTCTTTTTTTTTCTTTTCAAAGCTTTATTGATAAACATATAGCAATGAGACAGTTTCAAATCAAATCGAAAGTACAGTTTCAAAAAATAATACACTGCATACATTCTTCTCAGTGGTTAATTGCTGTACAAGATGCAGACTTGTGATCCTACTTACAAACACCATTAGAAAAAATCATTCTATTCATTAAGAGAATGCAACTATATA
>NW_004524614.1:16092198-16096788 GCF_000260255.1 Octodon degus
TAAAAAAAAAAAAAAAAAAGAAGTGCATTTCTCCTCACTCAGCCCTCAGGTTTCTTCTTAAGGCAGAGAGAAATCCCATTTTCTGAAGGGAAATAGTGTAGAAAGTCACTTTGTGTGCCTCTAAGCATATGTACACTTTAAAATATCTCATAGCAGAGTAAAGAATAGAGAAGGAAATAAAAAAATGTCATCGGCTATGATGGATACCAAGAGCCATAAAATGAAAAAGACTAATTGGCCAATTTTTTCTTTTTGCGTTTTCTAAACAATACTTAACAGGTAACTGTGTTATATAATTCAGCCTTACTTGGGTTGCAATGATTCTGATGAGAAAAGTAGCAACAAGCAAATAGCATGATATCTTAAATTAAAAAAAAGCAAAACAAACAAACAAAACATTTAAATTATCCCTGAAGTTGACTGCATTGGCAGCCACAAATTGCAGCTGCCTGGCAGCTCCTCTTTGAGTTATAGCCTAAGGAAATAGTTTAACTGTATAATTTGCCAATTATTCAAATAACCTTCATCCAGTTTTCTACAGTGAAAAGAATCAGAGAAATAAGCTTCACCACTTCCTCAGGTGTGAATTTTGGCTTTCTCTAAGTCTGTGAGGTTTGCTTGTGGTTTTGCCAGGATGATAAATACTATGTCTGATAAATGCTAATCAATTCTTCTCAAATGGCAGCATTTATTTTGGATGCAGAGTTTTGTATGGCACACAGAATGTTTGTGGATGTTTAAAAATCCTTTAAACTTTTTGACTTTTCCTCCCCAAAATTTTATTTTTGATATGTGGTGTTTGATTTACTCTTTTTATAGCAAAGTTCAGTGGCTTGATATAGCTAAATTTGGAGTGGGAGCATTTGGTAGGGATCTGGCCCCTAGGATTGGAAGTGATCTCTCCTTAGTTCACCTAAATGCTGAATAGGATGGTAACTTCATGTAGATAAATGAATGCAGAACCAAAACAATCTCCAAAACGCCTTATCATATAAAATTTAGGCGACAACTGGAAGCATTTTTTTTGCATAAAATATTTTGAAAAAAATATATATAGACATTGCCACCTTTCTAGAGCATTTTGGCAGATGTATGTTTACAAAGTTTTGCCAAGAACCTGTACTTATATCAGAGAAATTTAAAAATGCAAAGAAATTCTGTGAAAGCTTAAATGAATAGTAAAGTTACTTAGTCAACAGGTTAAATTGAAAAAAGTAAAGGCAAAATAGTGTAGTAATTACCATTGACATTACCAGCTAATTAACTTGCCTTGCCCAAGTTCCCAGATTATCTTTGCTACTTTAGCAGTACTAAGTAAACAATACTTTTTGCTTCTGTCAACCAGAAAAATTCCTTCATTTTACTTTCCTGTGTTGAAGAGCTTTGATTAACTAGTAAATTCTTGTTTACAAATGTAATCAGAGGCTTTGAAGAGCAGAGTTTGGGTCCATAAACTTGGCTGGATATTTAATTTTGGTTGAATGAGTTATAATGTAGTAATATCTAGATTTTTAAAATAGCAGAATCTATTGTAAATGTAATAAAAATATTTCAAAACATTATAAATGTAAATAATTTCATCAACTAAAATCAACAAATTGAAAATCAACTGAAGATTTTTAAAAATGAATTACAGTTATTGAAATCACTTAGAGCATGCAGAGATTATGATAAATACATACCATCCGCCTGCTTGTGTGGCAGCAAATCCTTGCATCATTTCTCCTAAATCCATAATGAATAACTAATCGGAAAATGATTATATTTCTACAGATGGTATTTATTTATACTTTCATTGCAAGTTGAGACACAAATATATTCTAGTGTAATTCATAATCCTTTCAAAAAATACTCAAGAGCTCTGACTTTTTTTCTGTCTTCTTTTTACCAAGAGGAAAACTATTTCCTTGTATAATCACATGTAATATGTCATATTGACGTGACTTCCCTACGCTAAATTCTTGTTCCTTCTTGAAACCAAGAAATATGTATTTTTATCGCTATTATTTTAGTGAAGATTTGACTTGGTTCAGATACTAGATGTTTGTTCTGTGAGACAAATGATAAATCTGTACTTTCAGAGTTTCCATGTCTTTGAGACTCATGGAAATTCCTTATTTTCCATATCAAAGCAAAGCTCAGATCTCCTGGAAGGATCACTTCTCCTATTTAGAGGCTTGCTCTGTTTCCAGATTAGATATGGTTAATGCACTTCCGTGCTGCTTCTCCCTCTGTCCTGTGCCCAGTTACTTGGTCCTGGTGAGAGGTGGTGTGCCCTGTGTCTTCTCTTTTTTCCATTCTATAGAAAGAGAGTCTTACTGGGCTGGGGATATAGCTCAGTGGCATAAGTGCATGCCTGGCAAGCACAAGGTCCTGAGTTTGACCCCCATTTCTGGGAGTTGGGGGGCTAAGAGTGTCTTATCACCTGAGGTTGCCACCTCCTGTCACTCTTGCCTCTACTTTATGCCTACATCTGGATACAATCAGTGCATACCCACTTTTGTTCTAGGGATCAAAGGGACTTCTTATTTTCTGAAGAAAATTTTCAAATTTCAAATTAATTCATGATTTCATTTGTGCCTATATTTTCCTTCAACCTGTTCTTGCCCTCCCCACCCCCCCTTCCTGCCCAGTGGTCACTCATGTGCTTCTCTTTGCCATGTGCTTTTGCTTCGGGGACACCATTCTGCACTCTCTCCCAACTCCCATTCAGGATGTTTATACCTTCCAGGATTTGAAATCCGATTCAAAGTTATCTTTTCCAACAAAACTTTTTAGGCCTCCCTAACTTTGGTTGGTACATCTTAAAGTTTTCTTTTCTTAATATAAAGAACGAAATTTACTATCTCTGGCTGAAATCGGATGTCAGACACCTAGTACAAAGAGCGGGGTGGCTTGGGTTATTTGCCACAAAACATTATCTTGAATGCTTTACATACATGTTAGTAGATCATCACAACCTCTAGAAATAGAAGGCTAGGAAGATCACATTATTTTCATTTTGGAATGCAGCTGAAGAGGGTGATTCTGACACCAAAGTTCATATTCCTTTTATAAACCACTTAAGCCAACCACTCCAAACAAAAGTAAAAGGAGGGAAGTGACTGTGTCTTTGATTTAGGATTTCCATTTATCATTCACTCAGTCAGTTCATTTTAATGAACAATTATTATGCAGTAGACTCTGATGCATATGCATTGAGGGATTAAAATATGACACCAATGCTGTTGATGATGACAATGGAAGGAGTGGACAATGCTTACATAGTGGTAACTATGTGCCAGACATAGTTCTAAATAATTACACATAAAATCTAATTTCTTCTTTACCACAAGACAAGGAGGAAAATTACGGAGTCATCTCCTTCATATATGAGAAAAGTGAGATTAAAATTGCCCAATACTAGTATATTTTGTGGCACCATAATTAACCCAATTAACCTTAACTAGAAACATTCAACCCTTGGAGTTTTAGGGTGATCTACACCTGGGAAGAATAAGGATGGAGCCGAAGCTAATGACAAGCTATCTCAGGGTCCTGAATGTTTCCTTTCATTCATCCTTCTTCTTTCTACCTCCTCAGCTGAATCAATCAGCTGCACTTTTCTGCCAAAGGAAGCTTGTTTTTTTCACAACTACACATAAGCTTTCTCTATGCAGCCCAGCAGGTGGTTCTTCTCATTTTAACTATTTCAGGAGTTTTTCTTCCATAATTTTATTGAGAAACAAATAGTAATGAGACAGTTTCAAATCAAATTGGTAGGACAGTTTCAATAATAAACATATTGCATACTTTCTTCCTAGTGGTTATTTACTATACAAGATGCAGACATGATACCAAACATTATTAGAACAAATCCCTCTATTCATTAAGAGAATGTAACCAAATATCCATCCTAACCATTTTGAATACACAGATACAAAATGCACATTCATCTGTATCCCCTTTTTTGTTTAGTTCCATCATGTGAATATTATAGGTGTGTTAACTCAGCAAAATATTCTAACAGTCCAGTATTCCATAATAGTACTGGGTCTTCCTCTTGACTGGCAATGTCAGAAATTGTTGACCTGAGTCCTCTACAGCTCAACATAACAGCATGGTTTACTTCTTATACTTTGTTTTTATACTTTTCTCCTGGATGGTTAGGACCAAGATAAAGCAGGACCTATGCAACAAGAGTTGTAGCTTTTGGATCTGATAAGGTCAGTCAAATCCCCTCATATTCTGTAGGGACTTAAAGTTTAACATATCAATACTTGATGAAAAATACCTGTTTCATGTTATGCCTGAGATGTTTGATATTCAGATAGTGAGGTTAAGCTTAAGGTTGTATGGTAATAACAATAAGCTTCTCTTCTGGAGGGTTAACAACCTAAGTTTGCAGACCAAAATTAGAGAAAAGGAGGGCCACAAGGAAAGCCAATATTTTGACCCTAGACTTCCAAGGTCAATTAAGACTCAGGACATATGAGAACTTGTACTGTAACGACATGTAACTTGGTAGTGTCCCAAATTTTCTGATCAAGGAGATTATGGGGCCAAAGAGGAAAGTGATCGATGATGTAGCGTGTGCCTAAGGAGAGTCAC
>NW_004524614.1:16096888-16102972 GCF_000260255.1 Octodon degus
GGCCCGAGGGGCTGGGAGAGGGTCCGGCCCATGCTGCGCCTGGGCTGGGACTGGTCCTGCCGGCTCAGGGTAGCAGGCAACTCCAAAGTGTAAGTTTCTGAAATGCACCCAGAAGTTTCTGTTTTAGGGTCTGAGGGGTGCGGACTACAGATGTACACTTGAACTCCCTATGTAACTCTCTTGGTTTTGGGATACACATGCCATGATGTATCTGCTGGTGCCCATGCAAATAAGAAGTGTTCCTAATACTTTTTAGTAACTTCTATGACTTCTAAAGCACAGTAGGCCCCAAGGCCACTTCATTAACTAACTTCATAAAGCAAGTCTGCCACTGCTGGCAGCGGGTCATCTTACACTACTTCTAACTCTGAATTGTCAACTTCTAGTATACAATCTTGACCTTTCTAAGAGGATCTGACCTTCTGCATTTAAGCAATACAAAGCTATTTACCCAGAAAACCTCAGCCAGCCAGGAACCTACCAGAGGTGAAAGGGAGAAGACTCGATCCTTAAGCACCTGACTGCACCCCCTCAGAGGAAGGCAGCACAGACCCTTCCCTTGTTCAGACTGAGTCCTAGAGTCATAAAAGTAGGACTTAGGGTTGTGCAGAAAAGAATTCCATGTAGGTTTCCAATCTATGAAATACTGTGTGTGCTGTAGCCAGGAAGAAGCCCCATCACAATGCCCTGGGAGCAATTCCTAGTTCCAACCACAAAGAATACCAAAGTCAAGCAAAAACTTAGAAGATGTCATTAAAAATGAAGAAAGCAGGCTACTGATAATAGTAGTATCATTGTGGCAGAGCCTGCTTAGACAGTGACATAGCCTACAAACATCAAAGATTTCAGTTTTCCCTTCACCTCCAGAGTATTAAAATTCTCAAATCTAGGGATGAAGGAGACAGTGAATAATTTACCTTTTCAGTCCGGATATGTTTTTTACTTGGATATTAGGTTCCCAGAAGGCAAAGACCTGTGTCTAAGACTGGCCAGCATATGTGACACTTTTAAAGTTCACATCCATCCAACTCAGTTTTGTTAAGTGATCTGCCCATTGCTTCAGTCTGTCTCAGAACCCTTCAGTCCATGGCAGGGCATTGCCAAGGGACACACCCTTCCCTAACATAATACATGCCGTTCCTGGCCTCAGGGAAAACCAGAGTTTTCCAGACATCAAAATCCTAACATGGCTTAGGTAGAGATAACTTAATGCTATCTTGTATCAGATTTCATTTCTATAATACTTAAAAAAATGTAGTGACCTAAAAAATCAAGTTGCCTTTTATTTCTCTGAAGGCATTTTTCTAAGCCTAGAAGTGTTGGGAAGTATATTCAATTACTTAAATTGTGAATGTGAAAAAAACCTTAGCTATCCTTGCAGACTTCCCCTCCTATGAAAGCAAATAATTGTTAGGCTTTTCCTAGGCAGAAACCCAGACATCATGTCTTCTCCCTCCACAGATAATCAGAATCCCAGAATGCCTCACAAGTAGTACCAACCACTTCCTACCATCAACAAATACTCAAAGCAATACCCCTGTCAACTTCTTAGCAAACTGCAAGCCCCCCTGACCATCAGGCACACTCCTTTTATGGCTTGAGTTTCAGTGAATCCATCTGAAATGACATCAGTCAAGAAGAAGAGAGCCATGGCTGTTTAATTTCTACCCAGACAGCTGCAGGCCAGGCCTTGTATTACACTCCTTTGGGCAAACACTGTCTGAACTAATCTGTGAGCAACCTGGATAAGAATGAAATTAAATCTAAGTATTTTCCTGAGATGAAAATTGTTTATAAGCCACCCTATATGTTGATGTCATTTGAAAATGAAAGAAATGAAAAACTAAGAAAATTTATCATTCTGAATTTTAATAATTACTCTAAACTACTTCATGAACAATTACAGCTTGGTTATAGCAGGCATTGTGGTGACTTCGTTGGCAGCCATGGTGGAGGCCCAGTGTGTCTGGTCTCTGGGTGACGACTGTTAGTAGTGATTACCCCAGCACAGTCACGTGTGTTGATCTTTATAGGAACTGAACCCAGCAGCTTGCAGGGTCACGTCTGGCTCAAAAGGATTTATTTGCCATGAGATCAAGATGACCAGGAGAAAGAGGAGATAGTAAAGGGTTAGACCTGCTCACTGGCCTTACCAACTGCATATAAAGGTTTTATGGATTCTAAGAAAGATTTTTTTTTAAAGGTCAAAATAAGAGAAAAAAGTGTTAGTGGCAATGGTTTTGTACTAGAGGTAGACATATTAAAGCAACAGAGAACCACAACATATAGCATAGCTGTCACCTGGAGAGCCTAGAAAGATGAAATGCATATGTATATTTAATTTTTCAGTGATAAACATACATTTTGAGGAAGAAAATCTGCTTGAGGAATTGTGGCAGAAGAGTTCTCACTGTTAGATGAAGTTGTTGATAATTTTTTTTAATAAGCTCTGGAAACACTTCTGAGCCTGTTCTAATTGTGAGGGCTGGAAAAATGGCTCTTCCTGTGGTGCTGCAGGAGCTGTAGCCCTGCCCATCAGTGTGGGGGATTCATACAGTGTGATGCACGGCAGCGGGGCTGAGGAGTGGGCCCTGTGCTGCATGGGAGAGGAGAGAATCGCTCACACATTATGTGCTCAGGTCAGAGGGACCGCAGCAGTGGACCATACCTGGTGTGAGTCCTTGTATGTGATATGCAGTTTGTCTTACTCTGGGAAACTAGAGTCTGCCTGGGTTTTACTGGGTCCATATAGAAGCCCTCAGTTTACCTGTGTGAAATGTTCAGCTCAAACATTAGTCAGAAGTGATAAAGTGTCATTCTGACTAGGGGTCTTGGTGGACCGGAAGAGAATGGGACTTGGTTGTGTTACTTCTGTGGCCTTCCCACCTACCACACTGGGTAGATACATAGCTCTTTACCTCTGTACCTCAGTGCCCATTCTCTGCATCATACCCATAGTCACAGGGTCTGTTGCAGTGTCTATTTTGTTATTCTCATTCATCCAGGTTTTATTCATCTTCTCTCAGAAAGGAGGGTTGCTCAGACCCCGGACCATTCCACAGTTCCTATATATTCACTAATGGCACTTTTTGTGAGGTGTGTTTTCCTGACCCTAAAGCAAGTTGTGCTTCTCTGCTGTCATCCTTGAATTGAAGATCTAAGTGCAAGTGTAAGTTAGAACAAATTGAGCTTGCATATCAGAAATGGGGAAATTGAATATTTCTGATAGTAGCGAGAAGACCGAGTCTTTGTTGCAATCATGAGTCCCGTGTGTAGCTCCTGCACCTCTGAAGCCAGGCACAGGCAAAAACCATGCCTTGTGGATGGCCTGGCCCACCTTGTCTCCCAGAAAAAATTCCCTCTCAGAATTCCCTCTCAGGCTCTTATCAGTGTCTTCAAAGGAGTTTTTTTTTTTTTTTTTTCCTGTAGTCTCTTTGTTTGACTGTCCTCATAAGGAGTGATTTGTAGCTTGATTAAAATGGTGGGTGCCCTTGTGAAGTTCCTTGAGAAGGGCTGGTTCAGCAGAAGGGTAATTCCCATGAAACGCACTTACTTTCACACAATGAGTTGAAGCAGGCCATACCCAGGACTCGAGTCTCTTCCCACTGTGCTGTGCCTCGTGGAAGGCCCTGGCCACTGAGGCACCCTCAGGGACCTGGCTCATGTCCATTCCCCATCAGCAACTACCAGGTCCCAGTTGCCGCCTTCCGGGACAATCACTCAAGCTCACTCACAGACCTCTGTCTGGGGTTTTGTCCCGTGGAAAGTTCCTTGGCTGAAACGCAGGCACGAGACCTGTGGGAGGCTCCTCACATCCTCCCACCTCTGGGGCTCAGGTTCTGTGGTGCTGCCCTCCCAGCATCCCTCAGAGGCGCTAAGCTCGGAGGAGGGGAGAAGAGAGCCAGCAGTCAGACTTAGCCCCTGCGCTTCAATCCTGCTGTCAACATGCCAGCATACTGGGGCAGGAGGGTAGGAGTGTCTGGGGCAGGAGGGGCCTTCTCTTTTGCCTAATTGCACTACTCTCTTTCTGGCTTCAGTCTGAAGAGTCTTAAAACTTTCATGGGGTCATGATCCCCTGACTTAGCTAGTAGTCTGCCTTATCTGTGGAGCTGGGGGGAGAAACAGGACCGTGTCTGATGGCCGTAGTTTATTGCCCTTAGACTGTTTTTTCCCTACAAACTGTGTTCACATGAACAATTCAGGTTTTATTTATCAAAGTACTATACTTGGCTATTTTTAGTGTTTTCAAAACTAAATGTTTCTTTTTTTATTTCTACTCTTCAATACTTGGTGCAGTCGAAGCTGCAAAGATATGTCACTTTACCTATGAAATGAAGTTTTATATGCCAATAAACTCTAGTTTAAAACAAAATAAGAAATGTTCCTTTCTCAAAGGTCTTAGATAATTTCAATATGATTTATGACAAAATCTTTCTATTATTTAAGGTAGCCAGAAGAATATTTATCTTGAATTAAGTATGATCACAATATATCATTTGTAATAGAATTACTTTTTTACACCTGTGCAAACTTTCCTTCTGAATCTTTATTTTAAAAGTAGTCTTTCATTGTTTCTTTTTGCTATTACATATGTGTGGTATCATGCTGCCATCTGAATTTTGGAGTTGTTAAGCGCCACCAGTAGAAGAATTTGGTTTGCTACATTTGTTCCATAATGTTGTCTTTTGACGTTACCCTTGTTTTTTTTTTTTTTTTTTTTTTTTTTTTGCCGAACCGGGGATTGAACTCAGGCCCTTGCCAGGGAAGTGCTTATTCCACTGAGTCATCTCTCTGGCCCCAATGTTGTCTTTTGAAAGAGAGTAAGTTGCAAGCTATATTTGCTTTCTTGTGGGTTGATAATTTATTATCTAAATTTTTCAAATGTCTTAAAAATTCTCTTTGGACCTGGCTCTGTTATAGTAATAGGTTAATAAAAATATAGACTAGTTTAGCAATTGTACATTTGGTTTTCTTTTGCAATAAAATAATTACTTTACCACCTGAAATCTAGTAAAATACAGATTTTAAAGGAATTGTCTCCACATGTTGGTGGGGAGAGTACTTTTTTGTTATGACACTAGATTGGAAGATGAAAGAGTGAGAAATTTCAGAAAAATATCATTTTAAATATTATGTATTTAAAAGTCCTTGGGAAAGTGATTATGTTCATTAAATAGAAATTATTTCCTATTCATCAATAAACAATTTCCTTACCAGGAAGAAGAAGCCATCAGTTTCCAGCTGTGAGGAATTCTTTATTCAAATACCTCCTGAGGGGACCTGGAAAGCTGAGGAGAGCTGGGCGGACTGAAGCTTGGTCTGTGAGCAGGAGTGGGTGATGGAGCAGATCATCCAAACATCTGGATTAGTGCATCTGAGAAATGAGAAGATCCAGAAAAACGATAACAGTATCAGCAGCCTGAGAGAAGAGAGTTTAAGGGGCCAGGAAATGTTTTTAAGTTCATTTTGATAGAATTTGTTGTTACTTGCAGAAACAGTGGGCTTTGCCCTCATGGCAGAGTGGTGGGTGCTGTGAGGGGAGCCCCACCCGTGGCCCTCTGCTGGACGCAGGAATGGTTTGTGGCCAGTGGGTTTGGCCGAATATGTTTGAGAACATACATGATAATCTGCTGGTGGTTGTAGCACAGATCAACAATATAGTCTGAACTGAAAATCAATGTGATGCATTTTGAAACATTTAATTAGTTGACAATTCATTATTAATTTGCTAAGCATTCCTATTCAACTGACAAGTTCACTACTAGACATGGAACTTTACAGGTGTTAGACTTATGGAACTCCAAATCACTTGCCCCTACCCTTTCTGTCTAATTGTAAGGATTATTAGCTTCAGAAAGCAGATTTCTTACAGACTCATCCCTGTTTTTTTTTTTCTTCAAAGTTTTATTGATAAACAGATAGCAATGAGACAGTTTCAAATCCAATCAGAAGTACAATTTCAACAAATAATACACTGCATATATTCTTCTTAGTGGTTAACTGCTGTACAAGAAGTGGACTTGTGATCCTATTTACAAACACCATTAGAACAAATCATTCTATTCATTAAGAGAATGCAACTAT
>NW_004524614.1:16103072-16104183 GCF_000260255.1 Octodon degus
TTGCATTCTCTTAATGAATAGAATGATTTGTTCTAATGGTGTTTGTAAATAGGATCACAAGTCCGCATCTTGTACAGCAATTAACCACTAAGTAGAATACATGCAGTGTATTATTTGTTGAAACTGTACTTCCGATTTGACTTGAAACTGTCTCATTGGTATCTGTTTATCAATAAAAGTTTGAAAAAAAAGCCCCAAAATGGTCGTTCATTTGTATCCCCCTTTTTTGATTGGTTTTGCCACAGGAGGCCATTCCATTGTTATTTAAACATTGTAGGTGTTTGAACTCAGCAAAATATTCCCAAATAGTCCAGTAGTCCATAATAGTATTGGGTCTTCCACTTGACTGGCAATGTCAGAAGTTGCTGACCTGAGTCCCCTACAGCTCATCATAACAACATGGCTTTACTTCTTATATTTCATTTTTATACTCTTCTGCTGGATGGTGAAGACCAAGACAAAGCAAGACCTATATAACAAGAAATGTGACTTTTGTATCTGATAAGGTCAATCAAATCCCTTCAGGATTTACCCTGAAACCCTGTACTGCACTTTGTAGATCCTTTGTCAATTTCAGCCATGTGAAAGTGTCTCAGCCATTGCTGGACCAATTTGCTTTCTGTGAAAGCTTGAGAAAATGTTTTCTCTCCATGTGATTCTCCTCAGGCACACTCTACATTATCGATCACTTTCCTCTTTGGTTCCATAATCTCCTTGATCAGAAAATTTGGGACACAACTGAGTTACATGATGTTGCACTACAGGATCTCCTATGTCCTGAGTCTTCACTGACCTTGAAAGGCTAGGGCCAAAATGTTGGCTTTCCTTGCAACTCTTCTTTTTCTCTAATTTTTGGTCTGCAAACTTGGGTTGTTAATCCTCTAGAAGAGAAGCTTATTGTTATTACCGTACAACATAGGCAGTTGAGCTTAACCTCATTATCTGTCTAAATATCAAAACATCTTAGGCATAACATGGTACAGGTATTTTCCATCACATATTGATATGTTAAACTTTAAGTCCGGGGCCTGGGGAGATGGCTCAGTGGAATAAGTGCTTCCCTGGCAAGCTCAAGGACCTGAGTTCAATTCCCGGTTCCGCAAAAAAAAAA
>NW_004524614.1:16104283-16109674 GCF_000260255.1 Octodon degus
CACATTGGCCAAGCAATGGCCATGACTCATCCACATGGCTGACACTGACAAAGGATCTACAATCTGAAGTACAGGATCTCAGGATAAATCCTGAGTTTTTCTTTTAAAGCTGAAACAATCTCTTCCATATTTGTGCTCTGTTTGGCCTGGGTTGGGTTACATGTGGATTTCCAGATCATCACTTCATTGAGGAACAAAGGACACTAGTTGAGCAGGCCTGGGTCAGCCCAGAGGCTCCTCATGCTAGGTGTTCTGTGCCAGTGGTGGGGATGGCCATTTGTGCTGGTGGATGTCAGTGTGTGCAATTTACAGCAAACTAAAAGATTTGGGAGAGTGTATGCATAAAATTGAAGTTGAAGATAAATATTTTGTGTTCCTCTCTTTAAAATATTTTGCACAATTATTGTGTGTCAGTCAGAAAAATATACCAAAAAGAAGTACTTTTGGCATGTTTTAGTGGCAGTGGATGGATATAACAATGTATTGAAACATAAATATTGATCTATTATAAAAAAGGTTACTGAATAATACTCATATAACTTATTGCTCAAGCAATTAGACTAATTTTCCTCCTTCAGAGACATGCTTGGAGGTACAACAATGATCACCACAGGAAAAATTAAGCCTTCAAAAATTATCCTAAGGGCTGGGGAGATGGCTCAATAGATTAGGCACTTGCCTGGCAAGTGCAGGGTCCTGAGTTCAGTCCTTGGTACTGGAAAAAGAAAAAAAAATCTAGTAGCCAGTAATCTTATTCCAATTTATCGAAGAAAATCTAAGCTGTGGACCATTATTTATAGCAAAGAAACCTAATTTTCATATTGAATCATGTACATATTTTCATAGAAATTTATGTTTTTACTGACACATCTTTCAGATAACAAGGAAACCTAAAACCATTTTTGAGGGAGAGTATAATTTCAGATTACTATTATTACTACTGCTATTAATATAACTTCTTCTGCACAAATTGTTTTAAAAAATGAACACTTGTGTCTCAGTTACTTTTTCCTCATTGTTGGGGCAAAATACCCAATACCTAAAGGAAAGAGAGATTTATTTAGCTCACAGTTAGTGAAGATTTCAGTCCATTCGTGGCTGGCTCCAAGGAGGATGGCTCATGGCAGAGGGCAGCCATGCATGGCTGTGGAGAACAGCAGAGTGAAGGGAAGGGCAGCAGCTGGGACAGCTAGTTAACCTCTTTCTCTCCTTACATTTGTATGCAGATTATCTGCCCCAGGGCAAGTGTAGCACTCACACTCATAATCTCAGCATTGGATCAAAAATTAATCACAAACGCTAGAAGCCACCCCAAGGCTGCATGAGGCTTTGGGGGACAACTAGACACAAACCATAACAACTTGTTTATAAGAATTGTTGCTCACAATACATAACTGGTCATGAAAAGAAGGAAGAAATTGGTGGGCATTTGTATTGGAATATATTGATTGTCAAACTGATTAAATTAACAAGACTATTGGGCATCTCCTATTAGTCCATTGATGAGTTCATAATTGAGTGGAGATAGGATCATAATTAGGAGATAGGATCTATTTGGGTGAGGTGGGTGATGGGAACAGGAACTTGAAGACTGTATCTAGTCTCTGGCACCTTTCTCTTGGGCAGTTCTTCTGCAGTCTGCTCTCTGGATAGCATCAATTGAAGATCTTTCATTCACCTGGCTCTTCTTCATAAAGTTTCTGCCTTGAAGTCAGATGGCCATGGACTGAAGTCATAAAACTTGAAAATAAAACTCTCCCTGTTCAATTCTATTCTAGACACTGATGGGTACACATAGGATTTGGCAAATTTTTAAATAGTCTTTTCAATAGAGTTCTTGTATCACATGAATGTTGTAAATAACCAATTCGGACTGATTTGAGATTATCAGACAGAGAGAGAGAGAGAGAGAGAGAGAGAGAGAGAGAGAGAGAGAGAGAGAAAGAATAAAAGATTAGGATGTTAGAAGTTAGATTACTTTTGGAGATAAGGAAAGAAATCCAGAGGAAGGATAAGAAAGGGAGATGAAGGCAATTGACTGAAAATGATGGCATCTTGAATGCATAGGTAAAATTTAAAAATGGATTTCACTTTTTTTGTATTACAAGTGAGCACAAAAAGAAAGGGAGAGGAAAAATAAATGAAGTAGAAAAGCAGTAGATCATGTTCAGAAACTAAAATTTTCCACCACTTTTTGTCAGGACAGAATATTTTCCTTGAAAAATAACCTTCTGTCATGGCCAAAGGATGCTAGCAGACCAGATTCTGAAAACCAGACCTTTCTGGAGAAATCATTAACCCACTGTAATTTCAGTCAGTTTCAAGACAAATGGAGAAGCTCACCTTTTTAAAAGCATATATCTGGGCTGTCTGACATACATTGGCAAGGAAGAAAATGATCCTTTTGGAGCTAAAATTTAGATATGCTTTGAATCTAAACCATTTACATGCACAAGCAAAATGGATTCTTTTGACTTAAATCTGTACATCTTATTTGGTTCTGTTGGTTTAATATAAGTTTCAATTTGAAGTAGCAGAAAAACAAGTGGTGTGCTTACCAACATGATATCACAAGTGGTAATCAGAGATGGAAAATCAGCGAGAAGTGTCAAGAGATTAAGAGTGAGAGATTAAGAATGGAGCGGTGCCATTTTATATAGCATGATCTGATTAGATGAATCATTAAACTTGGGTGCAGAATGTGCCATCCAGGAAGCCAGTGCTGGGATGAGACAGGACTACTTTGGGGCATTTCAAAAGCAGTGAGGAGGCCAATCTGACTACAGTAGAGTAAACGAAGGCCACGGGAGAAAGGTGACAACATTCATAGGAGCAAAAATAGCCTCTTCAATAAGTGGTGCTGGAAAATTGGAAGTGCTTATAGAGAGAACTGGAACTAGATCTCACCTTCTCACAATACTCAAAAGCAGAAAAATGAATTCAAAATAGATAAAAGACCTAAATGTCAAGCTTGAAGCTATATGATTAATTCAAAAATCATAAGAAGAGCACTTCAAGAAATTGCTGTAAGGAATAGCATTTTAGATACAGATAATATACAAAGATACAGATAATATAAAGAAAAAGAGAACTGGGATAATATTAAACCAAGAAACTTAACATAGTAAGATAAATCATCAGTGAAATTAAGAGACAACCTACAGAGTAGGGTAATTTATTTGCAAACTATTTATCTGACAAAAGCTTGATATCTAGAATATTAAGAGCTCAGAAATTTGAACACTAGAAACCAAATAATCCACTTGAATGGTGGTCTAAATAACAAAACAGTAATTTATCAAAAACAAGACAGGCATATGACCAATGAGTACATGAGAAAGTGCGCAATCTAAGTAATCTCTAGAGAAATGTAAATAAAAACTGAAATTACATATGGTCTCACCCTATCTAAAATGGTTATCATTAAAAAGACAGAACGTGACAATGCTAGTTAGGATGGAGAAATAAAGAAAACTCATACACACTGTATAATATATCCATTATGCCAAGTAGTATGAATTTCCTCTAAAAGTAAAAAATAAAAAATATGGCCAAGCAAATCTACTACTTGGCCTCTAAAGAGGGTAAAACATTATACCAAAAAGATATCTGCAAGTTCATGTTTATTAAAACATTATTCACAATAGCTAAAACACATAATCATCCCAGATGGCTTTCAGCAAGTGGGACAGTGGGTAAGGAAAATGTGGCATGAAATTTTGGAAACAACCAAAATGCCCATCACCTGAGGAATGAATGAAAAGGATATGATATTTTTATGCAATGGAGTATTACTCAGCTATAAAGAAGAAAAACTTGAGGCCTTTATAGATAAATGGATTCAACTAGAGTATATACTCATAAGTGAAATAAATCAGACCCATATTTGTAAATATTGTATTGTTTCCCTCGTGTAAGAACTCAAAAGAAAGAATAAAATATGACAGGTACAATAGATATAGTAGAACAGTAACTGAACATAAGGAATAAACAATGGCGAGGTAAGGGAGAAAAGACAGGAAAAAAAAGGAAGAGGGAAAATCATGCAAGTATATGTATACAGGTAATACATAACTGAGATGATTGCATTACTGATTTCCATCCAGTTTTTTGAAAGTAACAGTTAATGTTTGAAATTTTTACTTTGACTAACTACATGCTAATATCTACATCAGAGCAACTACATTAAGGACAGCAATGTGCAATATAGAAACCACTGTTGGAATACCCTTTCTCTTGTTCTTTTAGATGTGAACCATTTCTAATGTCTTGTCATTATTATTATACTATCTTTAAAATAAGTTAAAAACTAAAGAGTAAAAAGGACAAGAAAAAAATGAGGTTTATTGAAAGGAAGAGTTAATGTTTAATTTTTTGATCAGTCTTGCATACCTATATGTGGTAAACTGAGCTACAAATTTGATGGTAACAATATGTAATATAACAATCATTGTTAATTTTCTATTTTTGTTTTGAAATTATGTGCCATTTATATTACTGTATGTTGCTTTGTTTTTTAAAAAAATTTATAACATTTTAATGTTTTTCTTTTCTTTCTTTTTAAATAATTTCATTGAGAAACAAATAGCAATGAGACAGTTTCAAAACCAATTACAAACACAGTTTCAATAATTAATACTTTGCATATTGTGTCTCAGGAGTTATTCATTATACAAGATGCAGACATGATATCTTGTGCACAGACACTATTAGAACAAATCTCTATTCATTGAATTAAGAGAATGCAGTTGGATATCTATCCTATTTTGAGTACACAGATACAAAATGGTCGTTCAGGATCCAGTCCTAGCCCAGGTCCGGTGAGTGTGCGGTGAGATTCCTGCTACCCTGGGCCGGCAGAACCAGTCCCAGCCCAGGCGCAACATACGCCGGACCCTCTCCCAGCCCCTTGGGCCACCCCCCACCACTACGCAGTGCCTCCCCCACCCCATCCACAGAGTAGGATTTTCTGCCGAGTTCCGGGAGCCCCCAGACCGAGTCCTAGCCCAGGTTCGGTGAGTGTGCAGAGAGCTTCCTGCTACCCTGCACCAGTGGGACCAGTCCCAGCCCAGATGCAGCATGGGCCGGACCCTCTCCCAGCCCCTTGGGCTGCCCCCACCACTCCGCAGTGCCTCCCCCACTCCACCCTGCGAGTAGGAATTTTTGCCCCGTCCCGGAGCCCACAGACCCAGTCCTAGCCCAGGTCCCGTGAGTGTGTGCTGAGAGCTTCCTCTTCCCCCTACTTCACCTTGTCTCCTCCAGGCACAGCTCAGGCCTGGCATACATGCTTGAGGTGTAATCCTGCAGCTGTAATCCCTGCAGAGAGTGTAGAGGATAGATCCAACCAGCTAGTCCAAGAGCAGAACATCTCGCCACAGGGGCACAACAGGT
>NW_004524614.1:16109774-16110522 GCF_000260255.1 Octodon degus
AAAATTTCTGAATTTAGTTCAACTTATAATACCACATTTCCAAGGAAAATGAACCTTTTGCAAAGACATTTAAATATAATCATACCAATATACACAAAAATGAAATTGTCCAAAACTTCTTGTGAAGAAAAAAATCATTAAAGCATATACATAAAAATATTAGCTATGGGGGAACAAAGTTAAATAGCATCTTATTCCACATTAGAAAGAAAAAAAAAGGACCAAGTGTGTAAGAAACTAGATTAATTAAAGGACTGAAAGAAAAGATATGTCCTCTTTGAATTTTATACTTAGCAAACATACCTGTGAAAACTAAGATTTTCTAGTTATACAAACTTGAAATATTTTAATATCTCCAGAAGTAGCATATAGGAAATAACAAAGAGCATAATTTAAAAGGCAAGAGAAGTTGCAGTATGCTCCTGGATGAACAATAAAGAGCTCTCAATATAATAGTTATTCAAGACTATATAAAAGATATATTATATGAACCCATATTTAAAGGTCATTGCAGATTTCTATGAAACAGTACCAATCTTATGTTGGGTTATACATGTATTTTTTTTTCCATATATATGTGTGTGTATGTGTGTATAAAAGAAAGGGAGGAAGTAATATAGAGTCAACAGAAAATGGAAATATACTTTTTAAAGTTTCTAATACTAGAAGATATCATACAATGTCTTAAATAAATTGTAAGTCAAAGATATAGTATAAATCTTAGAACAAAAATTAAGATTAAGCAATA
>NW_004524614.1:16110622-16119744 GCF_000260255.1 Octodon degus
AAAATAAATAAAATATAACAAATATTTTAAAAAATAGGAATAAACAGTTACATATTTTTACATGTATGTTGCTTTGTTTTTGCCTTTACTTTTGCTTTTTCCTCTTTAAAATAAAAATTAAAAAAAGTAAATACAGCATGTATTCACAATGGAATATTATTCATGCATAAGCAATAATTAAATCCTGTCATTTGTAGCAATGTGGTTAGAGTTGGAGATCATTGTGTTAACTGAAATAAGGTAGACACAAATGCTCATTCTCATTTGTGGAAACAAATAGCATAATGGAATGAAATGGAATAGAGGTCCCTAGAGACTAGGAAGGAATTGGGGACAGGAGACAGAGAGAGGCTGCATCAGTTACATTTCTCACTGCTGGATACCATCTGGCACAGTTTAAAGGGGGAGTCAGCTCATATTTTAAGAAGATTCGGTTCATGCTCAGCTGGTTCTAGGGCTGAAGCATCATGATGGAAGGATGTGGCAGGGCATACTTGCTTCATTTGTGGAGAATAGGAAGCAGGGGAACAGTGTTGGGGGGGGGGGAAGACCCAGACATAAGACTCCTAGACTCACCTGGACACAACCACAAGTGTGCTCCACTCCACCGCTCTCCCAGATGGGTCCCAATGCCATTCAAATTGACACTGTCTTGTTTAACTATTACAGTTAAGTTCTAGGAAGGCATAAACATGCAGCTAGAAGGGAGAAATTATTTCTAGATCTTATTTAGTACACTAGAATAATTAAGGGTTAAATCACTCGAAAAGGAGATGATGAAATTCCCAGCACATAAAAACAATTCACATTTGGGGGGTGGACAACACTCATTGCACATTCTGGGTGGTACTGGATCAAAGAAATGTTTGATCCTCCACATCCTCCTATGTTCTGACTGACCTGGTATCAGAACATTGGATGGAAATCCTCTTAATTGTATATCACAAAACTTTTTGTTAAGAAGGAAGAAGTACTCCTGAGTTTCTCTAATGTAACTGAGTCTCAGCTACTTGGGGTTGCTATAAGAAAGTACCATAGACTGGGTACCTTGGAAGCCACGGTTCTGGAGGTGAGAGCCCAAGAGCAAGCTGGAGGCATGGGAGGGGCTCTCTTTTAGTTTTTTGAATGTGGACTTCCTATGTCTTTGCATAACCACAAGATGCCAAGAGTCTCCTAGGGTCTTTCATAGAAGGACTATAATCTCATGTGTGAATTGACTCTCATGACCTAATTACTTCCCAAATGCCACACATTCTAATAGTCCCCACCTGGGGAGACAGGCTTTCAACAGCTGATTTTGGGGAGACTCAACATTCAGTTCATAATAACCAGGTGCATGCTTTTACAGGCTATTTATATCTTTGAGAAGATTTTCTTGCTCTCTAACACAATTATGAATATTTTTACTACAATTTGACAATATTTTAGAAAATTGTATATCTAAATATTCACAAATATGAAATCAGAGTAATCTTACAAAAGCATACACATGCAGGGGACAGAACATAATATGGCACCCCAATGCCTCCAAAACACAGACTTGATAGAACTTTAAGAACTTTGAGAAACTTAGTTCTCTTCCCATCTTGCGAGATGATGGGTGAAAATACTGGGAAGGCAGACATCAAGGAGAATAAACTTGGAGCCAAGAAGGCTTCTGCCAGTGGTACCAGTAAAAAGGATAAGGTGAAGGCAAAAAAGTCCAAGAAGGAGCAGCCCCCCTGCAGGCAAAACCCTGTCCTGGTTAGAGGCAATGGTAGATGCTACCCATCTGCTGTGTATTCCAGAAAGGTTTTGTACAAGAAAAGTACACAGCTGATAAATCAAAGGCTGAGAAAAAAAGGAGAAAGTTCTTGCTATGATCACAAAACTGGTTGGTGGGGACAAGAATGGAGGTACTTGAGTGGTTAAGCTTCAAAAAATGCTTAGATACTACCCTACAAAAGATGTGCCCCCCAAAAGCTCTTGAGCCATGACAAGAAACCCTTCAGTTAGCATGTGAGGAAACTTCTAGCTAGCATCACTCCTGGCACCATCTTGGTCATCCTCACCGGGCATCACAGAGGCAAAAGCGTGGTCTTCCTGAAGCAGTAGGCCAGTGGCTTGCTACTTGTGACTGGGCCTCTTAGCCTTAATCGTGTTCCTCTATGAAGAACACGCCAAAAATGTGTCATTGCCACCTCTACAAAAATTGATTGCAAAGTGAAAATCAAACACCTCACTGATGCTTACTTTAAGAAGAAGCTGAGGAAACCCAGGCACCAGGAGGGTGAGATCTTTGACACCAAGATACCAGATACCAGATTTCAGAGCAGTTCAAGGTGGATCAGAAAGTGGTGGACTCAGATGTTAGCAAAAATCAAAGCTGTTCCTCAGGTACCTGTGATCCGTTTTTGTTCTGACAAATGGAACTTATCCTCACAAATTAGTGTTCTAAATTTCTTACTAAGAATCTAATTAAATAACTGATACATTTTCAAAAAAGAACTTTGGTCTATGTTCATGCAAACAAGTCTTCATTTGCTTTCCTTGAAAGAAAAAAAAGGCAGATGGCTCTTTTGCTTTAATGGTTAGTTCTGTTTCTTCAAGTTTTTTTATGCCCAGTGATCTTAGACAAGATCACTGCCCCTAACCAACTCAGCCTCAGCCTCGGCTGAGTTGTGGGTAGTGCAACCTTGTAAGGGAGCCTAGGCCTAGGCTTCAGAGCTGTACCGAAGATGAATCTTTATTCCACTGGATTTCTCCTTCCTTTTCTCATTTTGCCCAGTTGGATAATGTTTATTTATTTGTTTACAAACACTCTGAAATCCTACCCAACTTTTCCAGTGAGACCATTATTTTTCATTACCTTTTTACTGGACCAGGGTCCCTCACAAATTCACTAGCTGCCTAAGCCAAGGCTTCCCTACTACTTCCTCTACGGCTTGCCTCCAAAGCTCTAGCACCTTCCTTACATTCTACACCATAATGATATTAATAAAATGAAAACTATGTCTTACTGCAAAATTTCCCAAACAACTATCAGAGTCCATTTTCTTCTTTCTCCCCCTTCTTCTTCCCCCTTCTCTTTCCCTTTCACTCTCTGCTCTATCTGTGGTGAAATTTATATGAAAGTGAACTAAGTTTACCTACATAATACACAGTACTTAAGGTTACAAGTGTTTTTGAAGGTTTTCATTATTGAGTCTTCCCTTGTTACCTGTGCATAATTGTTGTCAATTTTGTCACTTTCAGATGCAAGCATCCATGGATATCCACAAACAAGTTCCTCACATACAATTGTGTAATATTTCCATACGATCTACTCACATCCTCCTGTATATTTTAATCTTAGATTAGTTATAATACTCAATGAAATGTCAATGCTGCATACATAGCATCTATTTTTCACATAATTTTGATCAGCAGTTAGTTGAATCTGAAGACACGGACCCCAGGGGTCTGGAAAGAGCAATACAGTTTGGGTTTATAAGCATGAAATGGATTAACTTTTTCCAATGTTTCCTCCCCCAAATCTGCTACTCAGTCATTTTTTCCTCCTGCTGAATAAGTCCTGAAAGAGCATTTGGGACATCAGTACATAGGCATAAAGGTAAATTACTTGTGAAGAGCCAAGAAGTTTCAGGTCAAGGATACTGTTACAGTTTGTGCCTGATGTTGCCTCATGTGGTTTGGGTGGCCACTGAATCTTGTTTGTGATTGGCTTGTTGTCTAGTGCTGGGACTGGTGATATGAGTGCTCCACCCATGCCAGGGTAGTTATCCCCTATGAAATAAAAAGGAGGAAAAGAGGACTGTTCTTTTTTGCTTTTGTTGTTTTTGGTATATTCCACTGTCATCGGCAGTTGCCCCTCTGCCTTAGCACCCTGCCTTGGAACCAGGTGAAAGCTCTACAAACTGTGACCTAAATATACCTTTCCTCTTTTAATTTAGGGGTTTTGGTATTTTGTTTCAGCAAGGAGGGAGAATTAACTAATACCGACACTGTCAGGACTGCTTAGAGATGTCGGGTAAGTGTGGCAATGATGGCCTCTGTGCAGTGACCTCCTGGTTGTTCATTGCTTTACAACAGCCTGCAAGCTGCCTATCAGCTCCTCACACATTTATTTCTTACATTTATTTATTTAAAAATAGCCCAAACTAGCATATTTTTGTTTACCCTGTGAAACCTCACTCTGCATTTACTGGGATAGATAAGCCCCAGGCCATAAAGACTCTGTTGTGCTTGCCCTTTGGAACTTCCCTACTTAGAAACTCACTTCTGAGCTGCCAGTCTGAAATCCCCTGAGCACTTACTCCTCTGGTCTGAAATGCCTCTTATCAGTGGCTCCCTTGTACTCTCTTGTTCATTGTAGACTGATAAGAACAAATACTAACACTTGATCTTAGCCAAAAGGCTGAGAAGAGATCTCTTGTTAAGATACATACACAGACTGCTTCTGTGAGAGACTCCTCCAAAATGCCAACCAGTTCAAGTGTCACCTAATAAAGCTTGTGTGATCTTACCTCTTACACTTCTCTCCTTGACCTGCCTCTAAATCTTCTGAACCCTCTATAGGAAGCCAGGTTGGAGAGGAAGATCTTAGCTTGTGAAAGAACTTGTACGTTATGGTGCACTGTTAGGGTACTGGCATCTATGACGTTTATAAGCAAGGGAGTGGTGTACTGTTTTGTATATTTTAGGACATTCACTCTGGCTTCAGTGTGGAGAATAAGGTGAAGGTGTTGTAGGCAGCTAAACTAGATAGAAATATTATAGGCAGTCAGACAGAGCTAGGCCCTCAAGCACAATATGGAAGGCAGGGTGACTCTGCAACTTTGGAAGAAGCAGACACTCCTTGCTGTGGGCCAGACCTCGAGACAAAAGAGTAAACAAATGCAGCCATATACTTCCCTAAGGATGTGATTCAGGGATTGATATTTTACATAAGTATCAATCACCCTAGAAGAGCCCTAAAAGAGTCATTAGCCCAACCCCAACAAGAAGAGATCTTGTGCCATATTCATGCCCACCTGCTACATGACTTGTTTCCCCACTTGATTCTGATTTAACCAATTTTACTTGAGCAATAGTGCTTATAATCTCATTGGTTGACCATAGTATTGTCCCACCTCATGCCCACCTAAGAGAGTTACCATAGTTTTCACCTTAGACCCACCTCATCACATGGTTTTGTTTTATAAAATCCCTGAAAAAGACAATTTCCCAGGTAACCCACTAGAGTCTCCCTTGTGTCCCCCAGTAGGACAGAAGCTTTCCTTCCTAATGAATATTCTGTTCTTAACGAAACCTCCATTTTTTCCTAAAATTCGTTCTTCAGTTTTAGAGAACACGCATGCATGTAAGCATCTCTCAGGTCGGGCAGTTTCATTTTTCTCTCCTGTAGCAAAGGGGAATGAGAATGGAGGCAGCTGTGGTGCTGTCACAGCCAAGCAAAGCAGGAGCACAGAAGAGAAGCAGGTCACAACATTTGATGGCTACCTGGAGAGTGGAGGGTGGACAGAAAGAGAGTGCAATGTCAAAGAAGCTCCAAGATTTTTTGGATTGAATATATAAACACTAGTGCTGACATTAATTTTGGCAAAGAAAGGGCTTATACGGTGTAAAAGTGGTTAGGTTTAACTTAGAGTAAAGTGACTTTTGTAGCAACAGGGTAGTTGAAGCTTTGGTAATGTCTTCTCAGAAGAGTGAGCAGAATAATGCTGGCAGTATTGAAGAAGAAAACTTGAGGGGCTTGGGAGATGGCTCAGTGGAATAAACACTTCCCTGGCAAGCGCAAGGGCCTGAGTTCAATCCCTGATTCTGAAAAGAAAAAAAAAAAAAAAAAAGGAAAGAAAAAGAAAAAGAAAAGAAAAGAAAAAAAAACCTTGAAAAGTCAGATTTAAGAAGGTCAATAAGCCAGAAATAAGGCAAAAACAGAAAATGTGAGAAGAAAGAAGGAACTCAGAATAGAGTATTGGTGTAGAGCCCAGTGGTACCACATTGCAAAATAAAGATCAGCCATTGGTTACATTACAATTCAAGTCACAGAGGGCTGGGGATTATTTGAACAATTTTGGCAACCCTGAGGGTTACTGGCCTCCAGAGAGCATGAGCCAGAGCCCAGAGCCAGAGAAAGGAATGGTGAGGGAGGGCAGGGGAATAAGAGTGGGAAAGATGGGGGGAGAGAGAGAGAGAGAGAGAGAGAGAGAGAGAGAGAGAGAGAGAGAGAGAGAGAATTCATATCTTTGATTACTTTACCTAGAAATACACTGCTTGTGATTAACACTCATGAATAGTGAGTAGACATGAAAAATAATTAGAAAACTGTGTTTTCAAGTGGCTATATCAATTTTTGGGGCCAAATAATTATATGGTGATAAATTTGCTGATATGTAGTTTATTGTTGAGAAAAGCACAATGAACTTATTTCAACTTTGCATTTGACCTGGTGAAATAAGACCCCAGAGATATACTAGGCAATATGAAAAATATGTGTTATTTCATGTGAACATCTGTGCATAATTATGCTTATTGCTATAAAATGTATTTAGAAAAAGAATGCCTTTTCATAATAATCCGTAATGTTTTATAACAGTATACCTAATAATCATTGCTACAGATATTAGTATAAAGTGAGTTTTAACCATTTATATTTAAGCAATAGAACTACTAAATAATTTTTCTTTCTTGTGCTCTTTGTACATTAAAGTACTGGCATATAATCATATTATTTTGCAGGACATTTTGAGTTTTTTTTTCTAGAGAACTATATGTAGATTTTATTCCTATATGACACCTTACTCTCAATGTTTCTTTCCTTTCTTTTTTTTTTTTAAATTTATTTGGTACAGGGTTTCACTAAGCAACTCGGACATGTAGTAATCCTCTTGTCTTCAGCCTTCCCAGTGTTGGGATTACAGACATGCACCACCAGACCAGGTCTTGGTGGCCAGCTCAGTGCCCAGGGGCAAGGCTGGTATAGGATGTGGTGCCAAGGATCAAACTCCACTCCCTACACTTGCCTAGGCAGGTGCTTAGTCCACTGAGCTATCTTGATGGTCCTTTCAATGTTTCTTATTGTATTTTTCAGTCAGAATTTTGGTAGTAAGTATAGTTATAATAGTAAGTATTTCTCTTTATATGTAAGTATATTGGATTGTATCTGTATATTACTTACAGATGATGTGTATTACAGATGATATCCTCTTATTTTTTAAGAAAGAGAAATGGAATTATGGAACCTAGAAAGATTAAATCCAATGATGCTGATAAGCATTAATGTTTCTGGGGAAAGTATTTCCAATGCTTGTTTGAAATATCATTCTTCTCACTCTTTAAGAGGCCAAATTCATTCATTCTTCAAGACAAAACTATAGTGTGTTTTGCCCGCCCTACCCAGGCAGTAGTGCTTGTCCTGTCCTTCTCTCCTCTGTTAGGACACTCAGTTGTTAGGCTGATACCTATTTATGTGCTCTATGTTCCTCCAAACTGTGGACATATTGAAGGCCAAAAAGTAGTAATTTTATTTTCCTATTTACAAAGGACAGTATTAGTACTGCAAATTTTATCTCAAATGTGGTTCACAAAAATATTTGTCAAGCTCAAGTCGATTTATTTTAGCTTCATAAGCCTAACTGCACATTTAGGTAGGCAGGTGGATTAGCTGCATCTTACGGGTATGAGAACAGATTATCAGAGTATACACATCAGACAGGTCTGGACAGTGCTCTAGAGTTATCTTCTTTCTACACAGAATACACACAAATACTTGTTATCTGATAACCTCATAAGATTGGTAATATTTGTAGGAACCAATTTTCTTATATTTGAAAAGTTTCATTTGAATTTCTTGGTTATTCTGACTTCTTTTCTTCCTTTTCTTTTATATCTCACATTTCCAATAAGGACTTTATTTTTGGTAAATTGTTTCTATGTCAACTTTGTGTCTAAGAAATTGCATGTGAAAATGACATCTGTAATTTTTCTCATCTCTAAAAATCTAACATTTCATACATATAAGCAACCAAAACACTAGTATTACTAAAATCTGTGACTTGTTATCAGTGTCCATCATTGGTAAGGTCATTTAACATCACTGGTATTGAAGTTATGTTGGAATATTCTTTATACTTATCACTACATTTATTGTATTTACCAGACTCACTATTAGAATCTTTTAATTCATATACAGTTATACATTGTTTAATAGTGGGAATGTGCATTGTTGATGCTTTCCCCATCGAGGGACATCACAGAGTATATTTATACCAAGTAAAAGGGCTATAATTATGTGACCAGTGATATAATGTTATTAGGTATCTGGGCCATGGCCCCATGAGGTATGTGGGTCATCATGAACTGAAAGTCTCTATGTGATACACAACTGCTAATAAAGGAGACTTTTATAGTGTATCACAATTTGGCACTTGTGTTTGCACACAGCAAAAGGATCAATCTGTCCCTCATGGGCTTGTTATTAGGCAGTATCTTTTCCTCCTGCACTGTATGTAGGTTCTATTCATTATCCTCTTCCAGAAGAACCCTGTCTCATAGCAGTTGAGCACTTGTTGAGTGATGTAGCCTTCTGCCTTTATGAATTCCATAAATGCTTTCCTGTAACTTCTACAGAAGCTTGTCAGAACTGGAAGCCTCACCTGTCTTATCAGACAGTGTATGCCATTTCTCTTGTGAAATTTATCAAATCACCTCTTACTGGCTTTAAATTCATCGCTTATTGCACTTGTAGAGTGGTTTTCTTGGGGTAAAGCACTGCATAATTTCCTGGCTTTTTAACAGATCATAGCTTCACTAACGCTGTCACCTGCCAGCTGTTTCTCATTCAAGCACACTAAGGAAAGGTTTTGTACCTCTTCCGGCACTTGTGCCTTCTGCTTGGTTAGCATCATTACTTCCTTTGCTACATCAGCTCCTTAGTTGGCATCTTTATTACTCAAAAGAGTTGAGATTGTTGATTTCATCATCTTTTACTGCAAGGACAGATCAGTCCCAAGAAAAATATGCTCATCCTTCTCTACAATTTCCTCCTTCAATTCCATGATTATTTTCTTCAAACTCTTCTTACCATTACTGCTCTGCATATTCTAGCTACCTTCACTATCACTGTGCACAATCTTGTTACT
>NW_004524614.1:16121794-16123533 GCF_000260255.1 Octodon degus
ATCAATTCCCTCCTGGCATGCCCCAAAAGGTGGAATTACAAATAGTTATTGAAGTATTTCATGCCTGCCCCTTCCCATTTAACCTAGTCTCAGATTCAGCTTATGTTGTCAGTGCCTTGAAGATACTAGAGGCCACAGGTCCCATTAAACAAAATAGCACTGTTAACTCCTTGTTTGGCCAATTGCAAAGGCTCATACAGCTCAGGACTTCTCCTTTCTTTCCACAGCATATTAGAGCACATACAGGTCTACCTGGGCCCCTGAGTGAGGTCAACGCCAATGTAGATGGATGGACCTGACAGCCATGGGTCTTCTTAAGCTCAGCCTTGAAGCAAGCAAGAGAGTTCCATAAATCTTTTCATGTAAATGCAAGAACTTTACAACAAAAATTTTCCCTCTCCCGAGCTGATGCGCGTCAGGTTGTACTCGGGTGTCCTCAATGTGTCATTCACCAGCCTTCCCCGACCCATGGTGTAAATCCCCGGGGTTTATTGCCCTTAAAATTATGGCAGATGGATGTAACCCATATTTCGGAGTTTGGGAGGCTCAGATATGTACATGCATCTATAGATACCAGTTCAGGAATTGTTCATGCTTCTGCCTTGACCGGGGAAAAGGCTTGCCATGTGATATCACATTGCCTAGCGGCCTGGGCCGCTTGGGGAAAACCACAAATACTCAAGACAGACAATGGGCCAGCTTACATGGGCACACGAGTCACCACTTTCTGCCAGCAAATGGAGGTGCAACTCCTACATGGATTACCATATAACCTGCAAGGCCAAGGCATTGTGGAGCGTGCTCATCGCATGCTTAAGGAATGTCTCTCAAAACAAAAAGGGGGAATAGGCTATGGCCGCACCCCACAGGAGAGACTTTCCTTGGCCCTCTTTACTCTCAATTTTTTAACTTTGGATGCCCAAGGATGTTCCGCAGCACAAAGACATTCTGCACCTCATGGAGCCAATAAGGGCATGGTTAAATGGAAGGATACCCTGTCAGGCCACTGGCACGGACCGGATCCCGTGCTCACTTGGGCACGAGGTGCTGTTTGTGTGTTTCCACAGGATCACCAAGACCCCATTTGGGTGCCAGAGTGATTAGTGAGAAGAGTCAAACCAGATGACCAGAGTGACAATGGGAGGAGCAACGCTGACAACGAGGATAGTACTACTACCCCTGTTGCTGCTGTACCAAGTGATGGCAGATGAGAGATGGGGAATCCTGTCTGTGTATCAGAGACTAATGCCAGTTTGCTTTGACGCCAGGTTGTATCCCCGCCTCTTTACTTCCAATAAGTCCCTGCAACTTCCATACCTTCCTTTGGATAAGGACATAGCCCCCATTGGAGAGAACAGAACTTTTAGTTTAGAGGGAACCCTCTGTTTCAAAACCATTAATGAACAAGGAAGAGAAAATAAGACTATAACGTATAGTCCCACTCCCGTTTGTGTTTACCCCCCTTTTTTCTATTCATCGTAACAAATTCCACAACAACCCAGTGTATTAATGAAACATGCTTCTATATCCAATGCTGGAATGCTAGCGAATACAGTTACGCTATTATTTCCCACATGCCCCAATGGATCCCAGTTCCTGTTGGGACTCCCAATGCTCTGACCCTTATTAGACAGAAAAGAGATTTTGGGGTAACTGCAGCCATCGTTACTGCTATAGCGTTGGCCGCCGCGGGAGCCACCACCGCGGCAATAGCGATGACTCATACAGTTCAAACAGCT
>NW_004524614.1:16123633-16133614 GCF_000260255.1 Octodon degus
TTTGAGGAACTGGAGATTGAACTCAGGCCCTTGCACTTGCCAGGGAAGCATTTATTCCACTGAGCCATCTCCCCGGCCCCAATGACTATCTTTTTAACACTATGCTTGATATGTACTTTCTTTGGAGCCATGCTGGATTTGAATAATACTGCACAGTACTGCATATGCTAAAAATTACACTGTAAAGTTTCATAGAAGATGTTACCTGGTCTCTCTGTGACCACAGTCTCAACTAGAAGAAACCAAGACCATATTTCAGAGTGGTGGGGAGGGCCACAGCCATGTTTGTTACCTGACACAGTTCCTGAATGGAAGCAAAATTTTGCTGAAAGCTTCTGTTCATGAAGCAAACTGTACATCAACCAAGGCATTGCAGTCGTAAGTGTGCCTAGCTTTTCCTCCTTTTATCTGTTCATCTCTTGTTTCTTTCTCCCTGTTTTAGTTGTCACACACACACACACACACACACTATATATATATATATTTTTTTTTTGTATTTTGTGTGATTAATTCACTGTTCTCTTCTCTTTCCTCAATGTTTTACTGCTTCATGAAATTTAGAAGCCAGAACATCTCTTACTCTAAACACATAGGTTTCTGAAAACCTTAGTTGGGTTTATTATTCTACACATAATTGGTTATGTGAACATCAGTTCATTATTTGCCTGAAAATCAGTTATAAAAAATATTAAACATTGGCATGAATTCATAGGAGAAACAGGTATCCTAATGTAAGGCACTTAACAAGTTAGATTATTAGGGGTGCTAGTTTAATTTCTTTCCTTCTAATGGAATAGCAGAGGTGAATTTCTTAACCTGATCAGGAGGAGCGTGAGCTCAAATGCCCTACACAGAGTAATTCTCAATGTAATCTGAACAATGGTAAAAAGCTTGGATGTGGTCCTCGTGTTAATCCCGACTTCATCCCTCTATTATTACATAAACTTGAACAAGTTAACTTCTCAGAGCTTGACCAGAGCTCATTAGTAAAACAGAACATTCATTTTTTTGAATAATAATTTTGTCTATTTAAATTAGGACTAGTCCTGTCTTCTTCCCAACCTGCTGTCTTTTATACAAACTTCACCTCTCTTCTTGACCAAAGTGGTTTTGGTGGAAAGTGAAAAGCACAACCTCTCTCAGGCTTTGAGAGTGACTTTTTGTATAAACATGAGATTCTGTCAATTGTAAGATTCTGTTAGTTGGCCACAAGGATGTTCTGGTGTTCCAAAGAAGGTCCCAGTTATACATTTTATGTGGCTTTTTTCTATGTAGAACTGGTGAGAAGCACTTTGAATAACTTGTTGAAGGATGCAATCCTATATCCTTTATGATTCATACATAGTTATAAGGAAAGTGTGAGAGTGAGAGTGAGAGTGAGAGTGAGAGAGGAAGGAAGAACAAAAGCAGGAAAGAAGGGAGGAAAGCGGGAAGAAGGAAGAATAGAAAGTTACTTACTCATAGGAATTAAGAGATGGCAAGAGAGTTGATATTGAGAGTGGTAGAGTCCCTCTTTTAGTCCCTGAGATACTCATCTCTGTGTTTGTTTCTATGAATCCTAATCCAGTTCTGTGATCTAGGACATCCTTCCAACAAGCCCACATATTATTTAAGCTAGTATTCTCTGGATTTTAAGTCCTGGCTCCTGAGAGTGTCCAGATTGACACACTGCTATGTGTATCTTAATTTTGAAATTTTCATGGTATAGTGCACCCACAATTTGTAGATATAGCATGCTAGGAAAAGGGTGGGACAATGCGTGGTTAAGAGCAGACATGTGGAACAGATACCTAACGTTAAAATCTCAACTCCACCTCTCACTAGGTTATGTTATTGTGATTGTCACTTTCTGGGCTGTGCTTCACTTTCTCTACTGAATGATAGTACTTACTTAACGGTTTTGCTCTGTGAATTAAAAGTGTGTTAAAGCTGCTGTAGAAAAACAAGGAAATGTTATGTGAATGAAGGGTGTGTTAGGTTGACAACTAACTGATGGTTAACTTGTAACAGTGAGCTGAACTGAACAAACCTAGAGCTGGGTGTGGAAGGCCACCTGAAGATTGTTGCCAGTAGCTATAAGAGGCAGAAGTGGAGAAGAAAATGTGAGGCTGCCAGGAGCTGATAGACGCTGTTAGAGGTTGTTGGGAAGCAGCTGGGAGCTGCTGGTTCTCCAGGAGGAGTTTGCCACGTTGGCTTTCCTGATGAGCTTGGCTGCTCTCCAGCTCAGGACCTTGCCATTGAGAATGGCTGCAGTTTGCTTTGGGAAGTTCTGATCCTCACTCTGAGCATTACTTGCTGGCTCCAGTGCAGATCCCTCAGCCTGCTGGCACAGATCCTTCCTGCTGCTGGCACAGACTTCCACCACTGACCTTTGGGTCTTCCCAGGGCAGATCTGTGAAGCAGACATACATGGGACATTGTTGTGGGCTCTTGGCCTCCAGCTGGACTCATGCGGTGCATTGCATGGGCTCTACGTCTTCATCTGAATTCCTGCAGGACATTGCTGTGGGATTCAAGCCTCAGCTGAATCTTTTGGTCTTCATTGTATGGACAGATTTCCTGCACTGTCTTTGTATGTGATTCTTTGGGTGACTATTACAATATAATCTTATAAAGTAAGTGTCCTGTATTAAATTGTTCCTCCTTGCAAAACCCCAAACTGCAACAAACAGACAGCCCAAAGACTGATAAAAATATTTTCAAACCACAAATATTAAAGGCCTAAGGAACACAAATAACTTGGTTGGAAGAAAATAAGAAACTGATTAAAAACTGGCAAGGGATCTGAATGGACATTTCTCAAAGGAAAATAAACAAGTGGTCAACTGATGCATGAAAAAATACTCAACATTTATAATCATCAGGAAAATGCAAATTAAAACACAATGAGCTATCATCTTATTTTTGTTAGAATGATTTTTGTCAAGAAGATGAATGATAGTAAATACTATATTAATGGGGATGTAGAAAAAATAACCTTTGTACATTAATGGTGGGAATGGCGATTTGTACAGGTATATTGGAGAATAATATGAACTTTCCCTGCAAAACAAATATGCAGTACAACATGACCCATAATCCCATATTGATGTATATATAGCCAAATAATTGTTACATTGAAGAGACATCTTTCTTTTTCATTCCAACATTATTCACAGTAGCAAAAATATGGAAGCAACCTAACTGTACATGATATTTGTAGAAAGAGAATGTTATACAATCTTTAAGACAGGTCTCAGAACTGTTTTTTCCAATTGGTCATTTAAAATTTAATATAGAAGGACTGGTTAATGATGACAATGCATTGTGAAATCTTCAGAAGGAAAAGAGAATGTTTTGTGGACCATTTTTTGTGTGTGGCAGTTTTTAGGTTATTAATTTTTAAAATCAATGCTTTTTAATGGAAACAACCTGACCAAAAATCTGTGACAGGATTTTAAGACCCATTAAAACAAAGTTTAATGAGAAAAAAATAATAAACAGATGAAAAATTTCTATTTTTCAATAATACAGATTGAACTGGAAAATAAAAGGCTAAATTAAATAATCTAGGTACAGAAAGGCAAATACTGCATGACTTCATTCATATGTATAAGTTATTTATTTATTTATTTATTTATTTATTTGGTACAGGGTCTCGCTACATAGCTCAGACTCATAGTGATCCCCCTGTCTCAGACTCCTCAGTGTTGGGATTAGAGGTGTGTGCCACCACACCTGGTTTTGGTGGCTGCATAGTGTGGCTGGTGTACCAGAGCTGGTGCAGTGTGCAGTACCAGGGGTTGAACATGGCTCCTTGTGCTTACCAGACAGATGCTTAGATTGCTGAGCTATTTTCTCAGTCCCCATATGTATAATTTTTGAAAAGTTGATTTTGTGGGAACAGAGAATAGAAATTTGGTTACTGGAGGTTGAGAAAAGGATGAAATTGAAAAAAGATTTTAAACATTCTAATCATATACACATGCGCACGAGTGCCATAAATCGAGCTATGCTTTGGCTGTGTGTTGGGCTCTTGGCTTTCATTGTGGTGATGTTCAAGGTGATGGAATCCTTAAGAGATGGGACCTGGTGCAGGCAGTTAAATTGTTGTGGAGGGACTGCCTTGGAAGGGATGGAGATTGTTGCTGTGAGACCATTGTTGGTTCCAGTGAGAGAGGGAATTGTTATGAAAGACCAAATGACTCCTGAGATGTGCTGTGACTTCATGTTCTGGCACCTAATCACTTTGTACAGGCTCCAGGCCTGTGATGCCAACCACAGGAACCCCCTGCCCTATGTAGATATTAGGGTCACACTTTGGCACCTCCAGAACAATGAGCTAAATTATCTTCACTTTTTAAAATACTCAGTGTCATTTATTTTGTTATAGCAACAGAAAATGGACTAGTACAAATGGTGAAGTGATGTGTCTTGGATTAATTTTTCTACAACTTGTACATAGAGTAAATCATCATGTTCTATTCCATCAATGTACAGAGCCTGCCAAAAATACATGTCCACTCTTTAGAAGAAGAAAACCTAGTATAAATATTTGAATATTAAACTTATTGAGACATCATGAGAACAATTCAAGTGACCTTTAACCTATACAACTTCAAGAGGTACTTAAAGTGGTAGCTGACACTATTAAATTTGCCAACAAGGATTAGAGTGACCAGATAATGATATGAAAAACACTTCTCTCACAAGGACTAATAGTTCTTACTACGTATTTCACTAAATGAAGCACCTAATTATATTATGCAAAAACATGAAACTGAAAGGAACCTTGTAAGGCTACAAATGTTACTGAAAATTTTAAAACATCTTCTTCAATAATTGACTATTAAAGATGGTAAACAGATCTGAATTGGAAAGCTGGACTTGGCGGTACACGCCTGTAATGCTACTACTCAGGATACTGAGGCAGAGGGATCATCATGAGTTCAAGGGCTGCCTGGACTACACAGTAGGTTAAATATCACCCTGAACTATATAATGAGAACTTGTTTCAGACCAAGCCAAACCAAACAAAACAAAACAAAAAATCCCAAACAAACAAAAGAGAACATTTGTAATGGAACATTTACATTTAACAAGATCACGCTTGAAGTAAAGCATTACACTTGTATAAAAAATTCAGAATACACACTCCTCTCAAAATCATGAGAAATATTGCAAGATTTTCATTACTTTAAATAGTTTGGGTTTTTATTGTTGCTATGAACATACTCTACTAGCTAATTCTAGTTTATTTTAAAAATATAGTATAAAAAATAGACATGGATGGAGGATCCTTTATTACTTTTCTATGAGTACTAACTACAACTTTCTTTTTTTTTCCTTCAGTTTTTCACATATGTGGCTCTGACCATTATTTCCAATTTGTTTTAGGCCAGTCCTGTAAGAGTTTTGGTGAGGATGCAGACCACAAGAATAGATCTACATAAATAAATATAGTAGAATTTAGAAATTTAGAATGCTCACCTAATTTTCTGATTTTGATTATTTTTTAAAATTGTGAGCTAAATGAAAAAATATCAAGTGAAAAAAATCCATTTATTAAAATGTGGAAAATGATGATTCACTCTATTCAGGTCAGATTAAATAAAACAAAGGAACCATTAAATATATTTAAGACATAAATCCAAATTTTAAAGTAAATAAGGACTATGGATAAAACAATGTCATCAAATTTTGTTAAACTTTCCAAAGAAAGAGAAGAAAACTGGAGAAAAATGAGTGCTTGCTGGAGCTGAGGTGACAAGACAATGTTCCTGGGGAGAAGCAGAGCTACATCACTGTCTTCATTAAATGTTCTTCTTTAGGAAAAACTATTATACATATTACTTTCTTGTGGCTGATGTAACAAGTCATCACAAACTTAGTAGTTTAAAAACAAACCAAATATATTCTCCTACAGTTCTAAAATCAAAAGTCCAAAATCAAGATGTCCATGGTTGTATTTTGCCCGAGTTGACCAAACTGTAATCCATTTCCTTACCTTTTCCAGATTTACAGACGGCCGCATTCCTTAGCTCATGGCACTAATTTTCAAAGCCAGCAGTACCTGTCAAGTCTTTCAGTGCTCCATCCTTCTGAAGACTCTTATGAATACCTTGGGGTTAGTCAGCCTGCCACACTCAAGTATACCTCACTCTAAAATATCTCTTAAAATAAAACTATATATATAGGAAAACAATTTAGTTAAAAATAAAGACTAAATATAGTCATTCTCTGAAACATATGAAATATCAAAATAGATCAAGTAGTCAAAGAAGACATGAGTGCATCTCCTCTCGCCTAGTGCATGTATACAAGGCAAATATTTATTTTATTTTATTTTTGTGGCAGAGCTGGGGGTGAACTCAGGCCCTTGTGCTTGCCAGAGAAGGACTTATTCTACTGAGCCATCTCCCTGGCCTCTGCAAGGCAAATATTTAATCTCTATCCCGACATTGTGTTCAGATTCTCAGATTTCGTAGATATTTCACAAATTAGATACTCTCATTTTAGTGAATTTGTTAGGCTTTATCCCAAACTAGAATGCTGAATTATAACTTCTTACAGTCTATTTGTTCTATGTCTTTTTGGTAAAGGGTCATTAAACTGAAAAATAATTAGTCATCAATAAAAATTTAGTATAACTTTCCAAATTTTATTTTGCCAAAATGATGTAAGTCAAACAATCATTAGAAGCTTAAGTCTTTATTATTAAGAAGTTTGTTGGCCAGGCCATTGACTCTGACTCCAGTGACCCAGGCTTCTAGCAGCACTGACAAGTGGGTGGGGCCAGTCAATGGGCTAATCAAGAGGAATCCAGACTAGAGGTGCTGAGGCTTCAGGAGGGAATATGGATGAACCAGTCTGCCCTGAGGAATCCAGGGAGTTGTCCTGGATTTGTCTAATTCTCTTGAAAAAGCTCAGGAGAACTAGTTTATATAAAAATTCCCAATATATGATCTGTTTTGTCATATAGTTATAATGTTTTCTCCTATGGTCTAAAGTACAAAATCATTAGTTATCAAAGTTTGTCAATTTCTAAATTTCACTTGCTATTATTAGTACTACTAATTGTACTACTAACTAGGATAACATATCTGTCTTAAATACATGTTCTTCTTAGGGTAATAATATCAGGAAGTGCTGGAATGACAACACACAAAAGCCCTATACCAAAGGATGGAGGCCAGTGCCAAATGGAAATGAATATCCCACTCTGAATCAATAAAGAAAACAAGATCTTGGACAAACACAAAGCAAAAGTCTCGAACACACAGAAGAGATATGGAAGAACAGGCACATTATAGAGATGCTCTGATTACAGTGATATAACTAACTATTATTAAAATTTCACAAGAATTGCCACATAAATCAAAATAAACAGTTTTTTATGAAATACAAAATGAAAAGATGAAGAAGCAAAATGCAATTTCATGCCCCCAGCCCACCCAGAACAAATCCAGGAGACATCAGCATAGGACAAATTGGAAGTCACACACCTGAAATCTCTGAAATAATAGCAACTGATGTAAAGAAACAACTGCAGAAAGGTATAGAGGAAATTAGATCAGAAATAATCTTCCAGGTTAAAAAAAAGATAACTTTAATGATTATAGAATTTATCTAAGGAAAACATTGATAAAAAACAGAGGAGCATAGAAAAATGATGGAAGCATTGAATAAGCAACATAGAAAGAAATAGAATACATGAAACAGATTTACAGAGATATACAGGAAATCAAAAGCTCCATTAAAAGTTGGCAAAATTGTTTGGAAGAAACTGAAGATAGACTTTCAGACCTTGAAAATATCATTGCAGCTAAAGATCAGGAAAGGAAAGCTGTATTATAAAAAACAAAGAACCAGGAAGTAATAATTCAAGAGTTACAATATGACACAAAGATGAACAATGTAAGATCAATAGGTGTCAGGGCCAGGAAGATGGCTCAGTAGAATAAGCACTTCCCTGGCAAGTGCAAGGACCTGAGTTCAACCCTCAGTTCAGCAAAAAACAAACAAACAAACAAAAAAACAAATCAATAGATGTCAATGAAAAAGAAGGAGTCATCATAAATGTCATAAAAAGAATATTTACAGAAGTAACAGCAGAGCCTTCTGCCACAGCAAACATTGAAGAATGGTAGACATGGTCCTCTGTTATCCTATGGCCGTGGCCTCAACAAGGACCACAAGGTGACTAAGAATGTGAGCAAAATGAGGCACAGCCACCATCATGGATGCCGCACCAAGTACACCAAGTTTGTGCAGGACATGATCCACGAGGTGTGTGGCTTTGCTCCCTATGAGAGGCTTGCCATGGAGATGTTCAAGGCCTTCAAAGACAAATGTGCCTTCCTGTTCATCAAGAAAAGGGTGTGGACACACATCCATGCCAAGAGGAAGCATGAGAAGCTGAACAACAAGCTGGCTGCCATGAGGAAGGCAGCTGGCAAGGAGGACTGAGCCCCTCTGGATTAAAGCTTTGCAAAAAATTTTAAAAAAGAAAAAGAAAGAAAGAAAGATGTAATAGCAGAAAACTTTCAAAGTATAGGGGAACAATCTGACATTCAGTAATGAAGGCATACAGAACTCCAACTAGCATTAACCAAAATAAATCTATAATCAGACATATCACAATCAAGATCTCAGAAATTTAGCACAAGAACAACATACTAAAAACTGCTAGAGAAAAGAAACAGAAAACTTTTAAAAGAAAGCCCATCGGAATCATAGGAGATTTCTCAACACAAACCATCAAGTCATGAAGAGCATGGAGCGAAGTATTTCAATTCCTAAATGAAAACAACTTTCAACCTATATTGATATACCCTGCAAAACTCTCTTTCAAAATTAATGGAGAAGTAAAGCACTTCCATGACTAAGAACAGGTAAAGAAATTCATGACCACCAAACCAACCTTACAAAGAGTACTGAAAGATATTCCAGAAAGGGATCAAAATGACCACAACTACAAGAACAGCAAAATAAAGAAACCACTAAACAGGGCTAACAATTAAACACAGGAAAAGTAGGGAACCAACAGCAGGAAAACACCATGACAAAGATAAGTCAATATATGTCATTTATAACAACTAATGTAAATGGGCTCCATTCACCAATTGAAAGAAGTAGACTTGCAGAGTGAATCAAAATACAAAAATTCAACAGTAGGCTGTATACAAGAAACATATTTAACTCAAAAGGAAACTCATAGACTGAAAGTCAAAGGAGGAGAGCAATACTACCTGCTCCAGGAGCTCAGAAAAAAAGCAGGAGTACCTATCCTGTTGGCAGATAATCTGAACTTCAAACCAAGAATGATGAAATGAGATAAAGAAGGTCACTACATACTTGTAAGTGGAAAACTTCAAGAGGAAGAGATAATAGTCATTAAATATGTATGCACCAAATATGGAAGCACCCATCTCTAAAGATAAATTTTAAAGGACACCTAAAATTTAATAACCAGTAACAATCTAAATAAGGGCCCTTAATTTCACATTATCTCAAAGAGATAGGTCAACTAGACAAAAAAGAGCTAAGAGGTAGCAGAACTGTCCCAATTCTTTGAACAAATGGACTTATTGGACATTGACATAGTGTTACACCCAATAAAATCTAAATACACATTCTTTTTACCTGCACATGGGATATTCACTAAAATAGGCAACATAGGTCATGATTAAGTAAATGAAGGAAAACTGAGATTATCCCATGCATATTATCTGACCACAAGGCAATGAAACTTGAAATTGACAAAAGAAAAGGCAAAAACTCCATATATACCTAGAAATTAAACAATACCCTCCTCAGTGATCAATGAGTTATGGATGAAATTAAAGAAGAAATAAAACCATATCTACAATGTGGAGAGCTGCGAAGGACCGCGCCTACAGGATGGCGCTGGTTTCCACCTTCCACCCCCCGTGGGTGAGCGCTCTCTGTGCACAGCAACTCCTTATATGGCCAGGGCTGCTGTCATGATTTGCTTCCGCA
>NW_004524614.1:16140049-16153094 GCF_000260255.1 Octodon degus
AGAGATCGGACCACTGCCCTTGCCTGTTGCAAAACAAAAAGGGGGAACTGTGGAGAGCTGCAAAGGACCGCGCCTACAGGATGGCACTGTTTTCCACTTTCCACCCTCCGTGGGTGAGTGCTCTCTGTGCACAACAACTCCTTATATGGCCAGGGCTGCTGTCATGATTTGCTTCCGCACAGGCTGGACCCATGGGCGATCCCCACGTGGCGCACTGGGATTGGGCTCAGGATCATATATAGGCCGAGGGCTCGAGGGAAAAGAGAGAGAGAGCATAAGAAACTTACTGTTAGGAGCACGAATAAACCGCTGAAGGAAGAGCTGTGTGTTGCATCGTCCTTGCTGGTGAGGTCATGCGTGACACTACAATCCAAAAAAATTCAAACACAGCTTACTATAATTTGTGGGATGCAATAAAAGAATTCCTCTGAGGGAAATTATAATGGTGAACTCACGTAATAGGAAAACAGAAGAGGAGCAAATAAATACCCTAATTCTGCACCTTAAGATTTTATAGAAAGAAGAGAAAACCAAGCCCAAATCCCAAAGATAGGAGAAAATTATAATGATTAGAGCAGAAATCAATGTAGTTGAGGCAAAGAAAACAATACAAAGATTTAATGAATCAAAGAGCTGTTTCTTTGAAAGATGAAATAAAATTGATAAACCCCTAGTGAATCCCATTAAAAAGAGGGAAGAGAACTCTAATTCAAACAATAAGGAATGAATCTGAGCATGGTGTTGTACTCCTGTAATCCTAGCACTGGGGAGGCAGAGGCAGGAAGATTGTTGTGAGTTGGAGACCAGCGTTAGCTACAAAGTGAGCTCAAGGCCAGCCTGAACTGCATAGTGAGATTCTGTCTGAAACACACACACACACACACACACCCCTAAAAGAACACTTTTAAAAATGAGGAATGAAAGGACTAAAATTACTACAGATCCTGTGGAAATTCAGAAGATCATCAATAGGTACTTCAAAAATCTTTGCTTTTATAGAATCAAATACACAGAAAAAAATGGACAGATTCTTAGATATGTACAAAGTACCGTGATGGATATACAGCTGAATTCTACAAAACATTTAGAGAAGATTTAATCCCAATACTCTTCAAACTCTTCAATGAAATTAAAAAGGAAGAAACATGGCCTTATTCATTTCTGGAGTCAAGTGTTATACTGATACCAAAACTAGAGAAAGGCCCAGTATAAAAAGAGAATTACAGACCAATCTTCCTCATGAACATAGATGAAAAAATTCCCAAGAAAATACCAGGAAATAGAACTCAGCAAATCATCAGGAAGATTATACACCAAGTCCGGGTAGGAGCCATCACAGGGATGCAAAGATGGTTGAGCATATGCAAATCTATAAATGTAATATGCCATATCAACAGAGCCCAGAATTAAAACCACACAATCATCTCAATAGATGCAAAAAAAGGTCTTTTATAAAGTATAGCACTCATTCAGCATAAAAACCCTTACAGAAAATAAAAAATGATAGTCTATACCTCCATATGATAAAAGTCATCCATAAGAAACCAACAGTTAACATCATACTCAATGGGCAAAAACTGAAGCCCTTCACTTTAAAATCAGAAACAAGACAAGATGTTCACTGTCTCCACTCTTATTCAGTATAGTTCTAGAAACATTAGCCCGGGCCATTAGACAAGAGAAAGAAATAAAATGAATAAGAATTGGAAAAGAAGAAGTTAAATTATCACTATTCTCAGATAACATGATACTCTACATGGAAGACACAAAAAATTCCATCAAGAAACTCCAAGAATTAATAAATAAATGCAGTAGCAAGGCAGGATACAAAGAACCACCCAAAAATCAATAGCATTCCACTACACAGACAAAAAACTCACTGAGAGACAAATTATAGGAATACTCTTCACAATAATATCCAAAAATGAAATATGTATGAATTAATCTAATGAACTATGTCAGAAAACTGAATAATGAAAATTATAGTAGTCTGAAAAAAGAGATCAAATAGGATTTTAGACAATGGAAAGATATTCATTGCTTCTGGATAGGAAGAACCAATATTGTGAAAATGGCCATACTCCCAAAATTGTTATACATATATAATGCAATTCCTATCAAAATCCCATCACAGATCTAAAGAAAACATTCCTAAAATTCATTTGGGATCAGAAAAGACCTAGAATAGCAAAGGCAAACCTGGGAAACAAAGGCAAGGCAGGAGGCATTACAATCTCTCACTTGAAAGATTATTACAAATCTACTGTTATAAGATCAACACACTACTGGCAAAAACCAGACCTGAGGATTGATGGAATTGATTAGAAGATAGAGATACAACTACAAACACACTCACCCACCTTATCTTTGACAAATGGGCCAAACAGTTTCACTGGAAGACAGATAGGCTCTTTAACAAATGTTGCTGGAAAAACTGGCTTTCCATATGCTGAACAATAGACCCAGGTCTATCACCATGCACTAAATTAAAATGAAAATGGATTAAAGATTGAAACATTAAAATAGGAACACTAAATATACTAGAAGAGAAAGTACATGGAAATCTTGAAGACATATAAATAGGCAGATAATTCATGAACAAAACCCAAACTGCACAGGAAATACTTCAACAAATCAACTGGGATCTCATCTTATTGAGAAGTTTCTACAGGTCAAAAGAAATCACCAATACAGTCAAGAGGCAACACACAAATTTGGAAAAAATCTTAACCAACAATTACTTAGACAAAGGATTTCTATCTAGATTGTATAAAGAATTAAAAAAAAAATTCAGACTCCCAAAAGTTAAAGATCCAATTGAAAATAGGGCATCTTAGACAAATACACACTTCTTAGAGGAAGAAATACATTAAGAAATACAACTGACAAATAAATGCATTAAAAAAAGCAGTCCACAAAATTAGTCATTAGAGAAATGCAAATTAAAACAACACTCAGGGCTTGCCAGTTAGCTCAGTGGACTAAAGCACCTGCTTTGGCAGGCACAGGGACTGGGGTTCAAACCCCAGTGTGCTGTGTCTGCCCCACCCCTGGGGCATGCTGAGATGGTGACTGAGACTGGATGTGGTGGAGTAAGCTGTAATCCCAGCACTTGAGAGGCTGAAAATAGGAGGATCACTATGAGTCCAATCTGTGTAGTGGGACCCTGTAGACCCTGTATTAAATACATAAGAAAAAAAAAAACACCACTAGATACCATCTCACCCCAGAGAGAATGATCATCATAAAGAAATCAACTAATAAAAAATGCTGTGGGGAAAAGGAGCCCCTTTTCCACCTATGGTGGGAATGTAGATTGGTACAATCACTATGGACATCAGTGTGGAGACTCCTAGGACTGGAAATAGCATTCAACCCATCTATTCCCTTTTGGATATTTTTCCAAAAGAACTGAAAACATCATACCACACTAATATATGTACACCCATGCTTATAGCAGCAAAATTTGTCATAGCCACATCTTGGAAACAACCAAAATGCCCATCAACTGAGGAATGGATTTAAACAAGTGATATTTTTATACAATGGAGTGTTATTCAATTACAAAAATGATAAATTTGAGGGCTTTATAGGTAAAAGGATGCAGCTAGAGGCTATACTCATAAGTGAAATAAATCAGACCCACATGTTTAAGTATTGGATACTCTTCCTAGTGTAAAAACCTGAAAGAATAAACAAAACGTGAAAGGTACACTAGACATAGTAAAACAGAATCAAACTGAACATAAGAAATAAATAATGGATAAGAAGGAAAGAAAAAGTTAGGAAAAAAATTAAATGGTAAAAATCACTCAAGCTTATATACAAGATAGCAGAGGAAATTGTACTACTAATTTATATTAGTTTTTTGAAAGTAGCAGTCAATGTTTAAAATTTTTACTTTAACTCTATGCTAATATCTGTTATCTGAGCAACTACATTGCAAACAACAATGCATGGTATAACAACCACAGTTCAATACCTTTCATCTTTTTTTAAAATATTGTCTCAGTTACTCTCCTCTTGCTGGGACAAATACCTGACACTCAAAATGAAGGGAAGAAATGTTTATTTAGCTCACAGTTACTGGAGGCTTCAGTCCATACTCAGCTGGCTCCAAGGCAGAGCAGCATATGGCAGGGAGCAACCTTTCATGATGGTAGCAAAGAGCAAGAGAGCAAAGGGAGGAGTAGCAGCAACAGTGGCTACAGAGAGCAAGTTTGTCTCTCCTAAATTGCATTCAAGCTAGGTGCAGTACTCACACCCATAATCCCAGCAGGACTCACACCCATAATCCCAGTGGATCATGAGTTAATCACAAACAGTAGAATTGTGTCTCAGTGACTGCATGAGCCTTTGGGGGGACCAATACACACAAACCATGACATTCCACCCCTGGACTCCCAAAGACTTATGTACATGCCTTTGTGCACAAGTTATTTTAATACATCTCTAAGAGATGCTAAAGTTCCAACAGTTTTAGCATTGCTAAAAAGTCCAAGTGCCAAGTCTCCTCCTAGATCTAAGGCAAACTCTTAGCTGTGAGCTCCTGTACAAATGAAAGTTAAACACTTCCAACATTCAAAGGCACAAGATAAACATTACCATTCCAAAAGTTGAAAGCAACAGGGGAATACAAAGCAGTGGGACCAACACAAGTCCAAAATCCAGCAGGGCAAATATTAAGTCCTGCAGTTCCATGTGAAACATCTGAAGAAATCTGTGGCAAATTGTGAGCTCCAAAGGCCTTCCATGGCTCTGCCCCTAAGTCACTGCTGGTGGTAGCTGCCATGGCTTCTCTTTTAGGCTGGCTTTTCTTGCTCCTTGCAGTTTCCCTTAGATGATCTATATTCCTGGCCCTTCCAATCTTGTGGAATTTCCACTGAACAGGCTTCTCACTCACATTTTTACACACTGTCCTCACAGGGGCACACTGCCTGGCCTCCCAGGCCTTCTTCTGAAATCTAGGTGGAAGCCTTCTTAACCTTAGAACTGCATTCTGAATGTGCCAAAAACCAATGTCACATGGATGCTGCCAAGGTCTGCTGCCAGCTAGAGCAGTAGCCAGGCTTCCTTCTCTTTTGGCTGTAGGGGTCAAGTGCCTGGGTCACTGAGCACTCTGATCCTGATTCTGAGGAAAAAAATTCTTTATACCAGTGCCATTCTGGAACCTGGTGTAGCTGCTGCCACCATTCTAGAAGATTAGGCTCTGGTGCCTTTTTGTTGTTGTTGTTGTTCTTGTCTCTTTTCTTTTGTTATTATCATTATCATTATTATTATTATTAACAAACATTTACTTTAAATAGAGTACAGCAATAATTTATATGACATTAGAAGCAGTATGCATTTAGAAGACCAAAATGACAAGTATTTCAAGCATGGTTTTAGTATTACACATTTCTATCCTCTGTAGTTTCTTAGTTAACAGATAGCAGCATATCCTTAAGGCAGTCTCTCCCTTGCAATTCTGAGGCTTCAAAGGGTGGATACCTGCTGCCTCCTGTGATACCCTCAGGCCATACTTTTGATTATCTTATTCCTTATCCAAGATAGAGATCTTCTCAGCTCTATATTTACAGTCCACAGCTTTATTGGAGTTCCTTTCTGGCCAAACTCACATTTTAAATCATTGTGCTGGGCTCTTTGCTCTTCATTCTAAGCATCAATCTGGCAAAAAGCTCCCAGCAATAGCCATACCACTGCCTCAATATTTGGCTGTTTTGAGATTTCTTTTGAAAGATTAATCAGTCCATCTTGTTTAATTTCAGTCTCAGACAAAGTCTCTGAACATGAGCAAAACGCAGACAAACTTGCTGCTACACCATAACACAGATCATCCAGAGTCCAACAACCAATGTAGTCTTTCTTCCCAAGAGAAACCTCCCCAACCTGATTGTTTACAGACAGGATTTCTATCAGCCTTCTGGTCTGAGCTCTGACCAGAATCTCCCACACAAAATAGCTAAAGCTGTTCCAAAGCTTCACTTGTAGGCGACATCTCTGAACCTTTCCTATCTCTTCCCATAAGCTATTCCCAAAAACTCGTAGTCCACCTGGGGAGGTTTACTCTTCTCTTGTTGCTGGGACAAACACCTGACACTCAAAATGAAGGAAGGAAATGTTTATTTATCTCACAGTTACTGGAGGTTTCAGTCCATACTCAGCTGGCTCCAAGGCAGAGTAACACATAGCAGAGGGTAACAGTTCATGGTGGTGTCAAAGAACAGAGAGCAAAATGGAGGAGTAGCAGCAATAATGGCAACAAAAAGGAAGTCTGTCTCTCTGTCTCTCTTACATTACATTCAGGTTTTCTACCCCAGGCTGGGTGTAGCGCTTACACCCATAATCCCAGCAGCACTCACACCCATAATCCCAGTGGATCATGAGTTAATCACAGACTGTAGAACTGTGCCTCAAGGAATGTATGAGGCTTGGGGGGGGCAAATACACACAAAGCATAACAAATATATACTGTCTTTCATGTATTATCTATTATTACACTGTCTTTTAAAATTTTTTTGTTGTTATTGATATAGGGCCTCACTTTGCAATTTGGACTCGTGTGATTTTCCTGTGTCAGCCTTCCCAGTGCTGGGATTACAGACATGCATCACTATGCCGGGTTTAGGGGCTGGCATGGTACATCCTGGGGTTTGGGGCCAGCATGGCATGTGGTCCAGGGATTGAATTTAGGACCTTTCACTTACCTGGCAGGAGTTTGGACCACTGAGCTATCTCCCAAGCCCCTAACTATATTTAAAGTAAATTAAAAAATAAAAAGTTAAAAGACAAGGTTAAAAAAAATAAGGTTTATTGAAAGGAAGTGTGAATGTTTATTGTTTAATCAGTCTTTTCTATCTGTTACTCTGAGCAATAAATTTGATGATAATAACATATAATACCCAATGTTAATATTCCATTCTTGTTCTGAAATTCTATACCATTTGTATTATCTTCTATTGCTTTGTTTTTGTCTTTGTTCTTCTTATTTATTCTAGTTTTTGTTTTTGTTCTTTAAAATAAAAAAGGAGTTTGTTAATTAACCCAGATGATCAATTAAGTACAGAAAGCAATCCAAATAAGCCATAAAAGAAATAATAGTGATTTTCTAATCTAGCATTTTAAGGCACTTATATATATAGTATTTTCAAATCATCATTATGCCTTTGTCATTTATCATTACATCATCTTAAAGGTTTTAGAAAAGAATCTTACAGATGTAAATCATTACCTACAACAATCCTTTTCAGCACACACCTTTTTCTTAGCAAAACAAGAGTAGTTTTGAACAATTCTTGCTAAATGTACTTAATGTTTATCTTCTCCTTTCTTTCTGTTGTTTGGTTAAATTGATTGGAGCAAAGGATAAGCATAACTTAAATTAGTCTATTTTATTTTCATTTTGTTGTGGATCTCAGATTTACAAGGATATCTGGTTAAATTTGGTTACAATTTAATCAAAGAACAGGAAGAAATGAGAAAATTGACATTATGTACATTTAGCAGGAATTGTAGAAAACTACTCTTGCTAAGGAAAAAAGAGAATGTTGAGGGTTTTATTTTTAGGATGTATACTGATAGAGAAACATATAAGAGAGAAAAAGAAAGAGGGAGGATGAGGAGGGGGAGAGGGAGGAGGAAAGGAAGGAGAAAAGAGGGGAGGGAAGGAGAGAGGAGAGGAAAAAGAAAGAAAAAGAAAGAGAACATTTGGATTGTTCCAGGGAGAAAAAAATAAAAAGTAAATAAATGAATTCCTTGGGGTCCCAATAGCTTTTATTTCTAGTTATCATTCCTTTATTGTAGCTACACTTTGAATTCTGTGAATAATCCATCTAGTCTTCCAATAAATATTTTTAGGTAGACTTGAGTTATTTGCATTCATTCAACTATTTCTTCACTAATATGCACAGGAAGTCTAAAACCCAGACAGGTCAAGTATTTGGATGGTACAAAGCAAGTTGTTAGAAGATCTGGGAAAAGAACCAGGATTTGAGGCTTATGTTTTAGTTCTGTGCCATAGAACATTTGGCAGGATTAGGGGTAGGGAAGAATTTGTAAGCATCCTTCTGGCTCCCTTATACAGGAGCTTTATGTTTCCTGAGAATTATGCAACTAATCTTTAATTTTATAAATACACTTTTCACATGTAAATATTTATAGATGGCTACTCCTCAGCTAATTATTCCTGGTCCTAATACCTTAGTGTAGATAAACTTTGCTATTGGAAGTATAGAAGGCATCCCACAATTGTTTAGAGCCTGTGCAGGGCTAGTGTTAGTGCATTAGGAACAGGGCTATCCCAAACTGCAAACTCAAAACTTCTACCATAGCTAAAGGCACATCACAGAAACCAAAGAAATGAGAAGAACCCCACACTGAAGAATGGGGAGTGGAAATAAAGACTTTTGAGAACTAAGATGAAAGAGTTTTAGCACAGTAAAAAGGTGTTCTTTTTACATGTGGAATATTTGAAATAAAGTTCTCTAGTACATATTCCTCAGATTTTCCATATTAAAATGTTAAAGCAAAACAACTTATTTCTATTTAATAAAACACATTCTATCAGGCTAATCAGATAATGAAACTTTTCTTTCTTTCTTTCTTTCTTTCTTTTTTTTTTTTTTTTTTTTTTTGTGGAACTGGGGATTGAACTCAGGCCCTTGTGCTTGCCAGGGAAGCGCTTCTTCCACTGAGCCATCTCCCCGGCCCCCAGATAATGAAACTTTGTCCGAGTTTTAGTTTGGGAATTTAAAAATAGTTTGAAAATTAAAAGTGTAGCAATTATATTACTGAATCTAACATATAGTCACGTTGAAAAAATAAATTATTCAGAAAAAATAATTTACTGAGTATCTACCTTTCTCCCCTACAGACTTTTTCTAAAAAATTATTTGGATCATAGTAATTGTATGTATTTACAGGATATAGAGAGCTATCTCAATATATGTATATAATGGGCTAATGGTCAGGTTAAGGATATTAGTGTATCTATCATCTCAAACATTTTATTATTCCTGTGAGAACATTCAAAATTCTTTCCACTATCTATCTTCAAACATGCACTTAGTTATTGTTAACCACAGTTATCCTACTGTACCATTAAGCATTAGATCTTCCTTCTTTATCTTTCTGCACCACTGTGCCATTAGCCATCCCTCTCTCTCCCTCCTCCAAATCCTACTCAGTTGCTTTCATGCTCCACTTCTATGAGAGCAGCTTTTGAGCAGCTGTCACACCTAAGAGGTAACATGTCCTATTTGTAATTCTGTGTCTGTATCATTTCACTTAACATAATTCTTCCAGTTCCCATCCATGTTACTCACAAATGACAAGATTTTATTTTTTTTCCATGCCTGAGTAATATTGCACTGTATATATGTATATATATATATATATATATATATATATATATATATATCAGTGTTTTTATCTGTTCACATATCAATGAACACATTGATTGATTTCCTATCTTAGCCTTTGTGAATTTTGATGAAATAGAAATGAAGTTCATAAATTCCTCAGACATATTTATTTCCTTTTCTTTGGATATATTCATTAGTGGAACAGAGAAGTCATATGGTGGTTCTAGTTCTACTTTTGTTTTAGAGAAGGGTCTACCGGGTGTTCAGGGTCTCACTACTAGATCTGACTCAGAGTGACCCTCCTGTTTACAGCCTCCCAAGAGCTGGTATTACAGGCAAGCACCACCACACCCAATTTCAATTGCCATCTCAGTGCGCCCCAGGTCGGGGCCACCACAGCAGGCCCAGGAACTGAACCCCTGGCCACTGTGCCTGCCTGCAGGTGCTTTAATTCGCTGAGCTATTAGGCTGGCCCTTTCACTTCTTCTTTTCCAATACCTATTCATTTTGTTTCCCTCTCTTGTCCAATTGCTCTGGCTAACCTTTCAAGAACTATATTCAATAGGAGTGCAGACAGTGTACATCTTTGTCTTGTTCCTGATGTTAAAGTGAAAACCTTCAGTCAGATCACTATGAGTCCAATCTAGTAGTGAGACCCTGAACACCCTGTAGACCCTTGCCTAAAATACAAAAAAAAGAAAGAAGAAGTGAAATTATCATTATTTTCAGATGACATAATATTCTACAGAGAGGACCCCAAAACTCCACCAAGAGTCTTGTACATTTAATCAACAAATTCAGCCATGTAGGGGGATACAAAGTCAACACACAAAAATCAGTAGTATTTTTGTACACAAACAAATGCATGGAGAGAGAAATTAGGGAAACCATGCCTTTCACAACAACATCTAAAGAAATGAAATACTTAGGAATCAATCTCACAAAGTATGTAAAAATTTATACAGTGAAAATTATAGTATTGTGGGAAAAGAGATTGAAGAGGATTTGAGGGAATGGAAAAATATTTTATGCTCCTTTATACGGAGAACCAACACTGGGAAAATAGCCATACTCCCAAAACTGTTATACAGATTCAATGCAATCCCAACTAAAATATCATTGATATTCCTCACAAGATGGAGAAAATTTTCCTGAAATTTATTTGAAAACTGAAGAGACCCAGAATATTGAAAGCCATCCTGGGAAACAAAAGCAAGGCAGAAGGCATCACAATCTCTGACATGAAATTATGCTATGAAGCTACTATGATAAAATCAGCATGGTAATGGCATAGAAACAAGCCTGAAGATCAATGGAACAGAATAGAAAATGCAGACACAACTGCAAAAACACTTAGCCACCTCATCTTTGATAAAGGGTCCAAAAATGCTCACTGGAAGAAAGATGGCCTCTTCAATAAATGCTGGAAAAACTGACATTTCATATGCCAAAGGCTAAATCTAGACCTGTGCCTATCACCATGCTCTAGGATACAGTCAAAATGGATCAAAAATTTAAATATTAAAACAGAAACACTAAATCTTCTGGAGGAAAATGTAGGTAGCCATTTTAAGAACATGGGTGGGTAGAGAGTTCATGAACAAACACCAATCTGCATTGGAGGCAGATATTTCAAAGAATCAACAACTGGGATCTCATCTTTTTAAAAAGTTTCTGAATTTCAAAGCATATCTCTAACAGCATAAAAAGAAAACCCACATACTGGGAAAAAGTTATAGTCAACAGTCCCTCTGACATAGGCCTTCTATATAGAACATACAAATAATTTTTTAAAAATCCGGCCCCCCCAGGATCAAAGACCCAATCCAAAAATGGGCATCTGAGATGAATATACACTTCTCAGAGGAAGAAAAACAAATGGCAAGTAAATATATGAAATCATTGGTCATTCAAGAAATGCAGATTAAAACAACACTGAAATTCCATTTCAGCCCAGAAAGAATGGCTAACATCAAGAAGTCAGCCAATAACAAATGCTGCAGAGGCCGTGGAGAAAAAGAAACTCTTCTCCACCATTGGTGGGAGTGCAGACTGGTACAGCCACTATGGAAATCAGTGTGGAGATTCCTTAAAAATTTAGGATTGGAGATCCCATTCAAGGCAGCTATTCCCCTCCTGGGTATTTTTTCCCCGAAGAACTGAAAGCCTCATAATGAAGTGATATATGTGCCCTCATGTTTATAGCAGTGTAATTTGTCATAGATAAATCCTAGAAACAACCCAGATCCCATCAACTAAAGAATGGATAAAGTAGATGTGGTATTTCTCCCAATGGAATATCAGTCACCTATAAAACAGGATAAATTTGAGCATTTTATGGGTAAATAGATTCAAGTAGAGAACATACTCAAGTGAAATAAATCAGACCCACAAGTACAAACATTTTGTCTCTTTAGTGTGAGAACCTGAAAGAGAAAAATGGAATCTGAAGGTACAATAGTATGGGAAAATTAAATGAACTTATTGAAAGGGAAAAAAATTATTGAGGGGAAGGACAGGGAAGAGAGTAGAGGATTGATTTATCCATGTATGTAAGCAGGAATGGTTTGGACAACTGTATTGTGCATTTCTGCTGGTCTATGGAAAGAAGCAGATAATATTTAATTTGTTTTGTCTCCTGTTTTCACTTGATTGCACTTTTTTGTCTTCATAATTTATCATAAATTTCTTTCTTTTTTGTTTCTTCCTCCAATTTCACATGCATATATCTGGTAGTATGAACAACTGATTGAAAGACAACACTATGTATTACAACAAATACTGTGAAATTCTTATTACTTTAAGAATTGAAGTAATAATTCAATTCTTTTTTTTAATAATTCAATTCTTATTACTACAAAAATGGAATTTGTTAAGTGAAATTCTATATCACTTGTAATTTTTTCCTTTTAATTTGAATTTGTACTCTTTAAAAAATAAAAAGATAAAAAACATTTTTAAAAGTAAAAGTTATTATCAATTAAGACTACTTTGATAATTTATTCTCAAACCAGAAATCAAAAAAGAAACTTAAAACATATTAATTTTCAGGGTTTTTTGTTTGAAGATGCCTTGAATGAGCTGGTTTCTCATTCATTAGAACCCTTTTTCAGCAGTATTATATATCTCTCTCTGCTTTATTTAGATGCTCTGTATGTGTGTAACAAAATTTGAAGAAATATTGACTTGGGTCTGGTGTATTTCATGTATGAGTATATGTTCAAGTGGCATCCATTTATGTATGAAGGCTTTGAATTTATTTTTCTTTATAACTGAGTAATACTCCATTGTATAAAAACACTACATCTTTTTCATTCATTCCTCATGTTATGGGCATTTTGGTTGTTTCTAAGATTTGGCTATCACAAATTGTGCTGCTATAAACATGGCTGCACATATACCACTATGATATGATGTTTGCAGTTCTTTTGAGAAAATTCCCAGAGGGGCCGAGTTCCGGGAGCCCCCAGACCCAGTCCTAGCCCAGGTCCGGTGAGAGTGCGGAGAGCTTCCTGCTACCCTGCACCGGTGGGACCAGTCCCAGCCCAGGCGTAGAGTGGGCCAGACCCTCTCCCAGCCCCTTGGGCCACCCCCCCACTCCGCAGTGCCTCCCCCACCCCGCCTGCCGAGCAGGAATTTTTGCCCTGTCCCAGAGGCCCCAGACCCAGTCCTAGCCCAGGTCC
>NW_004524614.1:16157364-16177863 GCF_000260255.1 Octodon degus
GAAGAATATATGCGGTGTATTATTTGTTGAAACTGTACTTCCGATTTGATTTGAAACTGTCTCATTGCTATCTGCTTATCAATAAAAGTTTTTGAAAAAATAAAATAAAATGAACAATTATCAAGTGAATTAAACTTAATATATGATTATGCTCAAATAAATAATATTCTGATATAAAAAAAAGAAAATTCCCATAGGGATGATAGCTGGATTGAATGGGATTTTCAGTCTAGTTTTTTGAGGAGTCTCCACATTGATTTTCATAATGGTTGCAACAGACTACATTCTCATCAACAGTGGAGAAAGGTTTTTTTTTTTTGAGAAGGGTTGAATGGAAAAAACTGATGAATTAAAAAATGAAAAGGGACACTAGACATTGTTATACAAAACATTTAAATCTTAAGAGATAAAAGTTAAAGAGAAATCAAAAATAAAAAAATATTTTTTACATATATATGAAATTCATATTTGAGTATATCTCTCTATCATCTATCTATCTATCTATCTATCTATCTATCTATCTATCTTTGAGACTATGATCTCTTTTGAACATGTCCTCCAGTAAAGTTCAAACATAAAAGTCTGATATGAACTGTACTTATCATATTTCCTATTAACTGTACTTCTGACCTGTGTTTTAGCTACATGGACATTTAAATGTGGTGGCTATGAGTGGTAGAAATGGTGGCAAAAGATTTTGCTCTTCTTGTGCTTGAATAGAGGCCAAAGTTTCCTTGTTTGGGTGCTTTCTCGTCCTGGAACAAGATCATCACCAAAGTAGCTCTTTTAATTGGAAAATTTCACCATGTAGCTCAAGAATTATCAAGAAGTTATCTATTATCTATGTTGCATCAGTTGTGCTGAATGTAAAGAGCACTTCTAGTAATTTGACTCAAATTAGCTGGAAAGGCCTCTGTCTTCTCTAAGAACAATGATTGATATGTATAGTCTTGCCATATTCACTGGAGAAATATTTGATTCTTTAGTATGTGCTGGGCAAGACATAAATTTAAACTGAGTGATCAGAATAACCATCATTACCAGGGAGGCAATGGAAAAGAATTTAATAGAAGTAGGGACTAATCCATTCTAAGCAAAGGGGCAAAGGGAATTGTCTGTGCAAAGGACCTTTAGTAGAAACATATTCAGAATGTTAGAAAACAGCAAAGAGGCCAGTAGGATGTGAGCAAAGTGAAGATACTGAAGAGGTAATGTAACAGAACTGCACAAATCTGGTTCTTTCTCTAGTAGAATGGGGAGCATCTAGTGACTTTGAAGAAATTTGATGCCACTTTATTTATTTTTAGAGAATCTTAACTTGTTTCTTTGGTAAGGAAAAATGGCACTGGGAAAGAGCAGCAGCAGCAAACCAGTCAGGAACTATTCTAGTATTTAAGTGAGAAATGATGATGTCATAACTCCAGGTGAGGAATGTGGAAGGGTCTTAGGACTGAACAAATTGAGGTAGAGAATTGTTCTCAGTTGAAACGTGCTTGACAGGCAGTACTTTGGCAGAGCACTGACTTGGGCTAGTCGATCTATGCTCAGTCAAAGCACCTGTCAGAGTGCTGTCATTAGTATATAGATAGATTAATTATCTGGAAACTGAATAAGATTGCCAAAGGAAGAAGGAAAGGCGGAAAAGGGTTCAAGAACTGCAAGTGTATTCTTCCAGTATCAATGGGTACAGAAAAGACAGCCCACAAGCAGGAGAGCAATGAGTATATTGGCTAAGTTTTGCCTGGAGGTGAGTGTGGAAAGGGTCCTTGGGAAGGAATGATCTCCTACACTGAAGAAAGATGAAGCTTGAGGATTGACCATTGTACTTTAGACCTGCTTAGTCACTGGTAGCCTTGAAAGAAGGATACTTAGTGAATGTGGAATGGTATTTAGGAGCAGGCCAGAGCATGCCTGTTCCCCACTCAAGAGCTAAAGACCACCTCTCCATTAATATTTAAGACTCCTGGTCCTGCATAAAGACCCTTTTGTGTAACTCTCAAATAATAGTCACTGTGGAAGTAGTAGCCTATAAATTAGTTTTGGGGGAAATGCCTTATTGCAATGAGTGACTGGTGGCAGTGTGGAGGATGACAAAGATCACTGAATTGAGATTCAGTTAAATCAACGGACAGGCACAGAGGAACTATTTTTCAACCAAGCATCTGCAGCCTTCAGGGAGACTCTGGGAAAAGAGAGTCACCAAGTTGAGAACTCTTTGGCTTTTACTTACAATCAGAGTAGAAGAAAAAAGGCAGGAGTAAAGCAGCTTGTGGGGCTGGGGAGATAGCTTGAGTCTAAGTGCCTGCCTGGCAAGTGCAAGGATCCTGGTTCTATCCCCAGTACTACATACTGTGGCAGCACTAGAGCCCTGGGCATGCTGTGGCAGCCACTGAAACTGCACATGGTGGCTCACCCCATAATTCCAGAGCTGGAGATGCTGAGACAGTAGGATCACTGAGTCTGAGCTGTGTAGCAAGACCCTGTACCACATGAATGAATAAATCAAAGATTAAAAAAAAATAGAAAGAAAAGCAGTTTGCATGCAGAGCAGTCAAGAATAGGCAGTTTTTCTTAGGGTGAGGGAAAAGACAGTGGCCAGACACAACATGCTTAAACTTGCTGTTTGAGCATTCTGTTCTCATACAGCCTGGGTGCTTTTGCCACATAGTTTAACCAATTACTCCTCACAGAATGTGCATGCTTTTTGCCTCACACTTTAATCATTTGTATGCTTTTGCCCTTTATTTTAACATTCACCCCTCATAGAACTTGTGCACTTTTGTCCTGCAATTTGATCACTTAGCTTAATCATTCACTCCTGTCCAGGTCCCCCACAGCCCCTAACTCACAAATTAAGTACAGATTAAGGTTTCCAAAAGTAATCTTTGACCACAGAAAAACTCTGTGGTCACCCCTATGGTTAGTATCACATGGATACTTATTCATCCTTATGGTTAGTATCACATGGATACAATTATAACAGAATGAATTATTATTGAATCATTATATGGATTATTATTGGGTTGTTGAATAAAAATAAAAGATTCTCATCCTTTATCCTTGGTACCACTGTGAACCTTTTTTCCTGGCCCACTCTTATTCTACAGAGCATACTTTTCCTTCTTCAACAAATGTACATTTTTCATATCTTTTCTGTGTGTCTTGTCTAGTTCTTTGTTCAGAGAACACACACACACACACACACACACACACACACACACACACACACTGACAAAAGACCTGCAGGCTCTCCATTCTGTAACAAATGGGCTTATGAGGAAATGGCCAAGAAGAACTGTTAACACTGAGAATAAAAATTTTCAGGGGATGTCTTTTGCCCTTATGATTCAGCAGAGCTTGCTACCACAGAAGAATAACACAAACGATGAAACAAACTGAACCTCTGTATAAGCAAGATGATTTGGAGAAGCCTAACAGCTGCTTGAGACCCAAAATAAAGCAGATAGTGGTCCACGTAGTGTCTTGGCAGACAGAGACTGCAGGAACCATTTGTGAATTGGGTAACATGAAATTCTGATAAAAATATTTAACAAATACAACATACTTAAAGTAACATGGTGGCAAATTAAAGTAAGGAAACTTAAAATTTAGCTCAGAGCAATATGTTATTCACTGAGGTATTATGAGTCTCTCACTGTCTAATAATGGGAAATTTAGCAGGTTGTCCAGTATATTTAGATTGTAGGCAAAGAGTTCATGAACAAAAATCAAATCGCCTGGGAAACACTAGAAAGGATTAATGACTGGGACCTGCTCTTACTGAGAAGTTTTTTCATGTCAAAAGAAATTACCAACAAAGTGAAAAGACAACCCACAAATTTGGAAAAAATCATGACGAATAAGTACTCAGACAAAAGTCTGCTCTCTAGAATTTATAAAGAACTAAAAAACACTAGGGCCCCAAAACTTAAAGACCCAGTCCAGAAATGGACATCTGAGATGAACACAAACTTCTCAGAGGATGAAATTAAAGAAGCAAATAAATATATGAAAAATGCTCCACATCACTAGCCATCCACAAAATGCAAATTAAAACAACATGGAGATATCACCTCACCCTATCATAAAGAGTGGCTATCATAAAGAAATCAACCAACAACAAATGTTGGAGAGGCTGTGGGTAAAAAAGAACCCTTCTCCACTGCTGGTGGGAATGTAGACTGGTGCAACCATTATGGAAATCAGTGTGGAGACTCCATAGAAAAGTTGGACTGGAAATCCCATTTAAACCAGCTATTCCTTTATATTTTTAATCTGCCTTGAAATTAGAGGAAAATTCATCATGTAAATGTTTTCATGAAGGAGAAAAGGCATTATGCAGTTAAAATAGTTTTAAATGCAAGACAACATAGGTGAAAATAGAGGATATAGTGAAGTCAGGCATACCATGTTTGAATTTTGTAGTTTTATGGGGAACAGTTTAAGGTGTGATCCAGCCTCAGAAATTTTAATGAAATATATAGCTACTACAGTTATCAGCTATTTGGGTTGCCTGTTTCCGGGAGGTAAGTGAACAAATTTAAGATGAGCATGTCTGTAAGAAGTTAGAATGGGTTAGCTAAGAGATTCATATTAGTCATGTAGATAGTAGAGATAATATTTTGATCTGCAGATTCCAGGTCTGTTTTCATAGATTCCTACTATCCTACTTCCTTGGAAAGGTGGGACACATGTTGGAGAAAGGAGTGAAAGTAGGTATAATTTTTCTTGCAGCCTTCTTTCTACATACATAGCTCTAAAATGTAGCATTAACATATATATGGATATTCCCTAAATTAAAGGTATGACATAGGAGGATGTCTCTGTTATTCTTCTCTCATTGCTTGGAAAAAGTACCTGACACCCAAAATTAAGACAGGAAAGGCTTATTTAGCTCACAGTTAAGGATGTTTCAGTCCATACACAGCTGGCTCTAAGAGAGACAGGCACATGGCAGAGGGCAGCTGTTTGTGGCAACAGAAAATAGCAAAACAGCAAGAGCAAAAGGGAGGAGCAGTGGCAACAATGGCAACAGAGAGAAAACCTATCTTTTTTATATTGCATCCAGGCTATCTTTGCCAGGCTGGGTATAGTACTCACACCCGTAGTTCCAGCAGCACTTATACTCATAAACCCAGCAGCATTCACACATATAATCCCAGTAGATCACAAGTCAATCACAAAATCTAGAAGTCTGCCCCATGACTTACATGAGGCTTTGGGAGGATAACTAGATGCAAACCATAACAGAGGACATATTGTTGTTATTTAATTATACTATAAATTGTGAAAGGGCTGGCCAAATAGCTCAGCAGATTAAAGCACCTGCAAGCAGGCTCAGTGGCCGGGGTTCAATCCCCAGGCCTGCTGTGCTGACCCCACCCCCGGGGCATGCTGAGATGGTCGTTGAGACTGGGTGTGGCAGTGCATGCCTGTAATCCCAGCTCTTGGGAGGCTGTGAACAGGCAGATAACTACAAGTCTGATCTAGTAGTGAGACCCTGAACACCCTATAGACCCTTCCAAAAAAAAAAAAAAAAAAAAAGATGAAAAGTTGTAAGTCATTGCATCCAGGTATGTCTCTTAGTCTCCTTCAATAATTTATGTAATCATTTTCTCCTAGACACTGTGATCACAAGTTTGGCAAGTGACCATGGTCCTCTGTGTTGGCTGCTTGAGAGGGTACAGAGCTCTGTAGCCATGGTTGCTACCTTGGGAAAGATCAACAACCTTTCAACATGATCATTCTGAAGTTAAATAAAATTTTAAGAAGACAAAAGACATTTCTAGAAACCACATGAATTTCTTTTCAGAATAATCTGAATAAATAGGAGAATAACCACAGTTCATTCTGTTCCCTCATACTGAGGTCATGTCTCCTCTGCTTCTGAAACACACTGAAATCCTATTGCACACACCTAATATGACAGCATTCTTTGAAGGGCTTTAATTTTGCTGTTCTACTACCAAAGCCACTATGCTTGGGAATTTTAGATGAACTAGCAAGGGACAAAGACCTCAGACTACTTAATATCCAAACAAGAGGGGTACAGATAAAATATGAGAATTGCTCTTTTGTCAGTGGTAGTGCTGCATAAAGTTTGATTAAGTTGGCTACCATCATGAAATATGAGAAAATGGTAATTTGCAAATGAAATGGAATGTAAGATTCTTTATTTTGAAATTAATTCACTACCCAGCCTTCCTGCTGGAGTTCTGCTGAGTCTGGCCATCCATCCTCACCTTGAAGACTGTCAGGGAGATCTCACTATCACAGAGACCTGCAGGAGCCTTGGGTAATCCTATCTTCCACTGACCCACCAAGAGAGCCTTGCATATCTTTGGCCTGCACTCATGATAATCATATCCTTCTTGAAGTGTGACTTGCCACCCTCCCCTCAGTGAAATGGAAGCCACATTATACCCCACATTTCAAGAGCTTTGGTGAGCTTAGCCTGCCCTCCCACTATCCTGAGAACCTGCACCCAGCCCACCTACTGCTGCTGCAGAGTCAAGGAGAACACTGCAGCTTTAAAAATGACAAAAGGCAATCTCAGACTTCTATCCCACCCAAAATAAATCCAGGAGACAAGGTTATAGAAAAACTTGGAACTCATACACCTGAATTTTCTGAGATGACAGCAACTGTGGTACAGAAACAACTCCATCAGTCTATGGAGGAAATCAGATTAGAAATAATCTTTCAAGTAAAAAAAGAAAAGGCAATAACCATGAAGGAATTGCTCAATGCATCTAAGGAGGACATAGATAAAAAAGTAGAAGAGAATAGGAAACTAATGGAAACATTGAATGAACAATACAGGAAATAACTAGAATACACAAAACGAATTCAAACAGATATCCAGGACACTATGAATTCCATTGAAAGCTGGCAAAACTGCTTGAACAAAACAGAGAATAAAATTTCAGAACTTGAAGATAGTTTTGCAGTTAGTAAATTCAAAAGGACACATCTCTTAAAAATAATGACAAACCTGCAAATAACAATACAACAGCTGACAGATGATGCAAAGCAAAATAATGTAAGACTAATAAGTATCAATGAAATAGCTGGAGATAACACAAAGGTATAAAAAGAATGTTTGCAGAAGTAGTAGCAGATTTCCAAAGCATGGGAAAAGCATCTGATATACACATAACTGAAGCATATAGAATTCCAGGCAGCCATAATCAAAATAAATCTTCACCCAGACACATAATAATCTAGACCCCAGAAACTGAGGAAAAGAGTAGAATATTAAAACCTGTTAGAGAAATGAGACAAAATCACCTATAACGGAAAGCCCATCAGAATCACAGGGGATTTTGGAACACATACTATCAAATCAAGAAAAGCTTGGGGTGAAATATTTGAAGTCCTGAAAGAAAACAACTTTCAACCCAGATTTATGTATCCTGAAAAACTATCTATCATATTTAATGGAAAGATTAGATATTTCAATAACAAAGAATAACTGAAGAAATTCATGACAATCAAACCAATCCTATAAGAAATGCTGATAGACGTTTTAGAAAGAGACAAAGACACCAAAAATTCAAAAATGACAGAAGTGAACCACCAAGCAGAGCAAGTAATCAGACAAAGGGAAAAGTAGGATGCTACAGTACAAAAACAACATGACAAAGATAAGCCCATACATATCAGTTTTAGCTACCAATGTATATGGCTTCAATTCAACAATCAAAAGGAGCAGACTGGGAGAGTGGATCAAGAAACAAAATCCAACAATGTGCTACATACAAGAAACTCATTTAACTCAAGAGAAATTAATATATTGAATGTCAAAGGATGGAAAACAGTACTCCATATGACAGGAACCAAGAAAAAAGCAGAGGTACATATTCTGTTTACTGATAATGTCAATCAAACCAAATGTGATTAAAAGAGACAAAGTTCGCTGCATACTTGTTAGGGAAAACTGCAAGAGGAAGAGAGAACAGTTATAAATATATGTACATCCAATGTAGGAGCATCCAACTATATTAGACAAATTTTAACAGACATGAAAAATCTAATGGGCAATAACATGATTGCATGGGAGGAATTTAATCCCCCATTGACACAAGGGATAGATCAACCATGCAAAAAATGAGCAAAGAAATAACAAAATTAAAACAAACTTATGAAGAAATGGACTTAGTAGACCTTCAAAGAGTATTCCACCCTAGTGTCAGAATACACATTTTTTTCAGCTTCAAATGGGATGTTCTACAAAGTAGATTATGTGCTAGCACATAGAACATGTTTAAGTAAGTGGAAAGAAATTGAAATTGTCCCATGCATATTATCTGATCCTAGCACAATGAAACTGGAAATTATTGACAAAAGAAACAGCAAAAACCCTATAAACACATAGAAACTAAGTAATACATTCCTGAACAATCAATGGGTCATGGATGAAATTGAAGAAGAAATTAAACAATATTTACAATCATCACAGATACAACTTTTTAGAATTTGTGGGATACAATGAAAACTGTGTTATGAGGGGAATTTATAGTGATAAATTCCCACATCAGGAAAACAGAATGAGCGCACCTCAAGCTCCTAGAACAAGAGCAAGTCAAGCCCACAGCCCAAGGTGGGCAGGAAATCATACAGATGAGAGCAGAAATAAATGCAATGAAAAAGAAAACAATACAAAGAACTAATGAGTCAAAGAAATGATTATATGAAAGAATAAATAAAGTTGATATACCCCTAGCCAACCTCATTAAAAAGAGGAAGGAAAAATCCAAATTCATAAAGAATGAAAGAATGAAAAGGATGAAATCACTACAGACTCTATAGAAATTCAGAAAAGTATCAATACTTATTTCCAACATCTTTACTCCCATAGGATGCAAAGTTCAGAAGAAATGAACAGATTCTTGGATACATATGAATTACTAAATCTCAATGAAGAGTATACTAAAATTCTAAATAATTCAATATCAGTCAATGAAACTGAAAATATAATAAAAATCCTATGAAAAAAGAAAAGCCCAGGTCCTGATGAATTCACAGCTAAATTCTACAACAAATTTAGGGAGAATATAATGCCAACTCTTTTCAAACTCTTTAATGAAATTGAAAGGGAAGAAATTTTACAAAACTCACTCAGGAAGGCAAGTATTACTGTGATACAAAACCAGAAAAGGACCCAACCAAAAAAAGAGAACTATGGGAAATTTTTTTTCATAGATACAAAAGTCCTCAGAAAAATACTATCAAACAGAATGCAGCAAACCATTAAGAAGATTATATGTTCTGACCAAGTGGGATTCACTGCAGGAATACAGGGATGGTTTAATATATGCAAAATCGTAAATGTAATATATCACATAAACAGAGCCAAAGACAAAAATCACGACCATCTCAATAGATACATGAAAATGTTTTGATAAAGTACAACACTCATTCATGATAAAAACAGAACAGAAAATTGGAATAGATGGTTTTTACCTAAACCTGATAAAAGCCAACTATGACAGATGAACAGCTACCATCATACTTAATGGACAGAAATTGAAGGTCTTAACTTTAAAGTCATGAACAAGACATGGATGCTCACTATCACCACTCCTTTTCAATATAGTTTTGGAAATGTTAGCTAGAGCAATTAGACAATAGAAAGAATAAAAGGAATAATGACTGGAAAGGAAGAAGTGAAATTATCATTTGCAGATGACATTATACTGTACATAGGAGACCCAAATATCTCCAGTAATAGCACTTTAGATTTAATGACCCAATTCAGTAGCATAGCAGTATACAAAGTTAACAGTCAAAAATATCATTTCTATACCACAAATGATGAATGCACCAAGAGAGAAACCACGTCTTTCACAATAGCATAGAGTAAAAGGAAATACTTATGAATAAAGTCTCACAAATGAGGTAAAAGGTTTATACAATGAAAATTATAGTACTCTGAAAAAAGAAATCAAAGAGGATTTCAGAAAATGGAAAGATATTCCTTGCTCTTGAATAGGAAGAACCAACACTGAAAATGGCCATATTCCTAAATAGTTATACAGATTCAATGCAATCCCAGTTAAAATATCATTAGTATACCTCACAGAACTAAGAAAAAATTCCTGAAATCATCTAGAACCAGAAGAAACATAGAATAGGCAAAGCAATCCTGGGCAACAAGCAAAAGGCAGGAGACATCATAATCTCTGACTAGAAGTCATACTCCAAAGCTACTGTGATAAAATCAGCATAGTACTGGCAAAAAAAAAATAAACCTGAGGAACCCGAGGATCAGTGGAACAGATTGGAAGATGTAGACACAACTACGAACATATTCAGCTACCTTATCTTTGGCTGAGCACAAATATGCTTACTGGAACAAAGATAGCCTCCTTAATAAATGGTGCTGGAAATACTGGGTGTCCACATGGTGAAGGCTTAAAATAGACCCATGTCTTTCACCATGCAAAAAACTACATTCAAAATGAGTCAAAGATTTAAATATTAAAACTGAAACTCTATAGTTTGAAAAAGAAAGTAGGTAGAAAGCTTAAGGTCATAAGAATAGATAAAAAGTTCATGAACAAGAGTCAAACTTCATGGAAATACTTCAAAGAATCTGCAATTAGAATCTCATCTTTTTGAAGTTTCTGCATGTCAAAATAAGTCACCAACAGAGTAAAAAGAAAACCCATGAATTGCAGAAACATTATAGTAAACTGTTCTTCAGATTGCTAAAGTGACTGTTAAAGAATTAAAAAAAAAATCAGACTTCCAAAATTCAAAGACCCAATCCAAAAATGGGCATCTGAGATGAATATATACTTCACAAATGAAGAGATAGAAATAGAAAATAAATATATGAAAAAAAAGCTCAACATCACTAGTCATTTAAGATATGCAAATTAAATGCTAAGATACCATCTTATGCCAGAAATAATGACTATCATAAAAGAAGGCAACCAATAACAAGTGCTGGAGTCTGAGGGAAAAAAGGAACTTTCCACTTTTGGTTCAAGTGAAGGCTGAACTTGAACTAAATTCCATACTACCATCATGGGATTCAGTATGGAGATTGCTCAAAAAGGTAGGATTGTAGGTCCTGTTTTAACCTGCTAATTTCCTCCTGGGTATCTTCCCAAAATAACTGAAATAATCATACCACAACAATGTGTGTGCCCTCATGTTCATAGCAGCACAAATTATCATAGTTAAATCTTGGAAACAACCCAAATTCCCATCACCTGGGGAATGGATAAAGAAGATGTTGTTTTTACACAATGTAGTGTTATGAGGTATAAAATAGATAAATTTGAGACTTTTTTAGATAGATGGATGCAACTAGAGACTATATTGATAAGTGAAATAAATCAGATCCACAATTGCAAACATCACATTGTCTCACTAGTGTGAGAACTTGAAAGAATAAATAAAATCTGAAAGTACAATAGACACTATGAAAGGGAAAGAATTTGTTCAGTGGGAAGGAATAAAGGATGAAGAAAAGGACAAATGAAAAAAGGGAAAAAGTTATGTTTAGGTGTATATGTGTAACAGTTTGGATAATTGTACTGTTGATTTTTGCTGGTCTTTTGAGAGAAGCATTTCATGTTTAAATTTTTTTTTGTTTTTATTCTTTTTTTTCTTTGGTATTCCTTGGAACTTCTTTGTTATTGTTTTGTTTTTTCTTTAAATGAATCTTGCACATTTATATCTGGTAGCCTGAGCAACTAATTTGAAGATAGGATCATGTAATACAATAGTTATTCTAGAACTCTTATTATTTTGTTTAGTGAAACTTCATATCATGTCTAATGCTGTTTTTTTTCTATCACTATTTTGTTTTCTTTAAAATATAAAATAATGAGAAAATTCACTAGACTAAATGTACACTGCTCTCTGTCATACTGTCAGGTATTACTAATAAAAAATAAAAATTATGTATGTGTTATTTTCAAGGAAATCTTATTTTCATGTGATAGTCACACCTTTAGAATTTGAACATTAAATGGAGAAAAATGAGCAAATTCCATTATGTAAAGCTCCAGTAGACACAATCCAAAAGGCCAACCCTTGATGAATGGATAAATAAATTTTGGATCACCCATACAACAGAATACTCTTTACTAATTTTGCACATGGTGAAATCTTCATATCATTATGGTAAGATAGGAAATCAGATGTAAAAAGTAGTGTACTATAAATTATATTGAGATGAAGTTTGAGATAAAACTCAACAATAATGATGGAACATAGGTCAGTGTTTGCCAGGTACCAGGAAGAAAACTGGATGCAAGGAGGAATAGAGACACTCTCGTGGAGAAGGAATGTTTCTCACCATGGCTGTGTAGCACATAAACTGCTGTGAAAAACTATTAATAAATTTGGTGCACTGCCATATTTATATATATATATATATAATATATTTTTATAAAAAAATATATATATATATTTTTTTGCTGGAATGAAGGAATAGAAATATGCAATATTAAACATACAAATCAGAATGGATGAATGGGTGACAGCAGGAAGAATAAATAGGGATGATTGGTCAATGAATTAAAAATAAGAAAAAAAATAGGGATGAGTGCTCAAGTGGATGCAATATTTTAGATCTTGGATTGGAAAAGGAGTTCACAAGGACTCAATTATTCACTACTTTTCTTAATATATGTAATTTTTCCATGAATAAAACATTAGGAAATAAAAATATATCAATAGAATTTTATGTATACAGATTGTACTGAACAGAATTATGTAGAAAAAAGAGTTTATGTAGGAAAAGGAGGTGATGGAAAAATTATTTAATGAAGTCTATGCCAAAATTAATCATGGTTTTAAACTTTAGGGTGCTATTAGCTATAGACTCTGTACCAGTAAACAAATAATACATATGATAAAGAAATTTCATCTACAATATATAAGGAATGCTTGAAATTGAGGATAATTTATTTTAAAACATGGGTAAAAATAAATAGACTTTTATACATTTTGTACTTTTGGAATTATTTCATATATTTAGTTTACAAAAGTACAAAAACAAAGATTCAGGCAGATGTAAGCAGCTTACTGTTTATCACACAAAGATAAACTCAAGAAATTTTCCCAAGATGTGTGCCATGTGTTTTTTTTTTAATTAAACAGAGTAAAAATTAGGCTTAAAAAATTGAAAGTTATACAGAATTTCACTTAACAAAGTGATATGAATGTCACCATGCTTTTGTTGTAATACATACAATTGTTTTCCAACCAGTCATTCATATTAGCAGATATATACATATGTCTGAAGAAAGAACCAAAAGAAATGTAGAAGAATTTAAGAAGAGAAAAAGTACAAACAATTGAAAAAAGGAGACAAAACAAATTATAACACTAACTGATTCTTCCTATAGACCATCAGAAATGCACAGGTCAGTTGTTCAAACCATCTTGCTTATATACATAGAAAAAAGTCTTTCACCCATTCCTTTCCTGTCCTTATCATCAACTCAGTAGCTCTTTCCTTTTGAATAAGTTTATTCCCTTTTCTCAGTATCTACTGTATCCTGCAGATTCCATTTTTCTCATTCAGGTTCTCACACTAAGGAGACAATATGATATTTGCACATGCAGGTGTAATTTGTTTTACTTAACAGCATGGTCTCTAGTTGCATCCATTTACTGATATAAGATTCAAATTCATGCTGTCTTATTTCTGACTAGTACTCTATTGTGCAAAAAAACACATCTCCTTTAGCCGTTGTTCAGTTGAGGGGAATCTGTGTTGTTTCCAGGATTTAGCTATGACAAATTGTACTGCTATAAACATAGATACACAGATATCACTGTGGTATGAGTTTTTCAGTTCTTCTGGATAAATACCTAGGAGTGGAATAGCTGGCTTGAATGGAAACTCCAAGCCAAGCTTTCCAAGGAATCTCCACAATGATTTCAACAGTGATTGTAGCATTCTGCACTCTCACCAACAGGGAAGTATTCCTTTTTCTCCACAGCCCCTCCAGCATTTGTTATTGTCTGATTTCTTGAATTCAGCCATTCTTTCTGAGGTGAGATGGAATCTCAGTGTTGTTTTAATTTGCATTTCTCAAATGACCAATGATGTTGAATATGTTTTCACATATTTACTTGATATTTGTATTTCTTCTTCTGAGAAGTGTATTTTCATCTCAGATGCCCATTTTTAGAATGGGTCTTTGAATTTTGGGTCTTGAGTTAAAAATTTGTACATGTCCTAGATAGAGGGCCTTTGTCAGAGGGATGGCTGGTTATCATTATTTTCCCCCAGTTTGTGGGTTTTCTTTTTACTCTGTTGGAGATTTTCTCTGAAGTTCAGAAACTTTCAAAAATGATGAGACCCCAGCTGTTGATTCTTTGAAGTATTTCCAATACATTTTGGTTTTTGTTCATGAACTCTTTAACTACCCATATGTCTTTAAGATTTCTACCTACAAATTTCTTCTGAAGATTTGGTGTTTCTGTTTTAATATTTAAGTCTTATATCCATTTGACTGTGTGGGAGAACTTCTGCTTCACTTCACCTGCAGGACCCCTCTGGAAACAGCCCAGGCCTGGTGTGTAAGTGAGACCTGCTGTGCTTTCGGGATACTTCTGGACCTGACCAAACCCTGGCCTGTCTGTGGGAGAGCTTCTGCTCTGCTGTGCCTGGCAGAACCCTGCAGAACCAGCCCAGGCCCAGTGTGTGAGTGAGACCTTCTGCCATGATTTCAGGACCCATCCAAACCCAACCCAGGCCTTGCATATAGACCTGGTGTGAAACTCTCCAGCTGAAGTCCCTGCAGAGAGGGTAGGGGCCAGAACCACACAGCCCATACAGAAGTAGAACATCTTGCCAGAGGGGCACAGCGGGTTCACTTCCATGGACTGCAGCAGGAAGAAGCTGAGTACAGCAGCCAGACCCAAACAAGGCAAATTGGGATGAGTTCAAACTTCATAGATCTGGACGCTGTAAACTGATACACTTTACTAGGCCCAGATCTATGAGAGCATCCTCCTTCTTTCTCTTTTGATTGAGAGAGGGGGCAAAAGGTAACCAGTTGAACTAGTCTGCCTGGAAGACCCCAGGTACGTCAAGGGTAGGTGATCAGACAGAACTTAGATGAACTAACTTAAATACAAATTCCCAATTTAATATCTGCTTCGTTATACAGACATATGCTTGCTATTACTGTCTAAAATACAAACCCATTAATTATGAAAGTTTGTCAAGTGCTACATATTACTACCCTTTGTTAGTGTTCCTAATTGTAGTTCTGTCATATGAAACTATAACTGCATTAACCATATGATCTTTCCTAGATGAAAATTTTGGTAGGTGCTAAGATTATAACTGCACCAAATCTCTACACCCAAGGTCAGAGGACAGTGCTATAAAAGTGAAAAAGAGTAGGAGCAAAATGCATTCTCAGGCCCTGAGTCCACCCAGAACAAATGCAGGAGACACTAGTATAGAAGAAATTGGGAATCATATACATGAAATATCTGAATTAATAGCATCTGAAGTAAAGAAACATTGCAGAAAGGTATAGAGGAAATCAGATCAGAAATAACCTCTGAAATAAAAAAAGAAGTCTCTGAATTAATAGAGTCTGAAGAAAAATACTTCAGAAATGTATAGAGGAAATCAGATCAGAAATGATCTCTGAAGTAAAAATAGAAAGGGTAACTATAATGAAAGGATTAATAACTACTTCTAAAAAAGACACTAATAAAAATTAGAGGAGAATAGATAAATGATAGAGCAATATAAGAAAGAAATAGATCACATGAAGCAGAGTCAAACAGATATGAAGGAACTTAAAATGTCAAGCACAAGCTGGCAAAACCGTTTGAATGAAAGTGAAGATAGAGTTTCAGATCTTGAAGTTACCATCTCAGCTAATGAAAAAGGTAAGAAAAGATCTCTTAAAAAACTAGGATGCAGAAAAAATAATTAAACATCTGCAAGATGATGCAAAGATGAACAACATGAGAATAATAGGCATCAATGAAAAAGAAGGAGCCAATACAAATGATATATAAAGAATACGGGCAGAAGTAAAAACAGAAAACTTCCCAAATATGAGGAAACAATCTGACATTCAGGTAACTGAAGCATGTAGAACTCCAGATAAAATCCACCCAATTAAAAACACACCCAGACATATAATAGTCAAGATCCCAGCAATCCAGCACAAGAACAATACACCAAAAGCCACTAGAGAAAAGAAACAGATCACACTTAAAAGAAAACCCATCAGAATAACAGCAGTTTGGCTTCACAAACCATCAAGTCAAGAAAAGCATGGAGCAGACTACCTCAAGTTCTCTATGAAAAGCATTCCAGCCCAGACTACTATACCGTGCAAAAGTCTCTTTCAAGTTTGATGGAGAAGTGACATACTTCCATGACAAGGAACAACTAAAGAATTTCACGACGACAAAGCCAACCCTACACAGACTACTACTAACACATGTTTTAGAGAGGAAGAGAATTACAATTCCATGAAAGAGAATGGAAATAACCTACCAAATAGGGCAAACAATTAAACACAGGTGAAAAAGGGGTATAAAACAGCAGTTAAATAACAGGTCAATCATAAGTCAATTCATCTCAATTATAACCATCAATGTAAATGGACTCAATTCACCAATTTAAAAAAAATGGACTGGCATAGTAGATTAGGAAACAAAATCCAACAATATGCTATATACAAGAAACACACTTAACTCATAAAGAAATTCATAGGCTGAAGGGCAAAGGATGGAAAACAATACTACATGCCCCAGCACCTCAGAAAAAAGTAGGAATAGCAATCCTCTTCTCAGACAGTCTCAACTTCAAACCAAGAATGATCTAACATAATGAAGAAGGCCACTACATACTAGTTAGGGGAAAAATTCAAGAGGAAGATGTAGTACTTGTAAATATGTATGCACCAAACATGGGAGCACCCAAGTATATAAGACAAATTTTAATGGACATGAAAAATCTAATATCTAATACCACAATCTTAACAGGAGACCTTAACACCCTTATCCAAAAAAGATAGATCAAGCACACAAAAAATTAGCAAAGAAGTAGCAGAAATGAACCAGAACTTGGAACAAATGGACTTAGTGGACATATACAGAGTATTCCACCCAATCACAGCTGAATACACATTTTTTTCAGCTGTACATGGGATAGTTTCTAAAATAGACTGCATACTAGTCCATAAGGCATGCTTAAGTATATGCAAGAAAACAGAAATTATCCCATGCTTATTATCTGACCACAGTGCAATGAAACTGGAAATAAATGAAAAAAGAAACCAGAAAAACCCCATAAATACATGGAATTTAAACAACACCCTCCTCAGCAATGAACAGGTCACAGATGAAATTAAACAAGAAATTCAACAATATCTACAATTCAATGAAAAATTCAAACACAACTTGTCAGAATTTATAGGATGCAATGAAAGCAGTTCTTAGAGGGAGACTTATAGCTGTGAACTCACATTAGTAAAACAGAGCAGGAACAAATAAATATCCTAATGCTGTACCTCCAACATCTAGAAAAGGAAGAGTAAACCAAACACAAAGCCCAAAGATGGAAGGAAATTGTAAAGATTAGAGCAGAAATTAATTCAATTCAGATGAAGAAAACAATATCAATAATTAAAGAATAAAAAACTTATTCTTTGAAAGATTAAATAAAATTTATAAGCTAACCTCATCAAAAAGAGAAAAGACCAAGGTAAAGCAGGACCTATGCAACAAGAGTTGTAGCTTTTGGGTCTGAGAAGGTCAGTGAAATCCCCTCAGGATTTATCCTGAGATCCTGTACCTCAGATTGGAGAACCTTTGTCAGTGTCAGCCATGTGGATGAGACACGGCCATTACTTGGCCAATGTGCTCTCTGTGAAAGCCTGAGAGTGTTTTCTCTCCATGTGACTCTCTTTAGATCTTAACCATCCAGTAGAAAAGTATGAAGATGAAATATAGGAAGTAAAGCCATGCTGTTATGTTGAGCTGTGGGGGATGCAGGTCAATAATTTCTGACATTGCCAGTTAAACAGAAGACCCAATGCTATTATGGGCTACTGGACTCTTTTAGAATATTTTGCTGAGTTTACACACCTATAATATTCAAATAAGGGAACTTCGAAAAAAAGGGGTATACAGATGAATGTCCATTTTGTATCTGTGTATTCAAAGTGGTTAGGATAGATATATAGTTACATTCTCTTAATGAATAGAATGATTTGTTTTAATGGTGTTTGTAAATAGGATCTCAAGTCCGCATCTTGTACAGCAATTAACCACTAAGAAGAATATATGAAGTGTGTTAGTTATTGAAACTGTCCTACCGATTTGATTTGAAACTGTCTCATTGCTATCTGTTTATCAATAAAATTATGAAATAAAACAAAATAAAATAAGGGGATACAAAGGAAGGACCCTTTTGTATTTGGATATACAAAATAGAATAATATGCAGCTACTTTCTCTTAATTCAATGGGAAGAAAGATTTGTACTGACATTATTTGGACAGGATATCATGCTTGCATCTTGTACTATGAATGACCACTAAGAAGATAACAATATGCAATGTATTAATTATTGAAACTGTTCTATTAATCTGTTTTGAAACTGTCTTATTGCTGTTTTTCAATAAAATTAATTTTAAAAAGTAGAAAAAAAAAGAAAAGAAAAAATTCAAATACAAGCAATAAGGAATGAAAGGGAAGTAATTACTATAGATCCAGTGGAAATTCAAAAGATCATCAATTGCTACATTGAGAATCTTACTCTCAAAGAACAGAAGACACAGAAGAAATGGACAGATTCCTGGAAAGGTAAAAATTACCAAAGCTGAATCAAGAAGACATAACAACTCTTAATGATCTAATAATGGTCAATGAAATGCAAAATGTGATAAGAAAAATCCTGCCAACAAAGAAAAGTCCAGGTCCTGAGGGATTCACATCTGCATTCTATAAGAAATTTACAGAAGATATAATCCCAATACTCCTCAAACACTTCAATGAAATTGAAAAGGAAATGATCTTCCCAAAATCATTCCTGGAGACAAGTATTATACTGATGTGAAAACTACGGAAAGACGCAACTAAAAAAGAGAACTATAGGCCAATTTTCCTTATGAACATAGATGCAAAAATCCTCAATAAAATCCTAGCAAATAGAATACAGCAAATTGTCAAGAAGATTATACACCATGACCAGGTGGGATTCATCCCAGGGATGCAAGGATTGTTCAGTATACACAAATCTATAAATGTAATACACTATATCAATAGAGCCAAATCCTAAAACCATGTGATCATCTCAGTTGATGCAGAAAAGGCTTTTGACAAAGTCCAAAACTTATTCATATTCAAATTACTACAGAAAATTGGAATAGAAGGCTTCTAACTCAATGTGATAAAAGCCATCTGTGACAACCCAATGGCTAACATAATTCTAAATGGGGAAAAACTGAAATCTTTTACTCTCAGATCTGGTCCAAGACAAGGATATCCCCTATCACCACTCCTATTCAATACAGTTCTGGAATCATTAGCTAGAGCCATTACACAAGAGAGAGAAATAAAAGAAATCAGAATAGGTAATGAAGAAGTTAAACTATTATTATTTGCAGATATCATGATACTTTACTTGGAAGATCTAAAAAACTCCACTGAGAAGCTACTAGAATTAATACACAAATTCAGTAGCATAGCAGGATACAAATTCAATAACCAGAAGTCAATAGCATTCCTCTACAAAGATGACTAATACACTGAAAGGGAAATTGTACAAACAATACTTTTTACAATAGTATCGCAGAAAAGGAAATACTTAGGAATTAGTCTAACTAAAGAAGTAAAAGGTCTATTCAATGAAAATTACAGTACTCTGAAGAAGAGATAGTAGAGGATTTCAGAAAATGGAAAGATAGTCCCTGCTCCTGGATAGGAAGAACCAACATTGTGAAGATGGCCATACTCCTAAAATTGTTATACAGATTTAATGCAATCCCTACCAAAATACCACCAATAGTTTGATTGTATTTTTGTGCATGATGATAGGCATTTGTATAGTTTTAGCCTTCGGCATGTAGAAAGCCAGTTTTTATGGCATCATTTATTAAAGAGGCTATCATTCTTCCAGTAAGCGTGTTTGGCCCCCTTTATCAAAGATAATGTAGTTGAGAGCGTTTTCACTCCTGTCTGTAGATTCTACTCTGTTCCACTGATCCTCAGGTCTGTCTCTATGCCAGTACTATACTGATTTCATCACAGTATCTTTATTCTAGAATTTCAGGTCAGAGATTGTGTAACTCCTTCCTTTCCTTTGTTTCCCAGGATTGCTTTAGGTATCCTGGGTCTCTTCTGGTTCTTGATAAATTTCAGGATTTTTTTTTTTTATTTTTCAACACATAATACACTGCATATATTCTTCTTAGTGGTTAATTGCTGTACAAGATGCGGACTTGTGATCCTATTTACAAACACCATTAGAACAAATCATTCTATT
>NW_004524614.1:16184468-16189453 GCF_000260255.1 Octodon degus
TGGGTCTGGGGGTTCCTGGAAGTCGGCAGAAATTCCTACTCGGTGGGAGGGGTGGGGGGCTGCCCGAGGGGGCGGGAGAGGGTCCGGCCCACGCTGCGCCTGGGCTGGGACTGGTCCCGCAGGCGCAGGGTAGCAGGAAGCTCTCCACACACTCACCGGACCTGGGCTAGGACTCAAGGAATTTTTTTTCATAGTTCTATGAGGTATAATAATGGTATTTTAATTGCAATTGCATTGAACCTGTATAAAAATTTAGGAATATGGCCATTTTCACAACGTTTGTTTTTCCTATCAAGGATATAGAATATTTTTCCATTTTCTCAAATTATTTTCAATTTTTTCAGTCAGAATACTGTGACTTTCACTGTTTAAATCTTTTACATCCTTTGTGAGATTGGTTCCAAGTATTTGTCTCCTTTTGATGTTATTGTAAAAGGTGTGGTTTATTTTCTCTCAGCATATTTATGGTGTACAAAAATGCTATTGATTTTTGATTGTTGATTTTGTATTGTACTACATTGCTTAATTTCTCTCTCTCTCTCTCTCTTTCTCTCTCACTCTCACTCTCCATCACTCTCTTTTTACTTTCTGCCAGCTCAGTGCATCCTGAGTGTGGGGCTGGCATGCTATGTGGTGCTGGGATTGAACCGCAGTCCCTTGCACCTGCCTAAGCTTGCCTAAATAGGTTCTTTAGATTACCGAGCTATCTCACTGGCCCATTGCTGAATTTGTTGATTAAATCTACAAGACTATTGGTGGAGTTTTGGGATCCTTTATGTAGAGTATTATGTCATCTGTAAATAATGATAATTTCACTTCTTCTTTTCCAATACTTATTCATTTTTCTCTCTCTCTTGTCTAATTACTCTGAGTAACCTTTCCAAAACTGTATTGAATAGAAGTGGAGATAGTGGACATCCTTGTCTTATTCCCAGTGTTAAAGTGAAAGCGTTCAGTCTTTGTTCATTTAGTATGATGTTGGCTGATGGTTTCTCATAGATGGCTTTTATCAGGTTAATATATAAAGCATCTATTCTAATTCTTTGTGGGTATTTTATCATTCATGATTCTAAAAAAAGCTTTTCTGCATCTATTGAGATGATCATGTGGCTTTTGCTCTTGGCTCCATTGATGTGGTATATTACATTAATTGATTTGCATATATTAAACCATCCCTGCATTCCTGGAATGAATTCCCACTTGGTCATGGTGTATAATCTTCTTTATGATTATCTGTGTTCTGTTTGCTAATATTTTATTGATAATATTTGCATTTATATTCATTGGAAAGATTGAACTTTAGTTTTCTTTTCTAATTGGATGTTTCTCTGGTTTTGGAATCAGAGTAATACTTGCCCCCCTGTATGAGTTTGGGAGAATTGTTTCCCTTTCAATTTCATTGAAGATTTTGAGAAAATTTGGCATTAAGTCTTCTCTAAATATTTTACAGAATTCTGCTGTGACTCCATCAAATCTGTGCTTTGTTGTTGGTAGGTTTTTTCCCTATTTTTTTACTACATTTTGTTATTGGGTTATTCAGAGTTTGTATATCTGCTTGACTCAGCTTTGGTATTTCACATGTGTCTAGGAAATCCTGTTTCCTCTGTGTTTTTCATCCTGTGAGAGTACAGGTTTTGGAAGTAGATATTGATGATCTGAATTTCTTTATGGTCTGTAGTGATTTCAACCTTTTCATTCTTGATTGAATGAATTTGTTTGTTTGTTTGTTTTTCTTTCTTTACTTTTTTGGATTGAGTTGGCTAGGGGTTTATCAATTTTATTTATTCTTTCAAAGAACAAATTCTTTGATTCATTTATACTTTGTATTGTTTTCTTTTTCTCCAGTGTATTAATTTCTGCTATAATCTTTATAATTTCCTGTCTTCTTTGGGCTTTGGACTTGACTTGCTCTTTTTTTTCTAGGAGCTTGAGGTGCAGCCTAAGGTCATTGGTTTGGGCTTGTTCTGCTTTGCTAAAGTTCAAATGTAGCACTATAAATTTTCTACTTAAGACAGCTTTTGTTGCCTCCTACATGTTTCTGTAAGCTGCATCTACATTTTTCTTTGATTGTAAATTTTTTAAATTTTTTCTTTAATTTCATCTGTGACCCACTGGTTGTTTAGGATGTTGTTATTTAATTTCCATTTGTGGGGCTTACCAGATAGCTCAGCATATTTAAGTGCCTGCTTAGGCAGATGCAGGGACTGAAGTTCAATTCCCTCAGTGCTGTGGCAGCCCTGTGTTCTGGGTGTGCTGTGACAGTGATTGAGACTAGGCGTGGTATGTGAGCCTGTAATCACAGTGATTGGGAGGCTGAAATCAGGAGAATCACTTGGAGTCTGAGCTATGTAGTGAAACTCTGTACACCCTGTATGTAAACCCTGTCCTAAATTCATTAAAAGTAAAAACAATAATAATATACTGAAAAAAGAATGAAATGTCAAAAGTTTTGTCATGAAGTTAAAATGTATTTCTTAAGTTGAGGATTTAAGATAAAGTTATATTTTAATTTATTCATAAATTCAGCAGAAATACTTTATTAGACATGCATGTCATAATGTATATCAGTAGATGAATAAGTTTAGCATTTCAGGAGTTGAGAAGTACAGAATTAAACAACTTGGATGTGAACACTGAAAGCATGTAAGTTTAGTGTGATGCTTACTTGAACGTTAAAGAATATGTATTTGTAACTGATACAAAGAGCAAGTCATTAATGACTAATTTTAACTGAAAAGCTTGTAGTTGAAAACATCAGGATATATTTATAAGCATTGTACAATATATTTATTAGGCAGAGTTAAAGAAATTAGGACAATTAAAAATGTTGTCTTTCTTTCTTCGCGCGCGCGCGTGTGTGTGTGTGTGTGTGTGTGCATGTGAGTTAATATGCTTCTTTGGAAATTTCAAATAGAGAGTAGCATATTATTAATTACATTCACCAAACTGTGCATTACCTCTCAATAATGAATTTATCCTTCATAAATGAGAGTTTATAGACTTTGACCAGCATTACCCTTTTTCCTCTTCTTGTCAGCAGTTGAGAATACCATTCTATTCTCATCTTCTATACATTTGACTGTTTTGGATTTCATATATTAATGACATCATGCGGTATTTGCCTTCCTAAGTATCATATATTTCACTTAATATAATGATTTCCATATTACTCTTGACATATATATTATATAAATATATTTTCTGTGTTCACTTATATTCATCTCTTCATCTATGATGGAGACCATGTTGTTTCCATGATTAGGTCTATAATGCTACAATGAACATAGAGACTACAGATGTACCTTTCTATAGTATTTTCATTAGCATCACATGTGTCTCCACAAGTCATACAAAAACCCTCTAATCAGCCCTATTTTTGATTACATAAATGCAGTTTGTAACAGATTTTAACTTCAATGGAATGACTTAATCATGTCTATGAAGAAGTCACATGCTTCTGAAAACAGCTCTGTTAAATGAAGACACTTGAACTCTCAACATATTTTTGAGCATATTTTAAGTTGGCCAGATTTGGTCAATTTTAATGATAGTTTCTGGAAGACAGAGGAGAGCCCTGCTCTGGTGGTGGAGGGGTGGATAATTCAGGAGTCAATCCTCATTAACATGGGTCTGTTTATGTTTTCTTACCCAACTCTGTCCCTTTAAGAACAAATGCAAATCATACAATCTTACTCTTCTTGAACTGGCTGACTAATGCTTTCCTGGGCCTCTGGAAAGAGGCTATAAAACAATGCTCTGAAGCACACAATGTTAAAGTTTTTGCTACTCAAGCATTATCAAGAAGTCAGCATCTTTGAATTTTCTGCTTTCCTTTTGAACAGTCAGAATAAACATGAGAACTGACCACAATTTTACTCTGTGTAGCAATAATGACTTCACTACCAATTTGTCTGCATGACCATGCAAATGTAATTCTTAAAGACACACATATTTTAAAAACCATAATGAGCTTCATGTGATCTGGTCCTGTTTCCCATGAAATAAGTCACTGAAGATGTGCAATTTAGGATGTGGGGTTGGGTAGCTCTTCAAGTCATCAGGATTTGAACAAAGCATTTTGAGTTATGTTGTTGGATTTTTGATCTCCCTTTGGGCCTCACAATGACTTCAGCAGCTTTGTTCCTTCATTATCATTTTTGAGACAATCATCGCAGTTAAGGCAGATGTCAGTGCCCTACATATATGCAGCCAGGTATGGAAAACTCCACTCTGCCAGTGTGGCTCTTGACAACAATCACAACTTCATGCTTTATTCTAGGCCATCTAGTATATTGCTTCTATCTATGTTAGATTGATGTTAGTATCCCTCAAATCCTATAATTGTATGGCTAGAAATTTTACCCATAAGTCTATCAAAATATATTTCAATTATTTCCTTCTTTTTCTTGTTAATTTTTCAGTTTTCCCCTTACACATTATCCAATGATAAAAAAATAAAAGTTATTATAGTATGTATGGCTGTTATAGTAGTAAACCAACATAAGGATAGTTTATATGGATAAGCATTTTTTTTTTGGACAAGCATTTCTTTATATGTAAACATTGTGATTTAGAGTATGGGGCGTATGTGGTAGTTTAACAGTTTTCTGGGGCTCAAGCTACTTTGGATTTCCACAGTGTCATCCACAGAGAATAATTTCCCTTCTCCTGGTTTATACTGTACCTCCAGCTCTCAGATCCATATTTTGAGCAGGATGGAAGACAGGCAGATGCAGCCTGCAATTGCTCAGGGAACATCTTGTAATGATTTGCATTGTGTCTCCCTGGTATCTCTTTGATTAGAGCTTTTCTCAGGTCAGTATAAACTGTAAAGAGTGTGGAAAGAAATTGCCGGCCTGAGTAGCCACATGCTTCGTTTACACTGGACATTTCTGTTATTATTGAAAGAAAGATAAAATTCTATTGAAATACATTGATATTACACACACACACACACACACACACACACACACAACCTCAGTTTT
>NW_004524614.1:16189593-16204648 GCF_000260255.1 Octodon degus
AAAAAAAAAAAAGCTTCTTTATTTTTCACTCTATCATAGAACAAAGCACATATGTTTCCAGGTATGAATTAAAATTTGATTGAATGGAAATGAACTATGGGCCCACTTAACCCAGTGTTTAAGTATAATTAACTTTGTTTTAGATGGGTATTTATGGCTTTATCAACTGCTACCTGAGTGATGTCAGTGCCCAAGACACATGCAGCCAGGCCATGAACACTCCATTGTGTCGGTGTGGCTTGTGGCAGCAACCACAGCTTCATGTTAGGAAACTGGTTTCTGTGATCCTTTGTACCTAACATGAAAACAGATTTTAAAATATATCATTTGAAACTATGTTGCCATATTTATGTGACAGTTACAAAATAAATCTTAGCACAATGTTGGGAATGTCGCGAATACTTAATAAAGTTTTTAAAAATTCTTTTTAAGCCCTAGGTGCAGAAAGAATAAATGATAAATGATTCACAGACAGGATCATGTCAGTTATACTCTAGAGAAGAAAAAACTGAACTAAGAAGTTAAGGGTTTTTATAATGTCTATCTGATTGAATGATCTTCAGTAAGTCATTTCTCTTGATTTTTTTTTTATTTCAAAAGTGGCAATAATTAAAATATATATTAGAGCCTTAAGACCACCAAATGATATAATTTATATGACCTATTTAAAAAATTCTAACCCACCCCTTTCTTGTTTTCCCTTTTCTCATTAATGAATTGGCAGCACAGTTGGCACACTTAATTGTTTTCATGATTTGGGAAAAGATGGCCATGTGCATGTTCATAGGAAACATGGTTCACTATGAGTCTGAACTAGGTAGTGAGATTTTAGTAAGTATTTGCTATATTTCCAACATCGGGTTAAGATTGATTTTATAATTGTCACATATATATGGCAGCATAGTTTCAAATGATGTGTTTTAAAATTTGCCAAATGTTTCTGTTTAAAGACCAAATTGTTCACAAACAAAAGTGTTCATGAACTGAGGTATCAGTACGTGCTTGTAGTATGTAGTGCTTACATTTCCTGTGGGAAGTTGGTACATGTATAAAACACGTCCAGGTTTCTCTTTTCCTCCTCCCTCTTCCCTCTCTCTCTTCTTCATCCATTTCTCGATTCTCTTCATTTTTGGTATATTCTTGAAATAATGTTTACGTTCTTTGTGTAAAGTTGGCACATGTACATAATATATTTTTATTTTTTTTTAATTTTAGGACGGGGTCTGCAGTGTCTACAGGGTCTCACTGCATAGATCGGACTCATAGTGATCCTCCTCTTTACAGTCTCCCAAGCACTGGGATTACAGGCACGTGCTACCACGTCCAGTGTCAATCACTGTCTCAGCGTGACCCGGGGGCGGGGCAGGCAAAGAAGGCCCAGGGGTCAAACTTCCGGTCCCTGGGTCTGCCTAAGCAAGGGCTTTAATCCACTGAGCTATTTGGCTGGCCCTCATAGTCCTTTCCTTGCCCTTCCTTCTCCCATCTCCTGATCCCCTTCCATTTTGAGAAAATATCTGGCTTGCTACTTCCTATTTTCTATCTTTTATTTTTCTCTTTGTAGTTTGGTTTTCTGATATAAGAAAAACCATGAGATATTTGAGTTTGTATGTCTGATTTATTTTATTTAGCGTTATGGTCTCAAGTTGCATTCATTTCTCTTTTTTTAAACATGTATTTGGTACATGGTCTCACTATGCAGCTTGGACTCACAGTGATCCTTCTGTTTTTAGCCTCCCCAGCTCTGGGATTACAAGTGTGCGCCACCACACTGGATCTCAGTGGCTCAGCATGGGGGGGCTGGCATGGCATGCAGCACCAGGGATTGTCCCTGCGCTTGCCTAAGGAGGTGCTTAATCTGCTGAGCTATCTCACTGGCCCATCATTTTCAACAAGTATTGTATCTCATGCTTGTCTTCGTGGCAGAGCAGCACTGCCTTGTGTGCAGACATCCTGCCTTCTTTATCCATCCCTCATCTGATGGCATGCAGGCCACTTCCAAGAATTAACTGTCATGATCTGGGCTGCTATAAGCACAAGTAGGCATTAAAGTAGTAACTCTGCTGGGAGGATACCCACAAGGGAAATGGTTGCCCAAAATAGAATTTCTAGTCTCAGTGTTTGAAGAAACTCCATACCAATTTCCATAATGATTGTACTAGTTTACATTCCCATCCACAATGAAGGGAATTTCACTTTCCATGAAACCTCACAGCAGCATTTGTTATTATTTGATTTCTAATGATGACTATTCTTTCTGGGGTAAGATGGATCTTGGTGATTTTTAAAATTTACATTTCTTTAATAGCCAGAATGTTGACCATTTCTTTTTGTACTTACTGGCCATTTGTCTTTCTTCTTCTATGAGGTCTTAATTCACTTCTGTTGCATATTTTCAGATTATTTATTTTTCTTTGGGGGGGTCTAATTTCAATGAGTTCTTTATATAGTATACGCATTAATTAGTCTTCGGGCTGAGGAATGGCTGGTCAAATTCTTTCCCACTTTGCCGGTTGTCTTGTCACTCTGCTGGTTGTTTTTTTTGCTCAGCAAAATCTCTTAAATTTAATGTGATCCCATTTTTTATTCTTGGTGCTATTTACTGTGAAACTGAGGTTCTGATCAGAAAGGTCATGCCCATGTGTGTAAGTTCAAGAATTTTAAGCACTTTTGTCTTCTAACATGTTAGTGTCTTTTTCTAATGTTTAGTTCTTTGATCCATTTTGATTTTAGTTTAGTATAGGGTGAGAGCTATGGGCCTAGATTCAATATTTTATGTGCAGCTAGTCAGATTTCCCAGTTGTTTTTTCCTCCTGTATATCTTTTAGTGCTTTTATCAAAGATTAAACAGTTGAATGTGTTTGGGGACTTTTCACCTCCTATATTCTGTCTCATTACTTGTCATGACTGATTTTATCATTATCATGAGGTTTTTATCACAGTAGATTTGTGATATAAATTCAAGCTCAGGATGGTAACGCTCTTGATATCCACAATGCTTAGCTATTCTGGGTCTCTTCTGGTTCCATATGAGATTTTAGGATTGTTTTCTCCAATTCTGTGAAGAATGTTGTTGGGATTTTTATTGGGACTGCATTAAATCTGTGTATCAATCTTGGGAATACAGTCATTTCGACAATATTGCTTTTGCCTACCCAGGAATGGGAGATGTCTTTCCATTTTCTGGTGTCCTCTTTGCTTTCCTTTTTCAGAGTGTTGAAGTTTTCATTGCAGAGTTTGTCCATTTCTATAGATAGGCTAATTCTTAAATAGTTACTTATCTTGATGCTATTGTGAATGGCATTTGTTTCTAACTTTTTTTCTCAGTGGATTCATTATTAATGTATAAGAATACCATTATTAAATTTTGTAAATTTATTCTGCATTCTGCTACATTACTGAATTTTGCTACTAATTCCATGGATTTTTTTTGGTGGAATTCCTTGGGTCTTTTATATAAAAAATCATGTCATTTGCAAATAATAATTTGACTTCTTTTCCTATAAATATTCCTTTTCTTTTTTCTTTTTTTTTGCTTCTTAAAATTTAATTAACCTTATTGGTATAACTTAGGTACATATAATGATCTTTTTTTTTTTTTTTTTTTTTTACCTAATTGTTCCTGCAAATGTTCTGAGTACATTTGAATAGGAATGGTGACAATAGATTTCATTTTCTTCTTTCCAATTCTATAGGGAAACCTTTCAATTATTCCCCACTTGACATAATGCTGGCAATAGTTTTATATTAAATAGCTCTTAGCAGATTGAGATAAGGTCCTTTTATATTTATTTTACTCAATATTTTTTTTTATCATGAATGGTGTTGAATTTTGTTCAATGTTTTTTCTGCATCTATTAAGATTAATTGTGTAATTTTTATCCCTTATTTATACTTATGCAATTTATTACATTTGTTGATTTTAGTATGATTATCTTTTCTTCTCTGGCATAAAGTTTGCTTGGTCATGATGTGTAATGTTTTTTGATAATTCACTACATTCTAGTTCCTAGTATCCTCAAGATTGTTGCAACTATAGTCATAAAAGTGATTGATACACAGTTCATTTTTTTGTGGTTGGACCCTTGTGTGGTTTTAAAATAAGAGTAATGACAGCTTCCAGGAATGACTTTGGGACTCCACCTTCCCTTTACAATTTCATTAAAAAACTTAAGAAGTATTGATGCTCCCTGAAATTTTTGTGGAATTCAGCAGTACACATTTCCAGAACTGGGCTCTTGTTACTTGGTAGGATTTTTCTAATTAAGGCTTCAATTTCATTGCCTGTTATTGTATCATTTAGCATTTTTAAATCTTCTTGGTTCAGTTTTGGTAATTCTGTTTTTGAAAAGTTTTGCAACTCGAAGTCACCAACAGAATAAAAAGGAAATCAACAAATTGGGAAAGAAAATTAGCTGAGTGTCCCTCAGACAAAGGACTTCTATGTAGAAACCATAAAGATGTAAAAAATTTAAGGACCCTAAATTTCAAAGGCCCATTAAAAAAATGGACATCTGAGATGAATATACACTTCTCAGATGAAGAAATATAAATGGCAAATAAATATACAATAAAAAGTTTTGGTAATTCTTATGTATCTAAAAATCTATTTATTTCTCCTGAATTCTCCAAGTTACTGGTGTATAGATTTCAGAAGTAGTTGTTAATAACTTTTCTATTTCAGTAGTCTAGTTATTTAGCTTGATTTGGGTAATTTCTGTCCTTTTTTGTTAGATGTAATGGAAAGAATTAAATATTTGTGAAAGAACTATGGTAGATTTTTATGAGTATGCAAGGTATGATTTAGAAAACTTGGGAGAATGGTTAAAGAAGGGAGAATGGAAACTCAGAGAGGCGACTGAAAGCTATTCCAATGTTCCAGTGTATACTCGAACCAGGCACAGGTTGCCAGCGTGCTGCAGAGGGAGACTGAGTCTAGGAATGTTAAAGTGCTCACACACCATTTATTAAGCAATGTGTTCAGAGGGAAAACTGCCCCCGCACCTCTCTAAGGCCACCCTCTGCTGTCACCAAGAAGCCACCAAACGAATCTGAATTCTAGGTTCCAGAGTTTCCTAAGCCAGATTTTGTCACACTTCTCTTACTTGTCACTTATTTCTTTTTTCTATTGCTTTCTTCAAGCGCCTCTCTGGATTTGGAGCTTTTTTGCTTTCATGGACTTCAGCTTCTTTGTTTTGAATGTAGCTATTATTATTGTTATTATTATTATTATTATTATTATTATTATTATTCAGATATGATGAACCCAACAGATCAAGAAATGATTATCACTGAAGAGATAACTTGTCACTCAGAGTTCTCAAGAAATAGGGCATGCCTGGCCATGCAGATCTACCCAGAGGCACACCGGGGGCAGTTGGGAGGCAGAGAGAAGAAGAGGATGATGTTATCAATAGCTTTCATGGACGTTTCTTCTGGAACCAATGGTCAAAGGGAGGGATACAGACTAAAATGGGCTAGTTTGAAGAAAATAAAAGGGACTGGGTAGTTAAGCAGGCCCTGGGAGCTTGAGATTATCCATAGTGGTCTGGTATGTGTCTCTGGGGTAATTGAGCCAGTTGGATAGTAGCATGGAGTATAATGCCTAGCAGAGGGGGTATTTGGGATGTGTGCTTTGTGTAGGTTGATTTTCATATAAAAGGTACCATGTACTTTTAGGAGCTGCACGACCCTGGGAAGAAGTTATCTTTCCCAGTTTTGCAAGGTCAGAAATGTCAGAATAGCAAAGTAGGAACTAGAAAATAGGGGTATTGCACTTGGACCAAAGCCTTTTCTGTCTCTCTTCTCAGCTTGGCGAAGTCTCAACTGATACCTTTCTTCTTGAGTTAGCCAGCTCACTTGTACTAACACACATTTTGACTTTTGTAGTTTAGCCAAAGGCATTCCCTTCTAAACATGAGGAGGTAGGGTAAGGCACTTCCAATGTACAAAATCTCAGATGAATGTGATGACTAAATGCCTGCATCTGCAGAGGCCAAACTAGTGAGAAAAAGAACTTACATGTATTTAAAAGATGTGGCATGACCTGCATGTTATGAGGCAGTGAACGAGGTGCTACAGTCCTTATCTGCTCTATAAGCTCTTTATTCAGTATCTGCAATAATGCTGTATTTGAAACAAGGGGAATTGGTTTGGCCATCAATATATGTTGGGACTATGTGACTATAAGTAGGTCATTTGGCTTCACTGGTTTGGTTATTTCTCTCATAAACAGGGAATCGGATTAGGTAACTTCTAACGTCCTTCTAGCTTTAGTATTTTTGATGCTGACACCAGGAATGTATATGCACTGTAGTTATATGGCTTTCTTCTCATTTTTTGTTTTGCATGCCAAATAAGCAGACTTATTTAACTCGGATCTTCTACTGCATCCTTTCCTTCAAAAGAAGTGCAACGTGAGAGAATGACTAAACACAGCATAACATGTGTTTATGGTTCAGGATGAGAAAACCCACTAGAATTTTTTCCTCCAGTGTTAAGTAAGAACCGGCAGCTTATACAGTGATTATGAATTCTGAGCTCAGCTTTCCATTTACAAACACCAAGGCCAAAAGCTGTAAACATTCCGACTTCTGTCTGGAGAGTGACTGGAATGTTCCAGCACATGTACATTATGCTGGAAAATCTAGGATTCCCTGTCAGTGTCTCAGCAGCATGCTGTTTCCACTGTTCCTCCTCAAGTTGGCAGAAGGTCCTCAGGTTTTTGGACAGCATTTTGCCTGAAACTTGGCAAGCCTCATGTGATGTCAGAGCTGAAAGCTTTGAAGCAGAGCTCTCATGGAGTTAAGAACTTGTTTATACCCCTCCTACTTTTTAAATTTTCTTTGCTTGGAATAGGTGGATAAAACTGTTAACTTGAAAAAGCTGAAGTATTAGCTCTTAAAAACCACTGAATACATGTGTCTGCTTCTTCTATGAGGAAATGCCGGGTTGTTTATGCTATCTGACTGACAAATTAAAATTCATATTATAACTTTAATACCTAATATGGGAAAGAATATGCATGGTAGGTTATGTGAAGTTGGTGAAGGAAAGCCATAGAAAGTGAGAAGAGAGGAACCTCATTGAAATATCAAGGGCCACTCATTTTGTAATATGTTATTAATCTGAATGACAGGAAATCTCAATGTATTATGCCTTTACATGTAACTTTGTATAAGCCTAGCTTAAACCCAAGTGTTCAAGATGCAAATTAATAGATCTTTAATATAAGCAGTTTATTATGAATAATCTCACTCCATATTTATCAGTACCCCCAGGACTATATGCAAAGGTTTACTGAAACTAGAGTAAGCATGCGTATCATTCTTCCACATCATTGGATTTATGTGTTTAAAATGTTTAATTAAACATAAGTTAAAAATGCCTATATAAAGTGAAACATAAAACTTAAATAAAATTTTTAATGCTGAGTCATTTCAAGTTACATTGACCCATCTTTTGATACTAAGAATTTAGTCTTCTCTGTACATAGAAAAAATTAAGTATACCAGTCCAGAACTTTTACTTTAGAATTGGAAAACCTGTCACAGAAATTCTCCAAGTTGCAATGGCCATCAAGCCAATTGCCACTGAGATAGCAATTGAGACTGGTGTGGTGGTGTGCACCTGTAATACAAGCTCTTGGGAGGCTGTAAACAGGTGGATCACTCCGAGTCTGATCTAGTTGTGAGACCCTGAACACCCTGAAGAGCCTTCCCTAAAAAATGCAAACAAAACAAAACAAAACAAAGACTCTGGCACTCTTCATTCGGTCCCAAGACTTTCATGGTCCCAAGATACTAGCGACAGCTCCCTCCTAGCAATGTTTCATTGTCACATCAGATGTGAATAGCAATCTATTTGCAACTAATTATAGAAAAATATTAAATGTCACTAGGCCTTTTGGGGTCATGTGTTTACTGAAAGACAATACCCTTTCTGAGGCTGGGCAAATAGCTCAAAGGATTAAAGCACCTGCAAGCAGGTGCAGGGGCCAGGGGTTCAATCCCCAGGCCTGCTGTGCTGGCCCAATCCTCAGGGCACACTGAGATGGCAATTGAGACTGGGCGTGGAGGCATGCGCCTGTAATCCCAGCTCTTGGGAGGCTGTAAACAGGTGGATCACTCTGAGTCTCATCTAATAGTGAGACCCTGAGCACCCTGTAGAGCCTTCCCTAAAAAATCCAAATAAAACAAAACAAACCCTTTCTGGAAACTGTAGTGGGTGGCTTAGCTTACACTAAACATCCTACTGCCTTGTGGGTGGAGAGCCACTGAAGTCCATGAGCAGAAAACAGGTGGAAAGATTGCTATCTATGTAGGAAAAATGAATTATGATGCAAAAATAGATTCTGGGTTGTAAGATATGCAAGAGTAATAATCCTATGACTGATAGTTTATGGAAGAGGCTGTAATTTTGTAGCCTTTGGCCCAAAATTAGCCTCCACCACATTCTCTAAAAGTAGGCTTCTTCTGGAGGGTTAACAACATAAGTTTGCAGACCAAAATTAGAGAAAAAGGAGGGCTACAAAGAAAGCCAACATTTGGCCCTAGCCTTCCAAGGTCAATTAAGACTCAGTACATATGAGAACTTGTACTGTAACGTCACGTAACTCGGTAGTGTCCCAAATTTTCTGATCAAGGAGATTATGGGGCCAAAGAAGAAAGTGATCAATGATGTAGAATGTGCCTAAGGAGAGTCACATGGAGAGAAAACATTCTCTCAGGCTTTCACAGAGAGCACATTGGCCAAGCAATGGCCATGACTCATCCACATGGTTGACACTGACAAAGGTTCTACTATCTGAGGTACAGGATCTCAGGATAAATCCTGAGAGGATTTCACTGACCTTATCAGACCCAAAAGCTACAACTCTTGTTGCATAGGTCCTGCTTTACCTTGGTCTTAACCATCCAGCAGAAAAGTATAAAAACGAAGTATAAAAAGTAAAGCCATGTTGTTATGTTGTGCTATAGGGGACTCAGGTCAACAATTTCTGACACTGCCAGTGAAGCAGAAAACTCAATACTATTATGGACTACTGGACTCTTTTAGAATATTTTGCTGAGTTCACACACCTATAATATTCAAATAATGCAATTTAACAAAAAAAGGGGATACAGATGAATGTCCATTTTGTATCTGTGTATTCAAAATGGTTAAGATATATAGTTACATTCTCTTAATGAATAGAGGGATTTGTTTTAATAGTGTTTGTAAATAGGATATCATGTCTGCATCTTGTACAGCAAGTAACCACTAGGAAGAATGTATGCTATGTGTTAATTATTGAAACTGTCCTACTAATTTGGTTTGAAACTGTCTCATTACTATTTGTTTCTCAATAAAATTATGGAAAAAAAAGTAAAAGTAGGCTTGAAGGGATTTTAGAAAGAACAAGCTTTATCACTCACTCCTAGTTGTCTTCTACCATGCCCAGCTGCGTTCACACATGACTTCTGACCCCAGAGAGGCTCTTGGGATTCCTCAGGAAGCCTAGAATTAACTGACAATAATTTGAAGAATGATTATCATCCCACAGAAAGAAAATCTGATGTTCTCTGGGACTGAAGCAATTTGTTAATGCCTTTTCCCCTCCTCTGTGACTTTCTGTGGAACCGGAGTCAATTTTATTTTGAAGTGTAGAAAACCTTTAGCACAGAGTAGCAAGTGGGCCCATGGGAAAGACTCGAACTTTGTACCAGGACACGCTCCCCACTATGCTCACTTCCTGGGACCTCAACAGCTGTCAGCCCAGTGAACCCAGTGCTCAGCCTTTCCCCCACAGCACGTCACCATGAGACAGTGCAGCAGACAATTCCAGGGGACTGTCCATCCCCCACAGCACAGGGCTTTCTTCTGCACCTTGTTCTCTCTTCATTGAAAGCGGACAGTATGAGACATACGCTCCATATTCACTAAGACAAACGAAGGAAAAAAATGAGATCCCTGTAAGCACTATATGGCTTTCTTCTCTTTTCAGTGTCACAGCGACATGGTTTCATTCTTGTTCATTTCCCTTTGCAGCTAGCGGAAATTGCAGAGACTGAGTGAGTGAATTCTTGTTGTTCTGCCCCACAGAACTGATTTCTGGTGTACACTGTCCAGGCTGTGTCAGCTTGGAGAGACTGAGTGTCGCCAGTGAGAGCTGTGTTCATGCCTCAGGGTGCCGACCTACACCATATGCTGGGGTCACAGCGTGACTGCAAAATTCTTGTGTCATGAGGTTCACTGAGATCAGAAGAAGTGATCTCTTGAAGCATCTGCAGTTGCCTGTGTGGTGACTTGTTTCCTCACATGCAATAAAGATGCATTTGTGAAAGGGAGCCTTGATGATTTTGGCCTTTTGTTCCGACCTGTCTAACCCTGGTGTGGATTTATGGACTTCGTAGCTCAGGACTCCTTCTCTGTCTTTTTCCCTCTGTCTCTCTGTTTTTCAGTCAGTCAGTCTGGCTGGCTGGCTCTTTCTTTACATTATTTATGTTTTTCCTGTACCTTGAACATATCTTTTCTGTTTTGTCCTTGTTGATTAGTAAACTTGGCTTGATTTACACAAATTGTACTATGCCTCACAATTGTATCAATCTAAACCTATAACCAATATTTTGATGTTAACATACAGTGGCTGACACTTTTTAATACTAACGTACAGCAGTTAACATGGCCAATGCACTGTGTGGCTCGTTTCCCAAGGCACAGGAAATCTCTGGACTTAGAGAAGGACTTGCTATGAATTTCTTGTTAGAGGAAAAGGAACTTAAACTTCTAGAAGAAATTCAGACTGGCTATTCTGATTTTCTATTATAATACACAGTAGATACAGATTATATACATTTAGTTTAGTTTTTTTTTTCTTTGCATCAGAAATCAAACCCAGGACCTCATGCTTTCCAGAAAAGTGCTGGAAAGTGCCACTGAGCTATATCCTCAGCCTTACATATTTAATATTATATGTCAAAAACTTGATTTCAGTTTTTACAATGCACTTAAAGTTACTGCACACAGAAATACAGTCTTATAAACATAGAGTCTTTATATTTTAACCTTAAAAGAAGATAAGGATATGTTTTAGACTGTTTATAACCACCATTCTAAGTAATGCTATTTTAAGGCAAACAATGATAATTGACCACAAAGTTGAATGCAGAATTTCTTTCTAATAATACCAACCTGCTGCTGTGGATCACTGCAAATATAATTCACCAGTTTGTGTTTATATTATTAATTTAAGCAAGGAAAGGATTTATATTCCCAAGAAAAGTAGCAGTCCTATGTAATCACTCTTGTTCTGTTGGCTGTGTTATGAGTCACAGATACAGAAAATAAAACAGTGACTGCCATACATAGATTCTAAAATATATACAGTATATTTGCTCAAAAGATTAAAAAGAAAAAAAGGAGTTTAAGCATTAATTTCTCCTTTCAGTAGGTCAGCAGAATTCAGTAGTTAAAATATCCAAGCTATCCTGCATATATACGTGTATTTTTTTCCTTTCTTCCTTTTTTTCCCTCCTTTTCCTCATCCTAGTTGCTTCCTTTTGAACAGTTTCTTTCCCTTTCACAAAAAAACTTTCAAGGAAAATATTTGATAGTATAACTGGTGTTCATAAAATTGACTCTTATAATTTAAAACTGAAATATATTGTATTTCTTTTTGCAAGCAAATGCTATTCTTCCAAGTTGAAGACTTCATTATTTATTTCTCAGGAGAAGATATAATCCAGAACTCTGAGTAATGTACTTTTAAATTTAACACAGAAACAATTATGTCTACCAAGCACAACTGGTTGGATTCTGCTATGTACAAAGAAATGACCTAGATTCCTGGCCAGCTTTATGTTCTCTTTGCTATTTCTTAAAGAACTATTAGTTTAAAAAAATTCACTTAAAAATGGCAGTAAAGTAGGTCATTTTTGTGGCAGGTCACCTCTAACTTCAGATATGAGTTTGCTTTCCATCTGGTCATGTGTTCTGCCAGCAGTGGCTGGGTGGGGAGTGAGGAGGGGTGTGGATTGTTGGCCCTGTGGAAATTGTGGGAAGAAAAATGCACAGAAAGGCAAGAAAGGGTTCCACAAAATTAGAGATGGCAAGCACAAGGATTGGTGAAACGAGGGAGACAAATCTCTGCATGTGTGTTTCTTTCCACTATGCTCGGTCTGGCCTTTATGAGTTCATTGTTCCCACAGAGTCCTGGATACATGTCCCTTATTTTAAGAAAAGGCCTGATTCAAGGGAAATTCTCGATGGGCTTTGATGTTCACAGTGCAGTTGGTAATGTTTTCTGTCTCACTGTGCTTCATGTCAGGTATTTCCTCTACAAACAGTATAGCTGAAAAGCAACAAATGTGGGTAGCTGCCCTAGCTACTTTCTTCAGGAATGGTTTTAAGTAGTGTTTGCTCTGAATTCAGGAAGACAAAAATTGAAAGTTTGTTACCACTATTAGTATTCTAAGAAATGCACTTTTATTGTTATATATCATCTATTAGTCAAGTCACCGGCATAGTAAGCTATTTTTCAACCTTGTCTTTATTTTCAAGTTTAGTATCTTCCAGATTTAAACTAGTAATTACCTTTTAAATTTTTGCCTTAATCATTCAGTGTAAAAGTGATCCTCCAAGTAATATAAACACTAATAAACATGGGGCTGGTGAGATGGCTCAGTGGTCTAAAGTACCTACTTAGAACAAGCTTAGCGAAACACAGGGACCGTGGTTCAATCCCCCAGCACCACATGCCAGTCAGCCCCGCCCCCTTGTGGGCTGAGCTGGCCACACACACACACACACACACACACAAATAAATAAATAAAATTTAAAAAAATAGACATGGGAAATATAAATAAATAAATAAAATAATGTAGAAACATGAAACTTCTTCTACTTGCTCAACTTGACATGGGTTTAACAAGAGGCTAGGTAGAAACTATGTCTTCAGTTGTTGATGACTTCACAGCAAACTTGGTTTCAGGCCCAGAGAGCCCAAGATATTTACACATTGTAATGGAGAAAAGTTGATTAGAATTCATTTAATGATATCTACAAAGACTAACCAAGAGAAAAATATCTTGGTTTTGTGTGTGTGGAAAACTTTCCCAGTTTCCTTGGCCAGTTCTTAGGCACCAGACTCAAGTTACCAAAATCAGAGCACAGAAGAATATTCCACCTGGGTCCATTCGTGGTCTTGGCCTATCTCCTTTTAACCTATTGAAATTTGGCTGTTGTTCTAGTAATTATACTTGTCTCAATTTTTAAAAATCTTTTCACCAAGAACAGTGTAATATAATCTAGTTGATGACTTCTGCTTGAATTTCTCTCTTAATATATAATCAACTGGCCCCAAGGAAGGTAGCTGGGGAGGTGGCAACTATTCACAGTGGCAGAACTCAGCAAAACCAACAAGAGCAAAAGGAGGGGAGAGCAAGGCTTTTTTCCTTGTGAGCACAGCTGAGTGTTGCTCTAAAAACAGGCCACACTTTCTGTTGAGCACACTGGCATATTAGGACTTTTCTTGGGTGAGCTTAGTATTTATGTAAAAATCAATTAAAATAATGATCATTTTCATATGAATACACAAAATATTTATGAGTAGATCATACTTTACATGTTATTAATGGTGTAAAAGAAAACAATTCAATAATAATTTAAAAGAACAGAGAAATTAAAAACAGATATCCAATGTATGATCATCCTAGAAAGACATTTTATTTTATTTTATTTTTAAAAAATAAATAATAGTACAGGGTCTACATGGTCTCACTACACAGATTGTATTGTATTGATTCTCCTGATTTCATCCTCCGTATCTCTGGGAACAGTGGTGCTCTGGGTGCACCACCATGCCGAGTCTCAATTGCCATCACAACACATCAGGGAAGCGGGGCCAGAATGGCACACTGGGAATCAAACCCTGGCTGCTGCACTCTGCCTAAGCAGGCACTTTAGTCCACTGAGCTATTTGGCCAACCCTACAAAGACATTTGAAATTGGGCATTGAAAACTTAATAAAATGTCACCAGGGACAAAGAGAAAAGAGGAACTTTTGGGCATATGGTATGAAAGTGTGTGGTTTTTGAAGAGATCAGGTAAACTCAGTAAGCTTATGTTAGAGATAAGGAGTGGGGGGGTATTGACAATGAACAAGATTTTTTTAAACAAAAACACAGATTATGGAATAAAGAAGTTGTACTTTTCTGAATATTGTTGATTATTTTCATTTATTTATTTTTAAAGAGAATAAAAATGGTAAAAATAATATTAGAAAAGATACAGAATTTCACTAAGGAAAATGATAGGAACTCAACAATGGTTTTGATATTGCATATTTTTGTTTCAAATTTGTTTTTCAGATTTCCAGAAATAAGCATGCAAAATTTCTCAAAAGATTAAAAGTATTTAAGCCAGTCCTAGCCCAGGTCCAGTGAGTGTGTGGAGAGCGTCCTGCTACCCTGCACCGGTGGGACCAGTCCCAGCCCAAGCGCAGTGTGGGCCGGACCTTCTCCCACCCCCTTGGGACGCCCCCCACCACTCCACAGTACCTCCCCCAACCTGCCCGCCAAGTAGGAATTTCTGCCGCGTTTTGGGAACCCCAGACCCAGTCCAAGCCCAGGACCGGTGAGTGTGTGGGAGAGCTTCCTTTTCCCCCTGCTTCACCTTGCCCCCTCCAGGCACAGCTCAGGCCTGGCATACATGCGTGGGGTGTAACCCTGCAGCTGCAATCCCTGCAGAGAGTGTAGAGGATAGATCCATGCAGCTAGTCCAGCAGCAGAACATCTTGCCACAGGGGCACAGCAGGTTCGCCCTCAAGGGCAGCAGCGGGAAGGAGCTGAGCACAGCAGCCAGACCTAAGCCAGACGCAACTGGATAAGTCCAAACTTTGTAGAGCTGCACCTGAACTTCAGTAAGTGCGAAGGTTATAACTACAGCAAAGATCTACAACAAAGGTCAGAAGACAGTGCTACACAAAATGAAGAGAAGGAACAAAATACAACCTCAGAACCCAAGCCCACCCGTGACAAGTGCAGAGGTCACTAACACAGAAGAAACTGGAAATCACACA
>NW_004524614.1:16210818-16247070 GCF_000260255.1 Octodon degus
ACAGGATCTCAGGATAAATCCTGAGGGGATTTCACTGACCTTCTCAGAACAAAAAGCTACAACTCTTGTTGCACAGGTCTTGCTTTACCTTGATCTTAACCATCCAGCAGAAAAGAATGAAGACGAAATATAGGAAGTAAAGCCATACTGTTATATTGAGCTGTGGAGGACTCAGGTCAATAATTTCTGACATTGCCAGTTAAACAGAAGACCCAATGCTACTATGGGCTACTGGATTGTTTTAGAATATTTTGTTGAGCTTACATCCCTATGATATGCAATAATGGAACTTAGAAAAAATGGGGTATACAGATGAATGTCCATTTTGTATCTGTGTATTCAAAGTGGTTAGGATAGATACATAATTGCATTCTGTTAATGAATAGAATTATTTGTTCTAATGGTGTTTGTAAATAGGATCTCAAGTCCGCATCTTGTACAACAATTAACCACTAAGAAGAATATATGCAGTGTGTTAATTATTGAAACTGTACTTCCAATTTGATTTGAAACTGTCTCATTGCTATCTGTTTATCAATAAAATTTTGAAAAAAAAAACAAAAACAGAATAGGTTATATACAGGAAAATTTAAAAAAGAAGTATTTAAGCATTCATTTCTCCTTTCAATAGTCAGCAGAATTCAGTAATGCAATACTTGCAATAGAGGCTATCCTGAGTATATACATGTATTTTTCCCCTTTCTTCCTTCTTTTTTACTCCTTTTCCTCATCCCAGTTGTTCATTCCCTTTAAACAGTTTCTTTCCCTTTCACAGCCTCTATTGCAAGTAGTTCAAATTTTATTTACTCATTCAGGTTCCACACTAGGAAAGACAATACTATATTTATACGTGTGGGTCTCATTTATTTCACGTATGAAATTCGTCTCTGGTTGTATCTGTTTACCTATAAAACCCTCAAGTTTATCATTTTTTTCCATAATTTTACTGAGAAACAAATAGTAATGAGATAGTTTCAAACCAAATTGGTAGGACAGTTTCAATAATTAACACACTGCATACATTCTTCCTAGTGGTTAATTGCTGTACAAGATGTGGACATGATATCCTATTTACAAACACTATTAGAACAAATCCCTCTATTCTTTAAGAGAATGTAACTATTTATCTATCCTAACCACTTTGAATACACAGATACAAAATGGACATTCATCTGTATTCCCTATTTTGTTAAGTTCCATTATTTGATATTATATGTGTGTGAACTCAGCAAAATATTCTAAAGGAGTCCAGTAGTCCATAATAGTATTGGATCTTCTGCTTCACTGACAATGTCAGAAGTTCCTGACATGGGTCCCCTACAGCTCAACATAATAGCATGACTTTACTTCTTATACTTCAATTTTATACTTTTCTGCTGGATGGTTAAGACCAAGGTAAAGCAGGACCTATGCAGCAAGGGTTGTAGCTTTTGGGTCTGATAAGGTCAGTGAAATCCCCTCAGGATTTTCCCTGACATCCTGTACCTCAGATTGTAGATCCTTTGTCAGTGTCATCCATGTGGATGAGTCACGGCCGTTGCTTGGCATTTGTGCTCTCTGTGAAAGACTGAGAGAATGCTTTCTCTCCATGTGACTTTCCTTAGGCACATTCTACATCACTGATCACTTTCTTCTTTGGCCCCATAATCTCCTTGATCAGAAAATTGGGGACACTACTGAGTTATATGATGTTACAGAACTAGTTCTCATATGTCCTGAGTCTTAATTGACTTTGGAAGGCTGTGGTCAAAATGTTGGCTTTCTTTGCAGCCCTCCTTTTTCTCTAATTTTGGTCTGCAAACTTAGGTTGTTAACCCTCCAGAAGATAAGCTTATTGTTACTCCCATACAACCTAGGCTGTTAAGCTTAAGCTCACTATCTGTCTGACTATCAAACATCTTAGGCATAACATGGAACAGGTATTTTTCATCAAGGATTGATATGTTGAACTTTAAGTCCTTACAGAATATGGTGAAAAACATTTAAAAATTAGAATATATTTTAAAACATATGCATAAGGAATTATATACTTCTTATGTTTACACATAAGTCCAAAAATCTAACCATATACAGCCTTGAAGCAGGACAGTCCCACAACATTCCTTGTTCTTTGTCTTGCCTTCATTCACCACCCCCTTCTTTTTGAACAATCATTTACCTGAGAGACAGCACAGCAACAACTGACATGTCATGACAAGCAGCCTGTATTCAGAAGACCAGAATGACAGGCACTCCAAACATAAAACTACTATTACAGATTACCATCTTCAGTGCAGTTGCTTAGTTCACAGGTATCAGTATATATAGTTAGTCAGGGTGAGAATCTTTCCAATTAATTGCTATATTGAAACATCTTCTTTACAGTCTCAGGATCATTGCCTTGCCCTTCTTCTACATGTAACTATGGCTTGACATTGTCATGTTTCCTAGCTCTTCTCCTTTCCTTCTCTTAATTAGTTAGTCCTTTAGATCCTGAATCCTTTTACTTTTATTATACCTATTTGTATTTCTTCTTTTGAGTTCTTTTACTAGGAAGACTATATGATATTTACACATGTGTGGTTTATTTCACTTATGAGTATATGTTCAAGTGACATTCACTTCAATATAAAGGCTTCGAGTTTATCATTCTTTATAGCTGAGTAATACTCCATTGTGTAAAAATACCACATCTTTTTCAATCATTCCTCAGGTGATGGGCATCTTGGTTGTTTCCAAGATTTGGCTATCACAAATTGTGCTGTTATAAACATAGGCACACATATCTCTGTGATATGATGTTTTCAGATCCTCTGGCAAAATGCCCAGTAGAGGAATTACTTGTTTAAATGGGATTTCCAGTCCAAGTTTTCTGAGGAGCCTCCATACTGATTTCCATAACGTTTGCACCAGTCTACATTCCTACCAGCAGTGGAGAAGGGTTCCTTTTTCCCCACGGCCTCTCCAACATTTGTTGTTTGGTGATTTCTTTATGATAGCTATTCTTTCTGGGATGAGATGATACCTCAATGTTGTTTTAATTTGCATTTCATGAATGGCTAGTGACGTGGAACATTTTTTCATATATTCGCTTCTTTAATTTCATACTCTGAGAAGTGTGTGTTCATCTCAGATGCCCATTTCTGTACCTGGGCCTTTAAATATTGGGGCCTTAGTGTTTTTTAGTTCTCTATAAATTCTAGAGAGCAGACCTTTGTGTGAGTACTTATTTGTCATGACTTTTTCCAAATTTGTGGGTTGCCTTTTCACTTTGTTGGTAATTTCTTTTGACATGAAAAAACTTCTCAGTAAGAGCAGGTCCCAGTTGTTAATTCTTTCAAGTGTTTCCCTTGTGGTTTGATTTTTGTTCATGAATTCTTTCCCTACTCCTATGTCTTCAAGAGTTCCTCCTACTTTCTCTTCGAGGAGATTTAGTGTCTCTGCTTTAATGTTTAGATCTTTAATCCATTTTGACTTTAGTTTAGTGCATGGTGATAGACCTGGGTCAAGTTTGAGTTTTCGGCATGTAGAGAGTCAGTTTTTCCAGCACCATTTGTTAAAGAGGCTATCTTTCTTCCAGTGAGTATGTTTGGCCCCTTTGTCAAAGATAAGGTGGCTGACTGTGTTCGTAGGGGCTTCAGTGTCTTCTAATCTATTCCATTGATCCTCAGGTCTGTTTTGTTGCCAGTACCATGTTGATTTTATCACAGTAGTGTTGTAGTATAATTTCAAGTTATGAGGTTTCTATCTCATAAAAAAATTAAAGATTTGAAAGTGAGCTGAAATTAGAATTAATAGCGAAGCTACTTGTGATGAATGAAATGTGAGAATAAACCTGGCTGTACAATCACAACTGATTTTTATTAATATTGGTAGTTCACTACATATGGTCACTGTGAACAATGAATTAGGAAACACTGAACAATCCCCCAGGAAGAGACACAGTGTTAGCTTTCCAGGAGATTGTCATCATAACACCTAATACTTTTACGTATATTTCTGCTTACACATTTTTTAATCATGTTACTGATTCATTAATAGTGAACTTGTGGCTCTCTGAACAAAGTTTATCTAAACTTGTATCTTCTCATCCCAGCTTTATTGAACTCAGGAACACTAGACAATGAGTCAGCAATGTACTGCAGAGCACACTCTAAGTGGAAAAGGCAACAGAAATGTGGGAGACACGCCACTAAATGGACCATGGAAACGACACACAGTCTGAGTGCTGAAATAGGAAGACAGTGACACAACTTTTGACTCAGTTGGGAATACAGCAGTCATGGTCCCCAAGACTTTCAGTGCTTTGCACATCTGGGAATGCCTGGGAAAGCACTTCAATTAGTAATTTTAAGGTTATATGTAATTCTAGCAGATGGGAACATTGTCGAATATGTAATCCATGAATAATGAGGAGTAACTACATTTGGTTAAAGTATAGGTAATGAATTCAAAGATACCATGGGACGTATGCTTTTAATAAAAGTGGACTGTTTATCAGTATTGGATTGAAACTGTTTTTTTTTTTTTTTTCATTTATCTTAAGTTTACTCAGTGCAGTTGGGTCCCAGGAGGATCTACGAGGATCCCTATGGACCCCTATGGATACTGAAATTGACGACTGCTTTATCACTTGTGTAAGATGGTATAAAATTTGAATTGACCTATGCACCTCTTCTCTTATACTTTAAATAATCTCTAGGTTCCTTTTAATACTATAAATGATACCTAAATAGTTGGTATACTATATTGTTTAGGGGGAATGACAAGAAAAAATTGTACATTCAGTATACACTGAATTTGTTTTCAAATATTTTGATCCACCGTTGAATTAAAGTGGTTGAATTTATATTTAGTACAGCTGGAATCTTTTTAAAAATATTTCTATCTGCAGTTGGTTGAGCACAAACATCTGCATAAACAAAGGGTTTAAACCTATTGTGCTATATTTGTATTAGGAGTTGAAGGTAGAAATAAATAGGACATAGTCTCTGCCCTTACATGACTTCCATTTTTGGAGGGAAGAGGGCAGACATAAACAGAATATTTCAGAAAGTACTAAAATGCAAAAGTAGATAAGCTATGGAAATACAAGCTCATAATCAGTTAAAGCTATCTTGGCAGACTGTCCATCAAAGAGATATCTAAGCTGAAACTGGTGAACAAATGAATAGAAGTCTAAGAGGAATAGGAGGGAATTCTATATAGGAATAGTGCATGTATGGAAAGTTAAGAAATGGTATGTGTAGGTGGGTGATGTAAATGTCTATTGGATAGAACATGATTAGAGTTAAGGAATGTCAGGAACAGACGTTTAGAGATATAGAAAAAGTGTACATCCGGATGGGCTTTACATTATAAACTAAGGACCTAGGTCTTTGACTGCAATATTGAACTTTTTAGCTTATTTGCATATATGACTAATGATATTTTAATCAAGGTCTGTTTTTAAAAATCTTTGCTGCTGGTTTGGTGCCATTCCTGATTCACCTCTGAACTGTCCTCATTACGCGTATTTCAGCTAAGATCATCATAAAAGTAAGAAAAATATCTTCAAAGGTTTAACCTTATAAAGATTTGAGGTACCATCATAAATCACAGATAAGGTCTAAACTTTTGTAAAATTATGAAAATAAGGTATACATTTGCCATTAATCTTCCTGAAAATGCAAAAATACCTCCCCTTGACTTTGAACACAGTTATCTCATAATCATTACCACTGTGAAGCTTCCCTGAAAGTCCTCTTGCCAGTGTCTTCACTTTTTTCCTGAGATCTCTTTTTTTTTTTTTTTTAGTATATGTTTTTGATAGATACCCATTTTATTTTTCTCCTCTTTCTTCACTGAAAGTGTTTTCACCATTTGGGAGGCTGAGGCAGGAGGAGCTCCAGGAGTTCAAGGCTGGAACACAATGGGTTCAAGGCCATTCTGAACTACATAGAGAGGCCCAGCCTCAAATTAACTAATTAATTAATTGATTACCTAAGTACTTCTGGTTTGAAAACACTAGCCATTAAAGCAGCAGCACAAAAAAGGGTTTTCTGACCAAACCATATACTATGCCCTGTGTTGATTCAAAATATTTATGAAAAAACAAAAACCCAAAATATTTATGAAAAAACAAAAACCCAAAACATTTCAGCGTGTTCTCATCTGCCTCACTGGATTTGGTGCTGTGTGATGTCTGGCTCTTCCCAAAGTCACAATTGACCATGAAAGGTGGACACTTGGAATTGATTCAGGACGTGGAGGCAGCCACTACAGCACAATGAATGATACAAAGAGAACCTCCACAGCTGCTTCAGAAAGCAGTAAAAATAATGAGACAAGTGTGTTTGAGGTGAGAGGGAGTATTTTGTATTTTGAGTTAGATTAATGGCAATGTGACTTTTACCAAATTAATTTAAAAAATTTAGACATTAACTGTATTTTGAGACCATAGTTTGTATAAGGTTATTGGTATGAAGATGTTATTCTTGTTTGAACTTACGATGCTCTTATTAGAAAGATGGTGACTGTTATAGCCTTAGTCATAAGGGCCTCAGATAATGACTACTTCAAAATAGGGCTGCTGCAGAATAATTAGATAGGATGAGGTCGTACTTGAGGAAAATTGGTCCTTCATCTGATATTAATGACATTCTATAAAAAGATATTAATGGAATTCTTGGAGACCAGCATAGAGGAAGAATTCCTTGGAAAGGCTGGAGCCATCCAGCTAAAAGCTAAGGAACCTTCAGAAGCTCAGAGAAAGACACCTCCAGAGGGAGCGTGGCCTTGCTGACACCCTAAATTCATGCTCAGAACCTTTAGGATTTTCAGGTAATCAGGCTGTGTTCTTTGTGGCCCTCAGTTTGCAGAACTTTGTTATGGTAGCACTATTGAAATAATATACCATCCTGTATTCAATGCTTCAAATATCATTAAAGGTCTATTATTTTCCAGGAAAATTTTTCTGAAACTGTCCTTTAAAACATTAGTCCATAGCTGGACACTGGGGCAAAGTCTGTAACCCCACTATTTGGGAGGCTGAAGCAGGAGGAGATCCATGAGTTCGAGGCTAGAACATAATGAGTTCAAAGCCATTCTGAACTACATAGAGAGGCCCAATCTCAAATTAACTAATTTATTAATTGACTAGCTACTTCTGGTTTGAAAGCACTAGTCATTAAAGAGGCTGCACAAAAAAGGGTTTCAGACCAAACCATTGCTGGAGAGCTATGGTTATATATACATTATAAAAAATTGTCTTTCAGGATTTTTGCAGGCCAGAATCCAGAATCCCTTTCATATATGACAACAGAAAAACATTTTTTCATTATAATATCTATCAGAACTTTTGCTCCTCCTTTTAAGTTCAGCTCTAATGAAATATACTGAAAACTTTTAAAAGTTTACTGTCATTTGCTGTGGTGAACGACCCATCTCAAAGCAGTTGATATAAATATGTCTACATACATCATGGTACAATTTGAGCACTTTATATGGTAATCATGATGCTTTTGCATTCATTTAATTTGAACTGATGCTCTACCGACATATTAACAAATTACTATGACTTCAATGTGGCATGCAGTGCTCTAGAATATAGAATAATACCTTTTGGATCTCCCAAAACTCAGTGACTTCTCCTTAAAGAATAATTTCCCTCAATTCATTTCTGTAAATAAGTTGAAGGATCATAATAATTTTATGTAGCTACATAAGCCTGTGAATTTCAGTTTTCCATAAACATTTCATTTAAATAAGCATTTTATTAGAAGAGACCTCAAGTGTAAGGTTCTCTTCTTTGTAGAATAGCACCAACCTTTTGATAGCAATTATGTCAATGTTGATTCTAAGTATTAGTAAGGTAAAAGCATCCTGTTTTTCCCCTTGGGAATATTTCATTTTGTTTTCAGTTAGAGAAACGTTTGTCATAGCACTTGGTTTGGGGGTCTTTGTGTGCTATCTACCATAATCTATCCACTTAAAATTATTGCTAATTTCTCTGTTGATACTTTCTGGTTTTTGTGCTGACTGAGTTCCCTGCGCTGCAAATGTTTCTCCAGCCGTGTAGACGCAACCTAAGAAAAGAGAACGTAGAGAGATAGTCAGTTTCTAAATTAGCCAGGACTGTTTCTTTAGGACATATCTTTTGCATTATGTCATAATAATAATAATTTGTGAGAAATATTTGTACCAGAAATGTAAGGAGACGCCCATAGCTTTGAATTCCTTGTGCTTCATATGAAGAATTTGGCTCATACAGCTAGCAGATCTGGGATTTCTGAAGGAAAATTGCTATAAATTACTCATTTTTCGCCTGTATGAGGTAGCTTTAAAAGAAGTCTGGCATTGCCTCACATATAGTAAAAGAAAGCCAACAGAAAATAGTTTCTGATTCTCTATGTGACTCTGTGAGTGCTGTGTCTATAAATAAGGATGTCTCAAGGCCAATAAAATCAATGTTATCTACAGCCTTTACCTTTTATGAACAAATAATGCTGACTCTTATTTAGGAAGAATAAGCCTTCCAAACTAAGCTTGTGGTAAACTCAGCTCGCTTTTATCACTAAAGGTCTGACTCCAACATTTAGTATTTTCTTAACTGAACATCTTTAGACAACATCGTTTTCCTGGTCATTGCTTTTCTGCCAGCAATGAGGTTGTTGTTTCCTCTGCTCAACCACGATTTTGCCTTTAAGGTCACACTTCAAGGCCGGCAGTGTTGGAAAGATACACCTGCATGTACGGTATTCTGATCTTTCACTGCAGAAGTGACTTGCATAATGTCTACACTGCTTGAGCTTCATTTTGTGCCTTTGGAATCCATCTAACTTTTTTTTTTTCCTTGTTAGTCAGCCTTTGCTTGCTGTGTTAATGGGACAAACTTTTTTTTCTTTTGAATGTGCATCTTTTATTGTTTGCTTTCCCACCTATACATAAGGCTCTACAAGGGAATGAATGTCTTATTCAGAACTACATTCCCAGCAAAGAAAATAGGGTATGACACAAAAAAGACTCCATAAACAGTTGTTGAATGAATGAATAAATCACACGGAGCTAGAGTTTGTTAGTGACACCAGGTTTTCCATTTCCATTTACTGGGCAACAAGTATACTCCAGCAAGTCACAGAACCTCTCCCAGCCTTAGTTTCCTCATCCAGCAAATGGAAGATTGACCCCACAGTGTCCCTGACATTACACCAGAGAGAGAAAAGCAAGCCCTGCCTCACTCTAGGGATCTTCCTTGGATTTGTGCAGGAGTCTCTGGGCTTCTCTCCTGGCCTCCGTTTCTCCATTCGAGCAGAGGGCTCGGGAGGCCTCACCATGCAGGGCAGTTATGCAGGTAACAAGCCGGGTCCCAGGAGTCCGGGGGCAGCCCTGGGAGCCACAGCTGCAGCAGCCACAGCAGAGACGCACGCAGCGGCAGGGGAGGCATCACCCACGTGGCTGCCTCGGGTCAGCTCCGGAGCCCAGGCGAGGGATGAACTCTTAAAGCCCAATGAGTTCTAACCTGGCTGGGGGAGGAATTCAGCTGTGTGCGAAGGCCAGCCTCAGCCTCCAGCCCTTCCCTGCGCAGCTCTCATAGACTTCGTGAAAGGGCCAAGGAGGGGCTGCTGTGACCGAGTGAACAACCAGTAACCTTTCTGGCCTATTGAGATAGGGTTGAATTTCACATTTGCTTCATCTGACTAACCTAGCTTTTTTGCAAAGAAATATGCAGCACCATGTTAAAATGCAGCTGTGGGGCACATCGCACAGCTTTTGTTCTGTGTAGGGCAGTGGACGATTTCAGAGCATTTTGCAAGGGATACGTATTTAGGTGTGTGTTTCTCTCTCTCTGTGTGTGGGCGTGCACGCTCGTGCACGTGTGTATGTGAGTGTGTGTACAAGAAACGGGAGGGAGCTTCACAAGTAAAAAAGTAGGAAAGGAGAAGAGAGAATGAGAGGGATAAAGCATGGTTGTGATAGAGCAGAAATTGGGCCAGCTAGAGTGATGAATAAAAGATGTATTTAGGAAGTTTGCTCATGCTTAATGTATTCTCCCTTTCTCTTTCAGAAAATAAGTACAGCACAATCTTTCATTATTTTCACTAACTTTTTATTTTGAAAATCTGAAAAAACAGCAGACCTGTATAACTCCCATACAGATCCACAGTTTTTATTATTTTGCCATATTTTCATTTCTCTGTCTATGTACATATTGTTTGCTAACAATCCAAAGGTGAATTGTAGACATCATGGCACTTTATATATGACCATTGTTACGTATAAGAAAATTAGCAATAATTAAAAATATCGGGGCTGGAGAGATGGCTCAGTGGTCTAAAGCACCTACTTGGAACAAGCTTGGCAAGGCATCAGGGACCGCGGTTCAATCCCCCAGCACCACATGCCAGCCAGCCCCGCCCCCTGGTGGGCTGAGCTGGCCACACACACACACCACACTGTCTCTCTCTCTCTCTCTCTCTCTCAAATAAATAAAAAAATTTTTTAAAAAAAGAATATATAGTTAAAAATGCAGTTTAAAAAAAAAAATATCGAATTTTGGCTGGCCAGATAGCTCAGTGGATTAAAGTGCCTGCTTAGGCAGAAGCAAGGGCCAGGGGCTCAATATCTGGCCTGCCATGCTGGCCTTACTCCCAGGGGCAACTGAGATGGTGAGTGGTGCGCACCTATAATCCCAGAGTATGGGAAGCTGAAAAACAGGAAGGATCACTACAAGTTCGATCTGTGTAGTGAGATCCTGTAACCCTGCAAATCCTGTAGACCCTGTACTAAATAAAATTTTTAAAAAATCAAATTTTGGATTTCTCATGTTCTAATTTCTCCACTGTTTTCTATTTTTTTCTATTTAGATCTGTTTAAATTCTAGTATGCAATAAAATCTAAAATTTGTATTAGATTATTATATCTCCTTTCATCTAGGACAGAGTCCTGTCTTCTAATATTTTTTTCTGAAATTGATTTTGGAAAATTTCAGTGTCATTGTTATGTACAATGTCTCATAATCTAAGTTGTGTGATTGCTTTCTTCTGATTAGATTAGGATTAAATATTTTTATAAATTTTATGTGGTGTCATATAATTTTTATTAAATCACATAATGACCAAATGTCTAACTATAATTTAGTCAAATTGTTGAATGCTAGATATCTACATTATAAAAGTATATTTTCCTTTTAAAATTTATAAGTAATCCATGGATTCATGTAAAAATTCTTTCTTCAGCATCATTTAAGTCAATAGTTTTATGCCTTTGATGAATCAGCTATTATATGGGAGAATGTAACATTTCATGAAAAGATCTATCATTTTTTTTCACATTTAATGTTATTCTGCAAAGAAAACTCTGTTTCTCTTTGTCTCCCAAGTTCCCTTTTGATTTATGGTCCCACTGCTATATTATCTTCTATCTTTATCATTCACATGCTCAAGTTATACAAAACATGTCCAACTGGAGCTTCCAATTATTATTAATTTTTATTAAGATGGAAAAACCATAACAGAACATCAGATTAATTATTTTGTATGCACAATATAGTAATGTTAGCTAGAGACACACTGACAAGCAGCAGATTTCAAGAACTTTTTCATCTAAAAAATTGCAACTACAAACCCATTAAACAACCACTGTCCCTTTTCTTCTCTGCCCATCTTCTTTAGGAACCACTGTTCTACTTTCTAGTTTTTGAACTTTGACTACTTACCAGTGGATACTTTACGTCTATGAAGCCATTCAGTATTCATATTTTTGTTACTACTTTCATTCAAAGTCCTCAGTGTTTATCCAAGTGGTAGTGATATGACAGAATTTTCTCCTTTTTAAGGCTTAATACTGTTTTAATACCCATTCTCTATTCATTCATCCATCCTTAAGCTTTGAAGCTATTTTGGCAACTTGGTTGTTTGCATAATTCTCATTTATTTATATCTTTAATTTGTTTCACAAGTTCTTTTAGTTTTCAGTGCATAAAATTTTATTTCCCTGGTTAAATTTAGTGCTAAAATTTTTATCATTTTGTGCTATTAAAATGGGTTTGTTGGCTTAGGTTACTCATGGTTAGTGTATAAAAACACAATATTTTTATACTCATAATTTTATTCTGTAATTTTACCTAATTCTTTTATTAACTAACAGTTTATATGGAGTTTTTAGGGTTCCTACATATAAAACTTTGACCTTGGATAGGAGGTAATGTTACTTCCCGCTTTTCTACAAGGATTTCTTTTATTTCTTTCTCATGCCTGATTGCTTTGGCTAGAACCTCCAGTACTGTTTTAAGTAGAAGTGGTAATGATTGGCATCCTGTTTTTGTTCTTGATCTTCAATGAGAAACATTTCTTTTTTATCATTGAGTATGATGTTGCTTGTGGGCTTTTCATACATAGGCTTTATTATGTTGGGGTAACTTCCTTGTACTAGTTTGAGTATTTGTTGTTATTGTTTAGTCATGAAAGGCAAATGAATTATGTCAAATAATTTTATTGTGTAGAGGTGATCATGCAGGTTTTGTCCCTTATTTTGTTCATGTCATGCAATATAATAATTAAGTTTTAAATATTAGACCACCCTTGTATTCCAGAAATAAGTTCCCTTTAGTCATGGTATAATAATCTCTTCTTGTAGATACTAAGTCTATTGCAGGGTTTTGCTTTCTAGTTTTCTTTTTTAGAGTCTTGTGTATGCAATTTGTCCTTTAGTTATCTCAAATTCCTCTTGTTTCCATCTCCAAATACAAGCCGCATTTTTGTGAATTATATTTTCTCATAATGTGGAAGACTTCAAGGAATAACCAGAGACCAGATTATTTAGGATCTTTAAATTCATGGTAAAAACTGGATATTTTTCTATTTGGTGCATTGTATTACTTACAAACCATAACACTTAACAAGGAAAAGGACATGTGTCATTGTCATATTTAACTTTATAGAGAATATAACAATGAATAATACTTCTTGGAGTGAAATGCAATCTGGAAGTCTTTAAGAAGGAACACTGATGCTTTTGACATTCAAGTTGGCTTATATCTGGGCAGCATCCAAAGATAACAGTGTTCTAAATTATGACCTACTGCATATGTTAGTGTAAAATTCTTATATAGAGTAACAAAATCAGATGCCATTTTAAGAACTATTAATTCTAGGTTCAAGCTGTGTAAGAAAGTGTGTATGAAGGAAGGAAGTGTATGATTAATTACTACTCATGAAAGGCAAGTTTTATTTAGGATTCAAACACTGATTGAAATATACACTTTCTACTCTGTTAAGTAAATGAAACAGAATTAAACAAATTATAATAAGTCTAAAAATTAGCAGAATGTTTTTTTTTCTGGTGGTACTAGGAATTGAATTTAGGACCTTGCACTTGCCAGGCAAGCACTCATTCCACTGAGCTATCTCCCTGGCCCAGTAGAATATTAATGCAAAGATAATTCACATATTGCAGAGTTTCCTGAGAAACTCGAAGGGCCAACATTTCTTCAGTTTGACTGGGGAGAGTGGTTGAAGGCTGCTAACATCTTGAAGGTGGGATATGGCCATAAAGGCTAAAATGTCAGAAGACAGAGTGCTACTAAGAAAAAGGATAGAAAACTATAAAAATGATGATGGGGTATCAGAACACTACCAGCTTTTACTGAGTGGTGACTGAAGAACCAGCTTCTTTCTGAGCCCCTGTATCCTTTCCCAGCAGGGAAATTAAAGCACCATTGCTTCTGACAAGTGTGGATAGAAGAGGAGATGCTGGTTTGGTCCTGCCAACTTTATCCATTACTTGGAAGGGGACAGAGGACATAGGCTGCTTCTGTTGGGAGTTAGCTTCCTGTCTGTGTGGCTGAAGTGTGGACAGAAAGATTTCTTCCCTCACTTTCTCTGTTCAACCTATGATGAGGGAGAGAAGTTTCTTCCTTGGTTCATGGTTAGAGTAGGGCAGGTATTAAATGTTTTCAGCTCTTAGGTGACTGTTTTCCTTGTGCCTTCTATGGGAAGATTACGTTTTCTTGAGTCTTTCTGTGTGCTGCCAGATCTGGGTTCTGTGCTGGTCCAGTCCCTCTTCCAGGTTGCAAAGGAGACAGTAAGAAATCCCAAGACACTCTTCACCCATCTTACCCCACCTGTGTTCCGAAAGTCCTGAGGTCCTTAGGTGGTCAGCCTTCCTTTGCGTATGCTTCCTGATCTTCTTAAGCTTGTTTATTGTGTCATATCCAGGGATTTTAGTGACTGGATGGAGGATCTGGGAGAAAGATGGTCACTCTATCTTGATAGAACTGAAAGTTTCTAGGTTGTGTTGTTGAAGAATGTTGAATATTCATTCTCTTTTCTGTGTTCTGATATTTTTTTGAAAAATAACTCTTGATCAGATTTCTAAATCATGTTGTCATGTTGACTTTAGCAACTTTAATTCCTGTTCCTCTCTTACCCAGGTCCTGTGGATTCTTTCAATAGCAAGGTGACTGTGTTGGAAAGAAGCACCGTACCATACTCACAAGTATAATACAGGGCTATTCAGAAGTAGACTGCATAGTTATCTATTGAGGGTGTTGTTCTGAGCACTAGAGGATTTCAAGTAGCATCCCGATCCTCTGTCAACTAGGTGCCAGGGTAATGCTTTTTCCACCCCACCATTTCTGATGGTTTTAACAAACAAAATATCTCCAGATGTTGACAAATGTCCCCTGAAGGCAAAATTGTTGAGTGAAAACCCCTGGCTTGAGACATACTCAAAATATCTTTACCTTATTTGAGTCCAAGATGCCAGTCACTTTTGTTGAATTTTACAAACAAAAGCTCAACCTTACATTTGGTTTTAATATATATTTTTGTTGATTTGGGGAGAGACTGGATTCAAAAAAGTTACTCTTTATTTCTATAGAGAAGAGTCCTTTGTAGTCACTGTCATAGAGGAGCTATTGCCAAGTTGTTTATAAAAATAATCCAGTAAAGTCAGAAGGTAATCTGAGCAGAACGAAAGGGATATTTTGGTTGTGTCTGAGCTAGTGTTCAGAGGCACAGACACAGGCAATTTTGTCAGGGAGTCTGGACTTTCTGGGGAAGTGTGTATAGTGTGGGAGCTACCAAAGAGAGCTATCTCCTATCTCTTTCCTCCATTAGGTTTATGTCTAATGGGAACATTAAAGAACTGCCAAGAAAATGTTAGTGTCTTATTTAAAAATTGAATCTCAGGCCAGGATTATAGCTCAGAGGCATAAGCACCAGCCTGGCAAACACAAGGTTGTGAGTTCAATCCCCAGTACTGCAAATAAACAAACAAACAAATAAATAAATATTAAAAATAAATAAAAATTGAAACTCTCCTTGTGCTCCAGGGAATGTATAAGAGATAGGAGAAGAATCTGTCCATGTTTTCACTGAATTTTGGGAACCCAGCATATCATGTTAGTAATTCCATATGTCATTGTTGTTTTCTTTTTTCCTTTCTTTTTATTTTATTTTATTTATTTATTTTGTACAGGGTCTCACTATCCAGCTCTGAGATTACAAGCATGCACCACCATGCCCAGTTTCTGTGACCAGCACAGTGTGCCTGGAGTTTTGGAGCTGGCAGACATGTGGTACTGGGGATTGAACCCTGGGTCCTTGCATTTGCCAAGCAGGCACTTAGACCGCCGAGCTATCTCCCCACTCCCTTTTCTTCCTTTCTTTTCATTCAATTTACTTTAGTTGATAGCTAGAGGTATGCAAATTACATATTTATTCATTTCAGTCATTTCTTTTTTCTCAACTAAACTAGTACAAGGGTTTTCTTTTATTTATTTTGACGAGGCAAACCTTCGTTTCATTTTTTTTCTTTTGTATTTTTTTAGGGAAGAGTCTACAGGATGTTCAGGTTCTCACTACTAGGTCAGACTCATAGTAATCCTCCTATTTACAGCCTCCCAAGAGCTGGGATTACAGGCGCACTCCACCACGCCCAGTCTCAATTGCTGTCTCAGCGTGCCCAGGGTCAGGGCTGGCATGGCAGGCCCAGCGATTGAACCCCGGTCCCCTGTGTCTACTTGCAGGCACTTTAATCCTCTGAGCTATTTGGCTAGCCCCTTCGTTTCATCAGTGATTTTTATTTTTTGTCTTTTTTTTGCTCTGGTCATTATTATTTCTTTCATTCTACTAATTTTGAATTTATTTTAATTTTCCTCTATCTCTTTTATTTTATTTTAAAGAAGAAGAATAAGACACAATAAAGATTATGGTACAGAATTTTGAAACAAGATAATAGAAAATTAACAATGCTTATTATAGTGCATATTGTTTTCTTTAAAGTAGCTGCTCAGCTTATAAGATATGGACATGCAAACTGATTAAACACTACAAGCACAAACTGTTCCTTTCAATGAACTAATAGAAATTAGTAGTGTAATTATCTTAGGTGATATATATATATATATATATATATATATATATTCATTTTTCTCCTCCCATCCTTGTTCTTCTTTCCTTTTGAGCAATTTCTTTCTCTTTCATAATATCTATTGTATATTGTATGTGTTACTTACTTTTTCACTTTCTTACACTAGGAAGACAATACAATGCTTACAAATGTGAGTCTTATTTCACTTCTGTGATCTCTGGTTGTATTCATTTGCCTATAAAATCCTCAAATTTATTCTTTTTTATAGCTGCATGGTACTCGATTATATAAAAATACCACATCTTTCTATCCATTCCTCTGTTGATGGGCATTTGGGTTGTTTCCAAGACTTAGCTATGATGAATTGAACTGCTGTAAATATAAATGCACATATATCATTATGGTATTGAGTTTTTATTTCTTTAAAACTACCCAGAAGGAGAATAGCTGGGTCTAATGGGACCTCTAATCCTAGTTTTTTGAGGCATCTCCATACTGATTTCCATAGTGGTTTTACCAGTCTACATTCCCACCAGCAGTGAAGAAGGGTTCCTTTTTCTCCACAAGTCCCCAGCATTTGTTATTGGTTGATTTCTTGATGATAGCCAGTTTTTCTGGGGTGAGATAGAATCTCAGTGTTGTTTTAATTTGCATTTCTTGAATGACCAATGATGTTGAGCATTTTTTCATATGCTTATCAGTCATTTATATTTTTTCATCTGAGAAGTATGTGTTAATCTCAGTTGAGGATTTTTGGATTGGGTCTTAGAATTTGGGAGGCATGATTTTTTTTTTTTCAGTTCTTTATATGTTCTAGGTATCAGTCCCTTGTCTGAGAGAGTTTTCTAAAACTTCATGCTCTTTGGGTTTTCTTTTCACTCTGTTGGTGATTTGTTTTGACTTCTAAAAGTTTTTGAAAAAAATTAGATTCCAGCTCTTGACGCTTTGAAATATCAACTGGGCAATTAGGAATTTGTTCATGCACCCTCCACCCATGCCCATCTCTTCCAAATTTTTACCTGCTTTCTATTCCAGTAGATGTAGAGTTTCTGTTTGCATATTTATATATTTAATCCATTTTGATTTTAGTACATGGTGGTAGACATGGATCTAGTTTTAGTCTTCAAGTTGTGTCTGCATCTTCTAATCTGTTCTGTTGATCCTCAGATTTAGTTTTTTGCCAGGATCATGCAGATTTTATAGTATACTTTTAAGTCAGGAATTGTGCTTCCTGCATTATCTTTGCACACAGGGTTGCTCTGCTATTCTCAGTCTCTTCTGGATCCAAATGAAATTCAGGAATGTTTTCTCTGGACCTGTGAGGCATGTGAGTGTTATTTTGGTCAGGACTGCATTAAATCTGGGTTTGGTCACATTTACTATGTTGGTTCTTATTATCCATTAGCAAGAGATAGCTTTCTATTTTCTGGCATCCTCTTCAATGTCAATTTAAAAAGTGCTATAATTTTCAATATAATATTTTATTATATTAAGTTGAATTCTATACCTTTTTTTGGATTCTCTTATAAATTGTAAGTTTTCCCTAATTTCTCTCTCAGTGATTTTGTTGTTTGTGTACAGGTACGCTATTGATGTTTGAGTGTTGAGTTTGTATGCAACTATGTAACTAAATTTGTTTCTTAATTCTAAGAGCCTTTTGGTGGAGTTTTTGGAGTCATCTATGTAAAGTATGTCATCTGAAAATAATATTAATTTAGCCTCTTCCTGTCCTGTTCTTATTCCTGTTATTTCTCTTTTTTGTCCAATTGCTCCTATAGTTTCTTGAACTATATGAAATAGTAGTGGTGATAGTAGATCTTTTGTTATGTTCCTGATTTTAGAGTGAAATCTTTCAACATTTGTCCATTTAGTGTGATGGTGGCTATTGGTTTGTCTTAGGTGGCTTTCATCAGGTTGAGGAAAAGACTGTCTATTTCAATTTTCTGTAGGATATTTTTGTTATGATTGAGTGTTGAACTTTATCAAAAGCTTTTCTGCATCAACTAAGATGATTGTGTGATTTTTGTCTTTGGTTCTGTTGATGTGGTGTATTACTTCTATTGATTTGCCTATGCTGAACCATCCTGCATTCCTGGGATGAATCCTGCCTGGTCATGGTGCATAATCTTTGATGATTTACTGCGTTTTGTTTGCTACCATTTTACTGGGGATTTTTACATCTAAGATTTTTAGAGAGATTGGCCTGTAGTTGTCTTTTGTAGTTGGATTTTATTCTGGGCAATCTTTGCTTGCAGAAATGAGTTAGGAAGAATTGCTTCACTTTCAATTTCAAAAAAGAGTTTGAAGAGTATTAGCATTAAGTTTTCTCTAAATTTCTGATAAAATTCAAAGGCAAATCCATTAAAACCTGGACTTTTCTATTTTAGTAAGATTTTAATTATGTCTTAGAATTAATTAACTGATAGCTTTTTCAGAGTTTTGATATCTATTAATTCACCTTTGGCAATTATATGTTCTAGGAATCTTCCATTTCTTCTGTGTTTTCCATCTTATGAGAATAAAGATTTTGAAAGCAGGAACTGACAGTCAGTCTGCTGAATTTCTAGAGGATCAGTAGTGATTCAGTTTTCTTCCCTCATTGCAAGAATTTGTATCTTCTCTTTCCTTTTTTGATAAGATTGGCTAAGTATTTATTCTTTCAAAAAATCAGCTCTTTGATTAATCAATTCTTTGTATTGTTTTCTTAATAGCAATTCTGTTAGTTTCTGCTATAATCTTTATATAATTTCCTTCTTTGAAATGAGTTTGGGTTTGACCTTCTTTTCTTTTTCTAGAAAATTGAAGTGGAGCATAGGGTCATTTATTTGTGCTTATTCTGTTTTTCTGATAAGAGAATTCACTAGCATAAATTTTCCATTAATACTGCTTTCATTGTTTCCTCAGGTTCTGGTAAGTTATATTTAAATTTTCATTTCATTTTAGATATTGTTTAATTTCTTCTTTGATTTCATCTGTGACCTATTGGTTATTCAGGAGGTTGTTATTTAATTTCTGTGAGTTTATGGAATTTTTGTGGTTTCTTTGTTATTAATTTCCCATTTAATTGCATTGTAAGAAGCATGGGTTAATTTTAATTCCTTTGCATTTACATAAGCATACTGTATTTACTTAAAACAGTGTATGCTCTAATTTAGAGAACATTTGTGTTCAGCTGAGAAGAATGTGTTTGTGATGTTGAATAGAACACTCTATAAATGTTTACTAAATCCATTTGTTAACAGATTTGGTTCAGTTCTGTTTTTTTTTTTTTTTTTTTGGTTTAGTTGATCTATCTCTTTGTTACAATGTGGTATTAATATCTCCCATTATAATTGTGTTGCTGCTTACTTGATTTTTTTATGTCTATTATTTGTCTTATATAGTTGGGTGCTCCCATATTTAGTGCCTACATATTCATGATTGTTATCTCTTCTTTTTGAAGTTTTCCCCTAACAAGTATGTAGTAGCCTTCTTTATCTCCTTTGATCATTCTTGGTTTGAAGTTTGCACTATCTGCCAACAGAATAGCTATTGCTGCAATTTTCTGGGTTCATGTTGGATGGAGTACTGTTTTATATTCTTCGATTTTCAATCTGTAAATTTGTCTTTGAACAAAATGTTTCTTGTAGATAGCATATTGCTGGTTCTTGTTTCTTGATCATTTCTATCAATGTTTCTTTTGATTGATGAGTTGAGGCGATCTGTTTAGATGTGTATGACTGATACATATTAGCTTTATCCTTGCATTGTTATTTCCCAGCTACTGATTTCATTTGTCTCCTCTTTACTTTTTTTGCCCTGTCTAGCCATTTCTTTCTGGTGTTGTTCTTGGAGTTGTGTTAATTTTTATCTCCATCTAGAATATATTTCAGTATCCTTTTGAGAGTTGATATGTTGGTCATGAATTTCTTGTTCTTTGTAAGGAAATTATTTTATTTCTCCAATAAGCTTAAAAGATAGTTTTGGCAGAGCTGATCAGTCTAGGTTGGAAGTTTGTTTTCTTTCTGGACTTGAAATACTTTACTCCAAGCTCTTCTTGACTTGAGGATTTGTGTTGAGAAGTTTGCCATGATTATAATGGGTTTTTCTTTATAGATGATCTGCTTGGTTTTCTCTAACAGCTTTTAATATTTTGTTTTTGTACGGATTTTGTGGGATCTTGATTATTATATGGCTGGGTATAGAGTTATTCTGGTCGTGGCTGTTTGGATTTCTATATACCTCATGTATCTGTGTGCCAGATTCTGCTTCCATGTTTGGAAAAATTTCTGCTATCACTTCAGCAAATAGTCTTTTATGTCATTTGTGTTGACACCTGCTTTTTCATTGACACCTACCAACCTTATATTAGTTCTTTTGCATCATTTGCAACTGTTGAATTGTTATTTAGTGTTTCCTTGTTATTTTTAAGAGATCTTTCCTTTCATGATCACTAGCTGCAATCCTGTCTGCAAGGTCTGGAAGTTAAAGTAACATCTTCTTCTTTCATTTTTGTTCTATCAGTTTTGTCAGCTTTCAATGGATGTTTTACTTTTCTCACTATCACTTTCAATGTTTCTTGCATTCTAATTCTTTCATGTTTTGTTTATTCAAGGTTTCCATCTTTTTCTATGCTACTATTACATATATATATATATATATATATATATATATATATATATTTCTTCTTTAGTTATGCTGAACAATTCTCTCTTTGTGGTTGTCATTTCCTTTTTTGCACCTAGAGATTATTTCTGATACAATTTCTTCTATAGCATCATGGAGTTGTTTTCTTCAGTTGCTATTATTTCAGAAATTGGACTTGTTTTGAATGGGCTTGAGTTCTGAGATTGCATTTTGCTTCTTTGTCTTATCATTTTCCATTTAAATTTTTAAAAATTTTGTTTTTTTGTGATGATACTTCTGAGTTTTTAATAGTAAGTAGCTATATCACTAATATCAAGGCCTCAGTAGGAAAAGGTTATTCTTTGGGGACATTTTCTGTAAGAGATTATTGGTTTGTGTGTGTTCCAAGATCCTACCTTCTCACTTCATTAGAAGTAGGATGCTGGTGTCTGTTTGGTTCAGCCCTCAGTCTTTTGGTGCAGGGCTGTGGTGAGGTTATCACCCAAAAGCTTCCCAGGATTGTTATAGAAGGAATAATAAATGAGTAAAACAGATTTGGCTCTCTAGATGAAGTAGTATAATTAGAAGTGGCAATAGCAAATGGGACAATTTGAAAAACTGTGGTAACTATTGCTTTATGTACTTTAGACCAAAAGAACAAAGTCTACAGTTATGTAAGAGAATAAAGTATAAATTAGAAATTTTTGCAAAGTGTTTTTTTTTTTGGTAGAGTGGATTAATTCTGGGGTGAGGGAAATTTAGAAAGGATGATATGCAAGATAGAGATAACTGAAAAGAAAGTAGAAGAAAGGCTGGAGAACAAAGGATGATCATCTAAGGTTTGGAGAACTAGCGAAAGGATTAGACAAGAGAATGAAGGCATATTCAATGGGTTATCTGAACTTGGTCGTGGGTTTGAGGGGTGGAATTAGAACAAGAAAAATAAAATTAAAACAAAATTGAGAAAAAAGAAAAGAAATAAAAAGGGAAAATAAGATAAAGACAAAGATAGAACAATATAAAATAAAATGAAATTTTATTTTAAAAAAAGAAAAGGCACAGACCTACCCACTGTGGGTTTCAACTCTAATTCCTGGGAATAATTTTTCTCCTTCCCCCAAGAGAGATTCTTCTCTTTTTTCTATACTACTTTGGAGTGGGGGAAGAAATGACAGTGGAAAGACTTTTGTTTCTATTTTCCACATTAGGGGTATTATTTTTATTATACTAAACCTGGGACCATGGCTTCCTTAACTCTTGTAAACTGGTGCATACATACATAAACTGGTGGTTCCAACTAGTGTTGCAGTGGGAAGATGAACGATGGATGATTTTAGCAACCATCTTGATCTACCTAGAAGAAAGGCGACACTTCTTTGTATGTTAGAATTTTTGGTACTTAGAAAGTTTTGTTAAATTTCATTTTTATCTTCCAAACAATTCTCCAAAGTATAATTCACATATTTATAGGCATCTCAAAAACGTAACATCATTCTAAATCAATGTGCATGTTAATTAAATTTAAAATATGCCTAAAATGATGAGCACAACTCATTCTAAAATAATATGCTTAAATTTACTGCAGAAGTGAAATAAAAATATTAAAGTACAATTCACACAATTCTCTTTCCCATTTGGAACTAACAGTTAAAACATTTTGTCTCAATAAAGCATATGGCCCCTGAGGGACCAAGAACCTGAAAGGTGCCTTGGGATAGGCTTGATCCAGCAGGCAAAAAACTTTTGGAACTAAGCGTTCCTCATGAAAAAGGATCTTTGGCACTTACTAAGATCTAAGTGATGGGGGCCAGCCAGATAACTCAGCAGATTAAAGCGCTTGCTTAGGCAGATATAGGGTCTAGGGAGTTTGATCCCTGGCCTGCCATACCGGCCCTGCCCATGAAGCTCACCAAGATGGCAACTGAGACTGGGCATGGTGGTACATGCCTATAATCCCAGCGCTTGGGAGGCTGAAAACAAGAGGATCACTACTACCTCAATTTGTGTAATGAGAACCTGTAGACCCTGTACTAAATACATTAAAAGTATCTAATTGATGAATTAGCTTTGTATGACAAATAGTTATAAAGTATAAGACCATATATTGCTATAAAAGAATCCAACTATCAGACAGTCTGAAATTCCTAAATACACAGGCCCTAGACAATGTTGTGAAGGTACTTGGTATCAGCCAGGAGAGTAAATTCTTCATAGGAATTACTGTCTAACACATGTAGTAGTTCATGAACTGGGATGTAGTTACTAGTGGGATTAGAACAAAACAGTGACGAAATGATCATGGGGTAATAAGTATGTGGTAGTGCTAGAAATGTTACAAAGAGAGGTCAAAAGGAATAGTGCATGAGTAGAAAGAAAGTGGGTATTATTGTGGAAGCAAAGTACATCCAGAATTACACACTTGGCCATTTAAAACAAACCTATTGCTAATTTATATAAATTTCTCACTTTCTTCATGCCACACTCATGTGTGAGTCGAGGTCAGATACAGAAATGGGACAGTAATCAAGGGTGATGTTGCTCTTAACCATAAAGTGAGAAATTGGTGAGTTTTTAAAGAAAAAAATGTGTGGGTAAGTTAAACAGGCATGGAAGAGCTGTTTCAATACCATTGTAAATATAGTTAGTAACAAAATATTATATGTGGAGAAACTAGACATTGTTTTTGCCACAGAAAATGATAACCATTTGAGGTAATGCATCTGTTAATTAACCACACTTAGTAATTCTACAATTCACACATACGTCAAAACATTATATTTTATACAATGAACACCTATAATTTACTGTCAACTTAATATTCAATTAATTCATAAAAGCTATGGCAACAAGGGAGAACTAACTCCACTAAAACAAATGGCAGGAGAGTTTTGAAGCACTGGTGAACTGGTGGGAAAGTGTTGGACCATTAGAAGGCAAGTGCTCAGCAATTCGGCTGCTTGTCCTTGCTCATTCTTGCTTCCTGGAGAGGATGGGGGATAGGACTCTACCTTTCAGATTACTTTCTGAAGGGTGGTCTCATGGTCTTCAAAAAAAAATTCCAGGCTTCCAAAACTGTACAGAGGCTGCAAGATTTACATCTCCAAGAGACAGAGAAAGATTTCATTTCTGGCAAGTTTTCTATAATAGAGAAGTCAGGGCCTAAGTCAGAGAGAGGGCTGCATAAACTTTAGTCAAATTGAGAGAAACATAAGGTAGCCTTATTAATAGCAAGAGGAAGGGAATAACAAAGAAATAGTCTGTCATATCTGAAAAAATCTTACAGATTTTTTTAAAATTAGATTTTAGATTAAGAATCTATGTCACACAGTCAAGAAGAGCAGTTAGTGCCCAAAACTAAGTATCTCTGTTATTTTCTTGTATGTGTTGGATCACCTCAAATTTTGTGTGCTAAAACACCACTTTTTTGATTTTTCATATATGTTCAATGGATAATTTCTGGTTATTATATACATAGCTTTTATTCAATATGATGTACTAGTCTTGTATTACTTGAAAGATTTTTTTCAGTTCTTCGAATAGTCTCTCAGCCCCCTTCACGCAAGGTACAAACTGGTTGACTGGAATACTTAGAAAATATTTCTCTGTCTAGGAAAGATGTGTTTTCAACAACTGAGGATACGTGGTAGAATCATCTAGGATGTTGTGTTTTCTTACCCTAGAGATCAGAAAAAGGAGATGGTGACTCTAATAGGAAAAACATTTCTAACATAAACATGTCTCATTAAAAGATTTTTGTAGACATTCACTGATGATTGCTTACAGCAGTGCTGTGAACTCACATAATAGCCTGGATTCCAAGCAAGAAAATCTAATTATACCTACAGGCATAATGGCTAAAGTAGGACTGATGTAAGCAGTTCTTTTTCCAACACCACTATTGTATTTCATGAGGCAAATATGAAAGTGTAGCCAACAGTAAGACAAGTTTTCTACAAGGGCTCTAAAAGAAATTGTTTACACATTTTAATTTTGCCCTTCATAGTTATGTAAATAGGAATAAAGTGGGAGAAAAAAAACTTTACAGTAATCACATGTTAAGCCTAATTAATACCATTATGATACCTAATTTGGTAAGAATATCATAGCAGCAGTCTTTGCACAAATATGCTATTCTCAGTGTTGTCTTAGGATGTAAATAATATGAAAATGTATCATTTCTTCAAATATTTTCTTTTCATAGACTTTGAGTAATAAAGAAAGACAAAATTCCGACAAGTTAGGTATACCTAGAATAAACCATATAAAAATTACACTTTCTATTTCATAATTAACTTTCATAATATTTCTGTTTTAGGTGTTTGTGTGAATGTGGATCTCTTTACCCCTGAAAGGAAATTTTCCACTTGGCTCATTTTGTCATTTCATAATGCTGTAAGAAATGCTTGTAGTTTTTTTTTAATGCTTTTTATTCATCGTATTCCAGTCTCGTACACTTGTTTTTGATGCAGAACATTAGGAGTGTGGTATGTAGTTTTTCCATTCTTTGATCCAGTAAATGAACAGCTTGGATGCACATCAGCTATGGCAGGCCCCAGCGATGAGCTGCCGGGTCTCTGAGGTGAGACCCGATGCCGTGAGATGATGCACATGAGAAGAGGAGAGAGCAGTGGGGGCTGTGGAACCAAGAAGAAGATGCAGAAGCCACACGAGAGACTGGACTTGGAGGAGCTGTTAGCAACATGGGGCCCCGAATACAGTAATGAAATTGGACCTATTCCACACCCCATGACTAACTTATATTCAGATCATTTTTGCTCTTAGTTGAGCCGGGCACACTGGTACAAACCTGTAATCCTAGTATTCAGGTGGTCTTGAGGCAAGAGGATTGCAATGAATCCAAACTTGGGCAACATAATGACTTAATAAGGTCCTGTCTTGAAAAATAAGGTCCACGGATGTAGCTCAGTGCAAAGGCCCTGGGTTCAATACCCAGTACTGTAACAAACAAGCAAACAAAAACCCCAAGATGATTACATTATAGGAATGAAATTCAATAATGTTGATATCAACAAGAAAAACTAGGCAGAGAGAAGAAAGCAATCAGAAAATTCAATATTCTGTAGTAACAGCTTTCTTGTCAATAAAATAAATGGTCATAATAGACAGTCTCCTATGTATTATACACTAGGTACTGGGTGCTAAGTAGCTTCTACTGTTCAATGTTTACAATCCTGAAATCATATGTCTGTAATAAGTTATATATGTATGATGTACAGTTTATGAGGAATATATGGGTGATTATTTCATGAGCAGGTGTAGAAAGTCTGAGCCCTGAAGCTGAGCCCTTCTCAATCTACTTTTGTTTTCCATATCCCTTCTCCATTTCTCAGGCTTTCCAAATGTAGAGCACACCATCCGTGTGCTTGTCAGCCTGGCTTTGGAGCTGACCAAGGTTCTCAGTAGGTTCCATCTCAGTGTCCTCCTCTGGAAAGAGCTCTACTGTGCTTTGGTGTTCTGACCATGCTTCAGTGAAAGCTGCATGGGAGCTATTCCTTAAAGTGTTTCACACAATGAGTAATATTTAAAATGCACTGTTCCATATATATTGTTAAGATGGGACTATCATTGTCATAGTCAGAGGCAAAAATGAAATTCTTAAATAATTTTTATAATGAAATCTTTAAATATAGTGAAGTACAGTGGCAAATATCTATAGTCTCAGCACTCTGGGAGACAGAGGTAAGACTGCAAGTTTGAGCCCCATCCGGGCAACTTAGTGACTTGGTGAGAACCTGTCCCAGAGAAAAAATAAGTATAAATGCATGGTTTTTGCCCCTGCCATATTTCCTACTTTTCTCCTTGCTCTCTCTCTTCATTGTTTAATCCTTAAGCTCTTGCTTTCCATTTAACTGTGTTATACCTTTCAATTTCTATTTCTTCTTTTGAGATATCATGTCTGCATCTTGTCCTCTGAATAACCACTATGAAGACAACAATATGCAACGTATTAATTATTGCAACTTTCTTACTAACCTGTTTTGAAACTGTTTCATTGTTGTTTTATTTTCTCATTAAAATGAATAAAAAAGAAAAACTAAGCAAGGCTATGAATATAATAGCAGGGAAACCATGCTATTGGTGCTAGGAAACCCCTAGTACTGCAGAAAAAAGAATTGAGAGGAGAAGCAGAAAGACAAGAGGAAGAAGTGAAAGAAGATATGGATGGAGTAGAAGAAAGGGAAGAGGAGAATCAGGAGAAGGAGGAGGAGTTTGCTTTCTTTACAAGCAAAACTGTTGCTTGTAAAGAATAAGGTGCTTAGTTTTATAATGCTTTAAATAAATAATTCGGTATTATGATGATTTTACTCAATTTTGTATGGGTTTATATATTTAATGTTTGGCATCTGAGTTAATATAAACCCCAGAATTAAGTATAGAATCAATTCTGTATTGTTAATCTGGTCATAAGTTACAAACATGTTGAGCACTTATTTAGAGTTCATAGTCTTTTACGAAATCCATGTTTCTTCTTTTCATTACTGTTCACACTATACACGAAGCACTCTTTGCAGAGGTCCTATTCTGTGTTAAACCAGAAAATTATCTGCATTATACTTTTATTAAGATCTGGCCATAGTGATTTTGTTCAGTTGTGTTAGTTTTGAATAATCTTTCTCTTTACTACTTTTTGAAAGTTTCAACAAGTTCTTTTCCCATTTCTAAATAGGATGTAAAATAATATCAGTGTGGGGCCGGGGAGATGGCTCAGTGGAATAAGCGCTTCCCTGGTAAGTGCAAGGGTCTGAGTTCAATCTCTGGTTCCGAAAAAAAAAATTCAATGTGACACATAAATAAACTTAAAAGAATAACTTAAATGTTAAATAGCAATTTTCTCCTTCTTCTTTTTCTTTTTACTTTTGTGGTGGAATCAGGGATTGAACTCAGGCCTTTGTGCTTGCCAGGCAAGCACTTGTTCGACTGAGCTATCTCCCCAGCCTTCACTTCTTCTCTTTCATTATGACCCAACATCCAAGGAAATTTCCAATCTTAGCATTGCCTTCATTTCCTACATTGCTCTTCTATCTTCCCTATTCTACTCTTTTCAGGATCCCCTTGCACATTGCTTTTGTCACTACAATGAAGATCCAAGCTAAGATTTCAGTATTATCCTTCCAATTAATTGTAGATACTACTGTATCTGTGTACCTCTTACCAACAGAAAACTATCAATGGCTCTTTCTTTGTATATAAAGAAAATCTGTACCATTTAGAACAACAGTAATGCCTCAGTTTTATCTTTCATATTGATTTTCTCATGCATTTCTAACAGATTTCTTACAAATTAAGAAGACAGATTAATTATAATGAGTTGTAGTTATGTCAGCACTTTTTTTTGAAAATTATACATTTTTTATTTATTTTATTTTATTTTTTTATTTTTTTTCCAAAATTTTATTGATAAACAGATAGCAATGAGACAATTTTAAATCAAATCGAAGTTCAGTCTCAACAAATAATACACTGCATATATTCTTCTTAGTGGTTAATTGCTGTACAAGATGTGGACTTGCGATCCTATTTACAAACACCATTAGAACAAATCATTCTATTCATTAAGAGAATGCAACTATATATCTATCGTAACCACTTTGAATACACAGATACAAAATGGACATTCATCGGTATACCCCATTTTTTCTAAGTTCCGTTATTGAATATTATAGGTGTGTAAACTCAGCAAAATATTCTAAAAGAGTCCAGTAGCCCATAATAGCATTGGGTCTTCTGTTTAACTGGCAGTGTCAGAAATTATTGACCTGAGTCCCCCACAGCTCAACATAACAGCATGGCTTTACTTCCTATATTTCGTCTTCACACTTTTCTACTGGATGGTTAAGACCAAGGTAAAGCAGGACCTATGTAACAAGAGTTGTAGCTTTTTGGTCTGAGAAGGTTAGTGAAATGCCCTCAGGATTTATCCTGAGATCCTGTACCTCAGATTGTAGAACCTTTGTCAGTGCAGCCATGTGGATATGTCAGCACTTTTTGTGCAATTTTCACCCACAGTTTCCTTGTTAAACACGTTTGTTTCCTTTGGAAAACCTGTCTCTTTTTGTATCTTTTTGATGATACTATAACTAAAGTTCGAGCTCAGATTGAAACTAGAATTCATATTCTGCTCTTTTTCTCTTATTTTATAGAGAGAGAAGAAAAAAAAAACAACAAAAACCATAGTGAATTTCAAAAGAAAATGATAGGGAATTAGCAATGGTGTTATCTTCATATTGTTATCTTCAAAGTAGTTGCTTAGATTACTACATAGAGGCATGCAAGTTTGATTAAAAATAGTTAACTATTCCTTTCAATGAGCGAATAAAAATTAGTAGTACAGTTACCTTAGCTATCTTATGTATATATACATACCTTTTTTCCCTTCATTCTTTTCTCCTTTCCCCCTTCATAGTTGTGTTTTCCTTTTGAGCAGTTTCTTTCCCTTTCACAATAACTATTCAGTCTTTTAGATCTTAGTTATCCTTTCAGTTTCTTACACTAGTGAGAAAATATGAAGTTTATGTCTGTGAGTATGATTTATTTTGCTTCTGAGTATGGTCTCTAGTTGCATCAATTTACCTATAAAAGCCTTGAGTTTATGGTAGCACTAATATTTCTTAATGATACCAGATTTTTCTATAATTTATGTTAGTTACTTATTTACATAAGACTTACTTTTAAGAAACCATATCTCATTGAAAATAGATATGCTTGGGCTGACCAAATAGCTCAGCAGATTAAAGCACCTGCAAGCAGGCACGGGGGCCAGGGGTTTGATCCTTGGGCCTGCCCTGCTGGCCCCATCCCCAGGGCTCGCTGAGACAACATTGATGCTGGGCATGGTGATAAGAGCCTGTAATCCCAGTACTTGGGAGACTGTACACAGGTGGATCACTAAGAGTCCAATAGTGAGACCCTGTATCCTGTAGACCCTTCCCTAAAAATACAAAAAAAATGCTTCTTATTTCTGTGTTTGACACTTACAAATACATTTTTGTTATCTCCTCAACTGTTTGCATCTCCAGTAGATGACTGAAAATGACTGAGATTGCGTTAGACTCAATGATGAATATAGAGGAAGGCCATTTTCAAATGGGCTTTTGTGGATGTTTTGAGAGAATGGTCTTTTTCCTCTCTGAAGCAATCTTAATATCATTACTACTCAGAAAGAGGAGGGATAATGAAGAAAGAAATTTTAGGCAAGACCTGACATTTTAAAGAACAGATGTAGCTCATGACCACATTGTATTTAATAAGAGAATAGAGAAAATTCTGCTTTCCACTGTGGTTAGGGACGAACTGAAAACTGAAATGGGCTGAATCAATTTGGTTTCTACATTTTTTCACAATAGCATTTTGCTGTTCAAGTTCAGATTTGAGGCAGTGTGTGGGTCAGGAGGCATAAGCTTTATTTAAGAGCTGCTTTCCAGACAAAAATAATCTTAATAAAGTTGTAAAATAGCTGCAGGGAAGTCATACAGAAGATAGCCAGAGGCCAAAATAATTTAAGTGGTTACATTCAAAATACTCCTACTCATCAAATAGATACTGTGTTCTAAGTTTGACTAAGTGTAAATTGCCATGCCTGGCTTTTATATATATATAGGTACAATGAGGTCAAAGCATACTAAGAGCTGCTTAATCAGATTTGAGAGTGAACCAGGTGAACTTAATATTGATAGAAGAACACATGCCTTGAATAGAGGAGGTAAATGATCTGGAGAATCGGGTTGTTGTTAGATAAGTTATAAATCAGTATTTCTAAGGACAATGCATTTAAATTGATTTCCCTTATGGATTTGTATGTGTGGACATTAAGGGAACCATTGCTATTAATAGAAAAAGGAGAATAGCTCATTCATTCTTCAAGGAAGCAATCTGGTGACTCTGAGTCTGTAATGAACAATTTCCAGGTCGGCTTTAAAAATGTGTAATGTTTTACTTCCCTAAAAGCACCATGAAAGTTCATTGCAAAATGTTTTGCCTTCACGAAAATGTGAATTATAGCTATGCCATTTTGAGAGATACATCAGCCCACTATAAATTACGAAGCCCACATTATTGGCAGGGAAATGCCAGCATTGTGTTACTCCTTTATATAATATTAAGTGCCACTCAATATAATTCTATATTTTAATTGTCTATTCGTAAGCAAAATCTTCAGAAATGACAGAAAAATAATGAGGAAAGAAAAATATGCTAATTATTTAAACTGTATAACACTTATTTGGTACTTGCTCATTCTGATTTTCTTTTATTCATTTATTTTTATTTTAAGGAAAAGGAAAAATAAATAGTAAAAACAATAGTATGGAATTTCAAAACAAGATAGGAGAATAACAATGGTTAGTACGTGGTTTATTGTTATCTTCAAAGTAGCTATTCAGATTATGAGATAGAGGCATGAAAAATTTATCAAAAGATATAAGTATAAAACTTTCCCTTTAATGAATTAATAAAATAATTAGTATAACTATATACTTTTTATTTTTGCTTTTCCCTTCCTCCATTATCCTTTCTTCAATCTCAGTATATCTTTATTATTATTTTTTAAAATGTATTTGGTACAGGGTCTCACTACGAAGCTTGGACTCATGCTGATCCTCCTGTTTTCAGCCTCTCCAGTGCTGGGATTATAGGTATGTGCCACCATGTCTGGACTTAGTGGCTGGTTCAGCCTGCCCTGGGCAGGGCTTGTGCGGCATGTGGTGCCTGGGATTGAACCCTGGTCCCTGTGCTTGCCAAAACAGGTGCTTAGTCTGCTGAGCTATTTTACTCTCTACTTTTGGAGAATTACTTTGCATTACCAATATCTATTATACATTTTGGATTTATTTACTCTTTCAGCCTCTTACACTAGGGAGACAATAGGATGAATGTTACACATGTGAGACTATTTCACTTACGAGTATTGTCTCAAGTTGTATCAAATTACCTATAAAAGTCTCAAGTTTATCCTTCTTTGTAGCTAGGTAGTACTCCTTTGTATAAAAATACCATAGTTTTTAATGTATTCCTCAGTTAATGGGTATTTGAGTTATTTCCAAGATGTAGCCATTGCAAATTGTGCTGTAGTAAACTCGGGTGCACATATATCACTGTGTTACCTCTTCAATTCTTCTGGGAAAATATTCAGAAGGGGAATAGTTGGGCCAAATGGACCTTCAATCCTAGCTTTTTTTTTGAAGCCCTTCCAGAATTTGTTATTGGTTGAATTCTTGAGGATAGCCATTCTTTCTGGGGTGAGATGGAATTTTAGTGTTGTTTTAATTTGCATGTATCCAATGACCAACAATGTTGAATATTTTCTCATGTGTTTATTTACCATTTGTCTTAAGTGTATTTTCATCCAGATGCCTACTTTTGGACTGCTTATTTGAATTTGGAGATCTGAATGTTTTTTCAATGTTTTATATTCTTGAGATAAGTCCTTTGTCTGAGAAACTGTTGCCTAATTTTTTTTTTCCCACTCTGTGGGTTGTCTTTTCACTCTGTTGGTGATTTATTTTGATGTGCAGCAGCTTTTTAATAACCTGAGATCCTAGTTCTTGGTTCTTTGGAGCATTTCCTGTGCAATTTGGGTTTTGTTCATGAAGTCTGTCCACACACTAGTATGTTCAAGATTTGGTAGCCATGGGTCCAGATTTAGTCTATAGCATATAAACAGCTAGTATTCCCAAGACAATTTGCTAAAGAGGCTGTCTTTTATCCAGTGAACATGTTTGGCTCCTTTGTGAAAGATAAGGTGGCCCAGTGTGTTTGAAGTTGAGTCCACAGTTTCTAGTTTGTTCCTTTGATCCTCAGGTCTGTTTCCCCCCCGCCCCCAAGGACCATACTGATGTTATCACAGTAGCTTTATAGTATAATTTCAGGAAAGGGATTGTGTGTCTCCTGCCTTTCCTGTTTGCCCAGGATTGCTTTTACTAGTCTAGGTCTCTTCTGGTTCCAAATTATTTTTAGGAAAGTTTTCTATAGATCTGTGCAGCATGCTAATGATAATTTCATGAAGATTGCATTAAATTTGTAAAAGAGTTTTGGGAGCATTGCTATTTTTGCAATGTTGTTTCTTCCTATCCATGAGCATGGGATATCTTTCTATTTTTTTTTTTTTAACCAGAAATCAAACTCAGGATCTTGCGCTTGCCAAGCAGGAATTCTACCATTGAGCTCTAACCCTGGCCCTCCAATTTCTGATACTCTATTCAATCTCCTTTTTCAGAGTACTGTAATTATCAATGTATAAGTCTTTCACTTTTTTAATATTAATTTCCAAGTATTTCATTTTTTGGATGCTATTGTGAAGTGTGTGGTTTCCCCAATTTCTCTCTCAGTGAGTTTGTTGTTTGTATACAGGAATGCTATTGATTTTTGCAATGATTTGTATGCAGATATGCTAATAAATTTTCTTATTAATTCTAGGGATCTTTTGATGGAATTATAGTTTTCGTCTATGTAAAACATCATGTCATCTGAAAATAATGTTAATTAGCTTTCTTCCTTCTCTATTGTTATTCCTTTTATTTCTCTACCTTATTTAATTGTTCTGACTAATGCTTCCAGAACTTGATTAAATGGAATAGTAATAGTAATAGTGGACATCTTTGTCTTATTTCTGATTTTAGAGTGAAAGTTTTCAGTTTTTGTCTACTTTGTATGATGGTGGCTGTTGGTTTGTCATAGATGGCTTTTATCAGATTGATGTCAGACAATCTATTCCAATTTTATGTAGGACTTTTATCTTATTTTTAAAATAATTAAATTAAATTAAATTTTATATTTTTATATATTTTGTACAGGATCTCACTATGCAATTCAGACTTATAGTGATCCTCCTGTTTTCAGCCTCCCCAGCTCTGGGATTACATGGTACACTCCATGCCAGGTCTCTGTGGCCCACGCATCGCACTTGGGGGTAGGGTCAGTGTGGCATGTGGTGCCTAGGATTGAACCCCAGTCCCTCTACTTGCCCAAGCAGACTCTTAGTCCACTGAGCTATCTTGCCAGCCTATATAGGATTTTTATCATAATGAATATTGAACTTTAACAAATGCTTTTTTTAATCTACTGAGATGATCGTGTGACTTTTGTCTTTAACTCTGTTGTTACTGTACATTACATTTATTGATTTTGCATATGTAAACCATCTCTGAATTATTTGAATGAATCCCACTTGGTCATGGTGCATAATCTTCTTGATGATTTGCTGCATTGTTTGTTAGTATCTTATTGAGAATTTTTTCATCTATGTTCTTTAGAGATTGGGCTGTAGTTCTCTTTCTTAGTTGGGTCTTTCTCTGGTTTTAATGTCAGGGCAATACTTTGCTTCCAGTAATTATTTATGAGTGTTGATTCCTTTCCAATTTCATTAAAGAATTTGAAGAGTATTGACATTAAATCTTCTCTAAATTTCTTGTACAATTTAGCAATGAATCCATCAAGACCTGGGATTTTCACTGTTAGTACGAATTTAATTTCATTTTCAATCTTACTGATCTTGGGTTATTCAGAATTTTTATATCTATTTTATTCTGCTTTGATAATTTGCATATCTAGGAATCTGTCAATTTTTTCTGTTTCCTATCCTATGTAACTAAGATTTTCAAAGTAGTTATTGGTCACCTGAATTCCCACAGCATCTGCAACGATTTCAATTCTTTCATTTCTAATTGAATGAATTTGAATCTTTTGTTTACTTTTTTTGATAAGTCTGGCTAGGTATTTATCAGTTTTACTTATTCTTTCAAAGAACCAACTCTGTGATTTACTAATTCTTCGTTTTCTTCATCTCTGTTGTGTTAATTTCTGCTATGATTTCTATAATTTCCTCTCATGTTTCTGCTTTGGGATTGCTTCTTCTTTTTCTAGAAGTTTTAGCTGCAACATCAGGTTGTAGTCTGTGTTCATTCTGCTTTCCTTACTTCAGGATTTTTTCCCACTGTATATTTTCCTCTTAGGAGTGATTTTATTGGGTCCCATAAATATTGGTTTCTCATTTAATTGTGAATATTGTTTAATTTCTTCTTTCACATTGGTTGTTCAGAAGGACATTATTAAAGTTTCATATGTTTGTGGAGTTTTTGCCATTAATTTCCAATTTCATTGACTACTGCCAGATAATATGCATAGCATAATTTCAATTCCTTTACATTTACATGTTTTCTGGGCTAGTATATCATCTATTTTAGATAATGTCCCATGTGCAGCTGAGAAGAATGTGCATTCTGATGATGTGGAGTGGAACACTCCCAAAAGATCTATTATGTCCATTTGTTCATAGTTTGGTTGAATTATAATATTGTGTTGCTAATTTTTTGTTTAGTTGATCTATATTTTTGTGACAATGGAGCATTAAGGGCCCCTATTACACCTATGATATTGATTATTTGATTTTTCATGTCTATAAATAATTGACATATAATTAGGTGCTTCTGTATTTAGCATACATATTTACGATTGTTATCTCTTCCTCTTGAAGAGTTCCCCTAACAAGTCTGTAGTGACCTTCTTTACTGTTTTTATCATTCTTCACTTGAAGGTCACATTGTCTGCAAACAGAAGAGCTACCTCTTTTTTTTTTTTTAAACTGGGTATCTGTTGTATGAAAGATTACTTCCCATCTTTTGATTTTTTGCCTTTGAATTTCTTTTAAATTCAATGTGTTTCTTGTTTCTGTCTTATTATTTGATCTTGTTTAATTGATTTATTCTGTCAGTCCATTTCTTTTGATTGGTGAATTGAGGCCATTTACATTAATGGTTGAAACTGATATGCTTTAACTTATTTTTGTCATAATATTTTACTACTATTGATACTGTGTTTTCTCCCTGTTCAATTGCTCACCAGGCCTGGTGTCTTCTTTCTGTTGTTGTTCTTGAAACTGAGATCATTTTTTTTTCTCTATCTAGAGTATATTTCAATACTCTTTGTAGGGTTGGTTTGGTGGTCATCAAGTTCTTTAGTTCTTCATCATGGAAGCATCTTGTTTCTCCATTAATTTTGAAAGATAGTTTGCAAGATACATCAATCTGGGTTGAAAGTTTTCTTTCAGGACTTGGCACACTTCACTCTAAGCTTTTTGACTTAAAGGTTCATGTTGAGAAGTCCACCATGAGTCTGGTGGACTTTCCTTTATAGGTGGCCTAGTTTTCTTTCTCTAACAGCTTTTAATATTTTGTATTTGTGCTGAATTTTTGAAATATTATTTATTTTTGTGTAGTTTTTTGAACATGGCTAATTGGAGTTCTATATACTTCATTTATTTGTATGTTAAATTATTTATCCATGCATGGTAAGTTTTTTTGC
>NW_004524614.1:16247259-16257598 GCF_000260255.1 Octodon degus
CCTTGCGCTTGCTAGGTAAGCTCTTATTCTACTGAGCCATCTCCCCAGCCCCTATCTTGTTATTTTTAAGATATCTTTATTTTTATGGTCACTAGCTGCAATTCTGCTTTCAATATCTGAAATTCTGCTCTTTACTTTGTTCAAATTGTTGTATGTACTTTCCGTACAGATTTTAATTTCCTGAATTTCTGTTTCAATCTGCTTCATTTTTTGCCTATTTGAGCACCTTTTGTATGTATCATTTTTCTAGGCTAATCTATTCTTTCAGCTGTGCCTTCTCTAATATTATTGATTTTAAGCATCATTTCTTTTTGTACCTCAGAGATCATTTTCTTTGATCTCTGAGAGCATCTCCACTTATTTTTTAAGTTCTGTTGCTAACATTTCAGAAAGTTCCAGTATATGACTTCCAGTCTTATCTTTCTCATTGTTTCTGGGCTTTTTCTGGGTGGTCTGGGAGTCTGGGGTTGCATTTTAATATATATATATTCTCTCCTGTTTGTCTGTCTCTCTCATATATATTCAGTTGAATGAGAATTACAGGGAAAAACTTTCATTCAGATACAAAGGAGGTTGCATAGAAATGTAAAATAAGAGGCTAACCTTGTTTAACAACAGCAATTATAATGCAAAATAATATTGTTGGGAATTTTTGCTACTATTGTTGAAGCATTATTTTTTTTTTCAATTTTTTTTTTTTCAGAACCGGGGATTGAACTCAGACCCTTGTGCTTGCCAGGGAAGCACTTATTCCACTGAGCCAACTCCCCGGCCCCTTATTGAAGCATTATTGCTAACTTTAATGATGCAAAATTTATTTGTAAAAAGGACGGCCAAATATCAATGGATTAATATGCCTGCTTAGGCAGATGCAGTGGCTGGGATTGATCTCCAGCATGCTGTGCTGGTTCCACCCCGGGGCACACTGAGACTGGGTGTGTTGGCACGTGCCTGTAATTCCAGTGATTGGGAGGCTGAAAGTAGGAGGATCACTATAAGTCCAATCTATGCAGTGAGCCCCGTAGACCTTGTAGACCCTGTCCTAAAATTAAAAATAAAAAAGATTGATTTGTAATTATAAGTGTGAAACTGAGGCTTAGTTTTAGTAAGTTAGTGAAACATTTAGTTAGCAAAAACTATAGCTAGCTCATTTAGCTAGCAAGCATAAAGCTAGTAAGAGATGTGTGTACTGGGTATGAGTTTGGGCTTCCAGCAGTAAGATACTATGAAACACTGATTCTCCTTAATGATTCCTGAAGGATGAATCTATACGACACCTCCAGTGCTGACAAATAAATAGGACACTACTGCCAATGAGATGCTGACCATTTTAGTAAGCCAGAGATAGGTGTGGGCTCAAGAGGTTAATAAGAATAAATGGCTGATCATTGTCTACTTCCTTTCCCCAAACATGGAATGATATAAGGTACCAGATTGGCCCTTTAAAATCATGGGACTAGTTTTAATTAGGAAAGAATATGTTTGATGGACGTTTCAGTCAACAGTATGAACAAGGAGAAATGTATAATCACATAGACAATGAGAAAAAAGAAAAAAAATAGAAAATTTTCTATCATATAAAATTCAATATTTGGTTTTGAATCAGTCTTTATACATAAGTAGAACATCACAGGATTAGAATGATCCTTAAGCCAGGATGAGATTGCAGAAACATTGGCATCTGTCCCTGGTGAAACTTGGCAAAGAGCACCTGATCCTGATTCTGTGATTATGACTGTGGGCTGACCCTGGTCCAACACACAGACTCTTCCCTCAGGCCCATTTCAATCTGCTTATGCCTTGTGTACAGCTATAACAGAATTCAGTGGGGAGCAGTGAAGGAGCGATCTTGGAGATTTCCCATTAAGGCCAGATGGTTCAACCTGAAGTGTAAGGCAGTTCCTGAGATCAGTGAAAGCATGAGGTTATCATGACTGTGTGTGCTGTGGTTTGTAGATGTCTGAGGGCCCACAAGGAAAACCTGCCTGTGCCTGGAAAGAACCATCAGTAGCTACAACTGATTAATACCCTGACCTGAAATAATAGAGTTCTAAACAAAATAAGAGTCTTATTTCTTCTGAAGTAAAGGCTGAGAAAGGGAGAGAAATTCTTTGGTTGCCAGAGACCCAGGAGGTTTTGTCATGTGGCTCTGCCTTCTCTCCAGTGTTGTACACATCCTCCTGGTCATGTCCATCCTTTTCCAGGAGGCATGATGGGGAAGGGGAGTGTTCTCCTCTCCAGAGTGACTTTCAGACATTTCATTAGCCAGAACATGATCACAGATCACATCCATCTGTAAGAAAAATAGACATGCAGCCTTTATTCTGAGTGACCATGTGAGAAAGATAAAAATGCTATTATTCTAAAAGGAAAGACTGGGTAATGTGTCTATGGAAACCTGGCTACCAAGGCAAGGATACATTCTCTCTTATAGCTCTCTCTTCCCCTCTGTCTTTTTACCACTATAATTTTCAATAAAACCACACTCTAGTCACTTGCTAAAAGCGCACATTAGTGTTCCTGCCATACAGACATCCTCAAATGTTTCATTTGACCATTTTATTAAAGCCAGTGTTGAGGGAAGCTCACATGGGCATGGTTAGCTATGGTAACATAGCCTTTTTCTGGAAAGTAATTGTGTGCAGAATGGAAGGACATTGTTGTCAGATGAGAAAATGTTGTGTTTTTCAGATTGTAATTAGACCAGGTGATCATTGAGCACGTCTTTGAGGTTAAGTGGAGAAAACCTTTTAGTTAGGGAACTGATGAAAAACTGTAATTGTAAGTTTAGGAAACTGATGAAATGCCGTAATTTCTCTTTCCTAAATAGAAAAAAAGAAAAGCTTTTCATGAAAATGTAGCAATCTCCATTGTATCTGATAGTGATTACATTGGTTAGGGAAGTATTATTAAAGGAGGGAAATGTATAAAAATATTGAGAGGTGACCCAGTATTAGCTGTTTAAAAAAAGAGCCTGAAAGCATGGCAGTTATAAAAGTGGAGAAACAAAGCATTCATTAAAACACCTAAGGTTCACAAAAATGCCAAAGTATGTTTCAGAAACATCAACCCATTAAAGCTACTGATGAAGTGATATGTCACCCCATATAATTTAAAATATTTTTCTGTTCTTTTATTTCAGCATTATACAGCAAGAATTTCTATTCTGAACAGCAGATCACCCTGAACATTGGCAATTATACTTGGCAGTAGTTTTAGAAAGCCTCCCATTTTATCATGATATCATCAGAAGTTGAGGTTACTTAAATTCCTCTTGACACTATTCTTTGTATCTCAAGATATTTAGAAAAAAATATTTTTTATTGTGAGTGAAAGCATGTGAGGAAAAAAGACCCCTTGAATTTACCAAATAGTTTACTGTAGACTAAATCTGAATGAATGCGGATTCACTTGAAACTTTACACCTTGTGCACCAAGATGGCTTTCTCTCCGGGTACACCCATGTGTATGTAAGCATACACATACATGTATATACGTGCTGATGCTAGGCAAGAATGCAATTCCACCAACTGTTCCAAAATCATTACATAAAAATCTTTTCTGGATATATAAAAGTATTGTTTTTCCAGATTGTTTAATGTGCAGATTTTTGTCTGAATTACAGAACGTTGTTGAGTCTGCTGTGACATTTAAAGAAAACCAGCAGAGTTTTCTCTCTTAAAGTTTTCAATTTTAAAGTCTAAAGTAGAATAAAACCCATATTTATCTTCAGTAATGTGTATTTTAAATGTTTTAAAGTAAATAATATTTTCATGAAGTTTTCAAATAACCAATAATTAAGATTTTATCCTTTTTTTCTTAAATGATGACAGAGATACTCATTGTAATTCTATTTCTCGCTAATTCTGTGTGTAAAGCATTTTTATTTTCCAACTTCTATGGGTATTTGTTATTGGTACCTTCTTATTTCAATATTTTTGGTAAAGTTTCGATAGTAGCTAAGACTTTTGGTTAAAACATTAATCTATTTTTTAAAATAGAAATATTTTAGGGTTCACTATGCATTATAATCTATTTTTGGAAGTGGGCAAAAAAAGCAATGAGAGAAACTCCAAGTTTTTGACCAGGAACTTTAAAATATAAAGATATTATTTCCCTCAAGGAAATACTAAAACAAACTAATAGTAAGGTTATTTAATTTTTTAAGTTTTTTTTTTTTTTTTTTTTTTTGTGGAACTGGGGATTGAACTCAGGCCCTTGCCCTTGCCAGGGAAGCACTTATTCCACTGAGCCATCTCCCCAGCTCTTATTTAATTTTTTTTCAATAAATAACACTTTCAAATATTTAAACAATAAGAAATATCTTTTGAAATTTTCTGAATCTATTTTACCTATATAGTATGAGAAACACAAAATATAGACAAAGTTTAAAGTAAAAGATACTACGAAGGAAGGAGTAGATTTTTCTCAGATGGGAAAGGGACCAAGACACTGAGGGAAGAGGAAGGGGATGGAAGAAAGACTGAGAGCGGCACAGACACGCACCAGCACTCTAGACAAGAAGCGGAGCCAAGTACTAGCTTTGCACCATGGACTACTGGGATGGTCCCCTGCACTGCTGTGCCCAAGTGCTCCTTTATCAGTGCCCTCCTCACACCTGGGCAGAGCCTGAGGCCAAGTTCAGCAAACTGAGGCACTGTTCTCTCACAATAGTGAAAACAATAATACCTATCCTTGTGTATCTTTGCATTGAAATACTGATTCTGAAGACACCCTGCTGCAGAATAGTGAAGCAAAAGCATATAGGCTGGATCCCACCCAAGGCAATGACATAGTCTAGAGACAGGATAGAGAGAAATCTGCCGACATCAACCTGAGCCATTTAATTCAGACAATTTGTGGGAAACTGCACTATGCCATACAAAAATCTTCCAAACTTGGTGATCATGTGTTTAATAAGAAAGAGAATGCAGGTCTATAAAGTGATACAGAAAGATGAGGTGATCATATTACTCGTGGAGTTGCAAAGAAAGACTGAATGTGCTTTAGCTCCTGTGGAGGGGTTTTCTTACTACTTCCAGTAAAAGAGCCAATCCCTTCCTTTCCTCATCATCTCCCAGAGACGGATTCCAGTGCAGCCTCTTGGCAGCTCGCCATCTCCAGTAGGACCATCTTGTTTGTTCTGCATGTGCCACATCAGTAGAAATGTTGAAAAACACAACCACAGGTTAATAGAGTATCTGTCAAACTAAAGCAGGGTCACTTATGACTGGAAAAATATGACCCACAAAAGTTGATGGAAAACAAAAAGTGACTTTCTGTGAAGTGGCACTATTGTCCAGAAGACAGAAAGCAACAAAAATATCCATGCGGGTGTGCACACATGTTCACACACATATACACACCCATATATTCTTTCTCAACAGAAAAAAATGTATTCAAAAGTATGGAAAATGGACAATTAGATCTTTTACAGTACACTCATTTACTCTTAAAAAGAGATTCGCACTTAGTCTTTTCATTGTCAAACAACTGTAAGACTAAGGAGAGGTCTCTAGCCGCCACCAGCATGGGGTCTTGCTTGACCAGTGACTGTCTTTCTGCTTCTCTGCTTCACTTTGCTGTCCCTCAGCCCCAAACTAGGACAACTTGCTTCCATATCCTCCCTGGTATGCCATGGCACTCTCTTCCACTCCATTCCACTCAACATGGTTGGTTAACTATTAGTGCAGTGCCCACATCCTGCTTCTGCCACTCTTTATGCTGCTGGTGCCATTTGAGGAAGGGACCTGACTCAGATCTGTGAGGGAGGGACCTGGGCCCATTGTTAACATTGCCAATACCCACCGCTAGCCTTCCAGAAGAGCCCCCAGTTTTAACCTTGTCCCTTGTACATACTGTTACTCTCTCAGAAGCACTCCCTATTCCCTTCTCGGGTTAGTCTAGAAGGACTTCTTCCAGTATACCAGTCCCCTCTCCCCCTGTGCTGTTACACAGACCCTGGTATAATAACTATTTGCTTTGGTGATCCTAAAAGCCTGTGTGATTTATTCTTGGGTAGTTTGGACTCTAAAAGTTCTATAAATGTCTTTAGTATTCTTTTCCACAGTAGTATGGACAGAGCAGTCACTTCAAAAAGAATAGAAGTAAGCACTAAAATGTAAAGACCAAAAACACTAAGCAGTGAAGAGCTCCAGAGAGCAGGAGCAATGGAGGCCAGCAGCAGGGACCAGTACCCTGAAGCGTTTACCCACAGCGCCCAGCACAAGCTGGCAGGACACGGTGACTGCCAGCAGCTGGCTGTGTCAACTTTTGATAATAATAAAACATTATTTTCCGACTCATGATTTCCATCTGAACCAAACAGAACAACCCTAGGCTGATTGACAACAACTGGAGCATGCAATAATGAAGCCTTGTAAACTAAACACACACACACATACACACACACACACACACGTGTGCATACACACAGGCAAGCTCACACTCACCCACATATACATCACTTTTTCCTCTCTTCGATTACCAACAGCGTTCATGGAAAACATTTGATACTCAAAAAAACTTTTGACTCCAAAGCCCCCTTTACAGTAAAAAAAAAAAAAGTGGAAAAACAAGATTTCACCATGTCATTGTTCTTTCAATCAAAAGCATTAGTCTCCACATAGGGATGTGTGCAGGACTACGGCGGTAACTCTCCTTAAAGAACTGTTGTCTCTATTTTGGCTGAGCCTGACCCTGCTTCCATGTATTGATATGTACAGAGCTGGTGACACAATTGGCTTTATGTAGTGCATATCAGTCCAGATCTAGCCAAGTGATGGTGATAATCTCTGAAGAGAGCAGGTGAGCCTCTTTAGAACCTGCACCCATGTTCCCTAGTGTGAGCCAGGACAAGACGGGATGAAGAGCTGATGACCCACACTGCTGGCTGGGATCCAGCCTGGAGACAGAGGCCATGACTCCCTGGGACTTGGAAGATTACACATCAGAGTTGAAGCACTGACCCCAAAACATCAGCTACTATCTCAAGTGTGTCATGTAGATTACTCTTTCTACAAATCCTTTCTCTCTGCACATCACAGAGGTATTTCAGACCTACCCAGCCCAGCTCACAGCACTTACCTCCTTCCTGCCATTCTCCCACAGTTACCCTCAAGTCACTCCTTTCCACATGAATGAATAAAACCTGGGGTCAGCCTTGGGCGGAGGCCTTTGCTCTGGGTAGCGATCATGATGGCTGGACTTAGGACCCCTTAGCTCCCCATGACTACAGATGTGCCTTAGTGTCTTTGTTCTTATCAAGGGTTGCACTGGAAGTGGTAGATTGGAATTAACTCACTAAAATTCCAATAACTTTTCATGGGATTACAAATATAAACTTTCTGGACCACAACAAGGACCGGGAAGGGCTCCTTACAGGGATGGATTTCTTCATGTAATTTAAATGTACTCTTTTAAGCAGTCCATGTGGTGACTGATTCTTGACCTTATGGTTTCAGTCAGGTGGGCAGGATTTCTGCATACTCTTTTCCTCCCTTGGATGACATGAAATTTCTTCAGATTATTTTCAGTTTATTCTTGAGATGAGTATGTGTTTTGGAGTTATAGAGAACTTCCTCTTTATATTATACAGATTTGAAGATTTTCATTCAGAGTGAATCAGCTGTATTTGAAGTCTGTGGATCAATTATGAAACTTACATCTTAAATGACTTTCACTGAACACGAGGATTTCAGTAGGAAAATTGCCATTAACAGCAATCAAGTGGTAGTATCAGGACATCTTTAAGAATCAGGGCAACAATGTTCCATTATTTTATTATTCAATTTTTCTGTTGCTTGTTTATAGGTGAGTTCACACTCGCTTTTATTTTCTTAGGAAGCTGAAGCTTAGAAGTGAACTGCGACTTCAAAAGTGGTATCCTCTTCTGACATATGCAGTAAGCTTACCCAACAAATGTGATTAGACTATGTAGTGTGCCTGGCCTCACTCCCTTCACGGGGTGGGCTTGGCCCTGTGCTTGGGCACTATAGGCATCATTTCTGGGTCTCGTGTTGCTGTCTCTAGTCCACTAAGCCAAGTCCCTTGTGATGGGGCTGCCCACCCATGGTGTAGTGGTTTCAAGTCTTTTCATCATCAGTTTGGAAAGCTGGCAGACCTGGTGCTTGCAAAGCTGCCCTGCTTTGGTCCAGCTCATCGATTGCTGGGATCAACCCAGTTTAGACTGCACCCAAATCCTCACCTATAACAGTGACACAGCACTTCCCACCAGTGGGATTATCTACTTATCTTTCTGGACCAATCTGACCTTTACAGACTGAGAAGTCAACGCAGGCTTTTCTTCCTTGATGATCTTTACTGTATTGAAACAAGTCATCTGCTAGTACATCCAGCTATACAGTGAAGCTGGGCAGGCTGTGTGTGGTGCATGTATGTAAAGTTCTTCTAAAAGCAATGTTTGCTTTTCATTTCTTCTTTCCTATGCTTCCCCAAATATTCACAATCCTAATTTTGTTCTCTAAAAGCTTACATTGTTTTATAATGATCAGTTTGCATTTGAGTCTTATAATCACACTCACACTGTACCACAAAGAAAATGTCTTTGACAGATTAAAGGTTATAGAATATCACTGCTTGCTCGGGAAGATCCCTGACTGTCTTGTGCACCTTAATATGTAACTGGCTTTTATGTTAAAAGTGCTCAGTTTTATCTGCTGACTAAGCAAATGAAAAGAAAATTTCTCAGAGTCTCCATGTGTGAGGGATAATGTGGACCATTATCACTGATAGATTGCTACTAAATTTCTGCTTAAACATATTCAATGTTGAGAAATTATCTACTTTCTAAGTACCTGTGGTTTCTGATTTAATTTTTTTCTGGCCTGATTGTTTTCTCCTTTGCAGCTCCTTAGTGCCTCCTTTTCTAGTTATGCTGATGACAGTATTGTTACTGGGCTTTTAGGAATAGACAGATGGTCTAGGACAGTGGAGGTGAATCTGTGGCACACATGCCATACTCGGATGTTTTTTACCACTGAAAGTTCTACAAGGCTTATGATCATTGGTCTGGATAAGTCTCTCATTGCATCTATCACCCTGTTGGTGGCAACTAGTTTCCAAAATAACCACTGTGAAAACAAACCGGGTTCTCCTTTAGACTCACAAGTGGCACATGGAAGGGGAGGGCTGCTTTCTTTCCTTTATAATTTCAAATTCTGGCAAGCTTTGTGCTTCTACTGGTCCTCTGGCTCTCACATATCTAGAGACCTCCTGATCAGGAGACCAAACACAAACTAAATCAAAGCTCAGACATGGAGATGGATCATAGCAACAATTTAAATCTCTAAATCCACTATGATTGAGCTAGTTCCACTGTTGGGCTTCTCAGGTGTGCAGACTAGTATATTTCTCTTTTCTTTTTTCTCCTTATCTTTGTTTTTTGCTGGTGATAGGGACTGAGCCTTGTTCATGGTAGGTAAACACTTCACCACTAAGGTACATTCTCAGTCCCCCATCTTTCTCTTTCTCTTTTTTATTTTTTCAAAGAATACAAAATAATAATAGAAAAAAAAATAGCATTAGAAAAGTACAAAATTTCACTAAACAAAGCAAAAGGAATTCAACCATGGTTGCTATATTGCATGATGTTATCTTCAAATTAGTTATTCAGGTTTCCAGATATAAATTTGCAAGATTGATTTAAAGAAAAAAACAAAATAAAACAATAACAAAAGGTTGTAAGGCATTCAAAGGAAAAATGGTAAGGATAAAAAGAAAAAAAAATTAACTGCTCCTTTCAAAGACAAACAGAATGGGGCCAGGGAGATATCTCAGTAGAATAAGCGCTTCCCTGGCAAGCACAAGGGTCTGAGTTCAGTCCCTCGTTCTGCAAAGAAACAAACAAAACAAACACCAGCAGGAATCAGCAGTATAGTTACCAAAACTATTCTGCATATGTACCTAAATATATGTTTCTCTTCTTTCATTTGTCTTTTCCTTGTCAAGTTTTTTCCTTGCCATTGAACAAATTCTTTCCCATTCATAGTATCTATTGCACCTTTCAGATTTTAATTACTCTTTCAAGTTCTCACACTAGTGAGACAATACGATGTTTGCATATGTGGATCTGATTTATTTCATTTACCAATATAGCTTCTAGTTGCATCCATTTCTTTACAAAAGCCTCCAATTTATCTTTTTTATAACAGAATAATACTCCATTGTGTAAAAATATTTTCTTTCCTTTCTTTTTTCTTTTTTTCTCTTTCTCTCATTCTCTAGAATAAAAAATAGTATTAAAAAAGAAAAAAATATTTGGGATCTCTCTCTTTGTCTTTTTCCCCCTCTTTCTCCTCCTCCTCCTCCTCCTCCTCCT
>NW_004524614.1:16268241-16271019 GCF_000260255.1 Octodon degus
CTGGGCTGGGACTGGTCCCACCGGCGCAGGGTAGCAGGAAGCTCTCCACACACTCACCGGACCTGGGCTAGGACTGGGTCTGGGGGTTCCCGGAAGTCCCCAGAAATTCCTACTTGGCGGGAGGGGTTTGGAAGTATGGCAGAGTAGATTTTTTTTTAATGTATTTGGTACTGGGTCTCACTATGCAGTTCAGATGAGCATGTGGTGCCAGGGATCAAACCCTGGTCCCTGTGTTTGCCTAAGCATGCGCTTAGTCAGCTGAGCTGTTTTGCTAGTCTGTTAAAAGTAGTTATAATCTATATTGTATATTTATTTATTCTTCCCATAATCTCCCTCCAATTTTCTTACAATTTGCTTTTTTTTAAGGCTGAAGGAAATGTTTTGAGTCAAGTAGTAATGTTTAGGACCTTTGACATTTTGTACTTTGGCATAATCATCTGGTTTTTTCCCAGGGAAAAGTGCATTCTTGCCGGCCTGGTGCACTGCTGAGATGTTCTCACAGGTCTAGCAGCATCCAGCCTGCTAGGTGATGTCTCCTTTAGTCCGCAGTGCTCATCTCCCTGGGCCACTCTGAGCAGCGACAGCGTCGTCCTCCCTAAATAGATCGCTATGTTCACACTCTATTTCTGTCCTGGATTTCCCCCTTCTGTTATAATCAAGTCTTTCTAAATACCTTTCTCAACAATAATGAAACTTAAAAGAGAATGTTGGCTCTAAGTAATTGTCTATTTTTATAAATAAAATTATTAATCTATTGTTTTCTGTTTCTCTTAAAAACATTCACACTGGATTAGGACATCGTTTATGTTTTTCTTCAAAGATTTTATGTTTTGCTTTCTAGTTAAGACATTGTTTATGATACTTAAATCATGAAGATAAAAATGATCAAAATAGGTTGGGTGCTGCTTAAGCCAGGAATGAGTTATAAATTAAAGGCAATTTCACGTGCAGTTATGATCATGGATATCAGAACATACTGCTTTGGTTTAAATCACAGCTGACCCTGGACACAGTTTGCTCATCTGTTAATGAGGATACTGCACATTTCACAGATTGCCAGGAAAACTAAAATGAGTCATGGAAAAAGTGAAGCGCTGGGAGCATGGCTTAACATCAAGAAAGTTCTATATGATAATAAGATTATTATTTTCATTATTCAGCATCAGATTACAGTAAAGCACATTCTTAAATGGAGGATGATAGAAGTGTAAATATTTAGAGAATTGGCTGATGTGTGGAATTGACTTATGTGATACTTGTACCCAGGCTTGATTTGAAAAAAGTTTAATAAGACACCAAATAAAAAATAACTTCAATTCATCCTGTTATTTTGTAAAACTAAATGCAATATTGCAATGCCTTTCTGCAGTAGAAAGAAAATAGTTGGCAATTTGAGTTTGCTTTTCTGTGAGCTGCCTACTCATATATTCTGTCCTGTTTCAACCTCTGTTAGCTGTCTCATTGCTTTCTAGAATTTCCTGTGTATTTGGTGTGTTAGGGAAGGACTCCCACTTTCTCTGGATTCTTTTTGCCATGGAATAAAATGTACCTAGAGTTGACTGTACTAGTCTGTAGGTCCTCCATTATTTCTTCACTCAAACAGCAGTTTACATTGTTGAGATTAAAGAAAATTTTTTTATAATTAGGCTTATTGGTACAATTTAGGTATATGTGATGATCACAATCATCTCAGAGTATTTGTACCTATACATGGTATATCTTAGTTCCTATTTTCCCTTCATCCTTTTCTCTCTTCAACCTCTTTCCCTCCTTATTCACCAAGTTTTGTTTCCATTTCATCATTTTCTTCTCACTTCTTTCATTTGCTATCCATCTTCCCCCAAATTTCCCTTTTCCTTTGAACAATTACTTCCTATTTCAAAATATCTGTTATACATTTTAGTTTTTATTTACATTTTCCATTTCTCACACCAGAGGGACATTAGTTTTATTTACACAAATGTATCTGCTCTATTTCATTTAAGAGTGTGGTCAAGCTTTATGTATTTACTACAAATGTGTACAGTTTATTCCTCTTTATGACTGATTAGTACTCCATTATATGAAAATGCATCTTTTTATCCATTCATAGGTTGATGGACATTTGTATTGTTTCCAAGATTTAGTTATTACAAACTGTGTTGCTTGTGGTGTCAGTTTTTTTTCCAATTCTTTATATGTTCTAGATATTAGTCTTTGAAGAACAAATGACTGAGTGGGTTATCTTTGTATTCTGTTATTGATTGCTCTTGTAGTGAAAAAACTTTTTAATAGGATGAGATTCCAGTTGTTGATTCTTTGTAGTATTTCCCATGCTGTAAAGGTTTTGTTCATGAAGTCTTTGCCTACACCTGTATCTTCAATAGAGTGTGGAGATTTCTAAAAAACAAAACAAAACAAAACAAAACAAAAACTAGGTTTAGAGCTCCTATTATCACCTAGCTATTCCCTCCTTGGTATATTTCCAAATGAACTGAAAACATCATATATGTGATATATGTGCACCCATGTTTATAGCAGTGCAATTTGTCATAGCTAAATCCCGGAACAATTCAAATGTCCAATAACTGGAGAATGGATAAAAAAGATCTGGTATGCTTATACAATGGAGTATTACTCAGCTATATATAAAAAATAAACTGGAAACTTTTGTAAGTAGATGGTATAGAGACTACTCATAAGTGAAATAAGTTAGACCCACATGTATAAACATTATATTTTCTCCCTAGTGAAATAATAAAAAAAATAAAATCTGAAAGGCAAAATAGATACTGTGAA
>NW_004524614.1:16271119-16279125 GCF_000260255.1 Octodon degus
TCTTCTTCTTCTTCTTCTTCTTCTTCTTCTTCTTCTTCTTCTCTCTCCCTTTCTCCCTCTCTCCCTCTCTCCCTCTCTCTCCCTCTCTTCCTCCCTCCCTCTTTTATTATCTTCCAACTTGTAAGCAAAAGAAATCTGAATTTTATGACCACTTGTTCAAAATGATATAGTTTTGACTTCTAAAACAGCTCTCCATATAGGAATCTGATCTCCAAATTTGGGGAATGGGTAGCCTAAGTGTGACTCTTCTTTTGTATGATGATGTTTCTAACATTTTTGAGCGACAGTTAATCTGAATTATTGACTGGAATAGCTAGAGAGCTGCCTAAGGGATTAGTAAAACCCACTTCTGGGTTAGTGGTGGACCATGGATGCACAGCTTTGGAAACATTATCTTCTACTCAGCACTTCTTTGGGGATGCTCCCTCCTGTCTGCTCTGCTCCCCACCTGCCATGAAATGAACAGTTTTCTGTTTCACCAAGATGTTCCTGCCTTAGAGCTAGATTGTCATGGACTGGAACCTCTGAAACCACGAGCCAGTGGAACTTCTCCCCCTTGAGCTGCAGGTGTCTTTTGGCCCTCAGGGGAAAAGCTGAGCACCACACTTGCACTGAGCTCCTCCGCCTCTCCCCAAGACTTCTCAAGTCACTTCTCCAGGACAGAAGCCAAATTCCTTCAGTTCCTCTTCCTGGGATGCATTGGCTCAGACCATCTTCACTTTTCAACACATCTCTGAGTGCCCTGAACTACCCGGAAAATAGAGGGAAACACATCCGTCAGTGCAAGATAACAGGGTGGCAATTTCTGCCATGAATTACACTCTTTTACATTTCCAAGGGTCTTCACTAATCCTCTTTCCTTTCATAAATATCGTAGCACACAATTAACTTGTTAGAGGAGAATCATCAATTGAAAATAGAAAGCCTGATGTACATTTTTTTTTCTTTCTTTTCTTTTCTTTTTTTCTTTTTTTTTTTTTTTTGCAGAACCTGGGATTGAACTCATGCCCTTGCGCTTGCTTGGCAAGTGCTTATTCTACTGAGCTATCTCCCCAGCCCTCTGTTGTCCATTTGGAAACAGCCTCCCCAAATCTTAAATAACATTTTTCATTTTTAACTGATTTTCAAACGTGTGCCAAATTAATTTTCATTTACTTAGAAATTTTCTGTCATCCATTGTATTTATCAATAGGCTTTTCTGAGCTCATTAAAATGCATAATCTATTTTGTATATAATCTATATATTTTTAAAGCTATGTTTAAACATTTTATTTTGAGGACCGGCCAGATAGCGCAACAGAATAAAGTGCTTGCTTAAGCAGACACAGAGCTGGGTGGTTTGATCCCTGGCTTGCCGTGCCGGCCCTGCCACTGGGTGGGGCAGGGTGGTGGTGGCACTGAGATGGCGATTAAGACTGGGTGCGGTGGCGCGCACCTGTAATCTCAGCGCTTGGGAAGCTGAAAGCAGGAGAATCACTGCAAGTCCTATCTGAGTAGGGGGCCTGCCCCATAGCTCAGTTCTTTAAGTGGCTGCTTCAACAAAGCAGTCAGGCTCAGGTTGCTGTGGTTCGATCCCCACAACTCAAACCAGCCAAACCTGCCCAGAAGGCATTTGGAGAAAAAAAAAAAAAATCCTTCTGAGTAGTGAGACCTTATAGTCCCTGTACAAACTATACTAAATACAAAAAATCAATCAATAAATAAAGATTTTATTTTGGGATCACGTTCAGGTAATTCAAAAATTTTTATAGTAGAAAGCTATTTATAATAGCTTTCTTAAATGAATTGAAAATTATTTGTGAGGCCAGGCCAAATAGCTCAGAGGATTAAAGCACCTGCAAGCAGGCTCAGGAGCTGGTGGTTCAATCCCTGGGCCTGGCGTGCCAGCCCCGCCCCCAAGGTGTGCTGAGATGGCAACTGAGATTGGGTGTGGTGGCGCACACTTGTAATCCCAGCTCTTGGGAGGCTATAAACAGAAGAATCACTAAAAGTCCCATCTAGTAGTGAGAGCCTGAACACTACTTTCCTAAAATACATAAATAAATAAATAAAATAAAATAATTAAAAATAAATAAGTAAATAAAAATAAAAAAAAATTTGTGAATTATTTTGTTCTTTAATTTTTATTCAGCTTAGAACTCCAGTGATTATTAAAGAATATGACTTTCATTCAGTTCCTATCTGAGACCCTAAAAGAAAGAAAAATACATAACACAATTTCCTTTGTGTCATTTTGAATATTTTGTGAAGTGCTTATTTTATATTTTTCTCACATTAAGTGTAAGAGAATGCTCATTGGAAAGTTATAAAAAGCTATTAATGCTGAAAGGGGAGCACTTCCAGGGCATGATTTCTCCAGGAAATAAAGAGAAGTGAGACCAGTGCCCCAGAGGCTACAGCGCTTCTCTTCTGTTCCTCTTTCTCTCTTTGTAAATAATAATTCTAATGAACCTAAAAGGTATCTCAGATGATCTGGTGCTGTACATACTGTCCTTTTTATCTCATTTTCATGCATAAATACATGCTTGGCTGGAGTTATTAAGCCACGTCTTAGTCCCAGGCTTGGAGTTGAATTCTTAAGTTGAATTCTTAAAGGACACAAAATAAAGTGAAAGGCATTCTGGGCTGGGCCTATCCAGACAAAAAGGGCAGGCTGATAGCAGAGTCAGAAACAGTGCACTAGCTTCAAAAGCACCTCTTCTCTTAAATGTGCCTCTTTACCAAAAGATTAATTTTGGTTTAAATTATATTAACTTCATAAAATAGTAGGTTCTTGGCTTTTGAGACATGATTTTGGGAAAACTTCTAAGCAGATTTTTATTAATTAAGAGAAACATTTTGAAAAATCAGAAGTCACAAACAAGGAAACAAATGAGTCACTGAAATGAGATTGACAGAGACGCTAGCAAACACTGAACTGTGTAGCATGATATTTCCATCGTTAATTTGCAGTAAAAGAAAGTTTTATTCTTGTGCTTCTAATACTTCTGTGTTAGCCCTCAGAACACTGAGCACTAGCACTTTTTAGTCTCCCGTGACTGTGCGCCAGGAGTTTCTTCATCTAAACTGGTGCTTGTACATCCATGCCTTATGGGAAATGCAGTAATATTATTCTGTTACTTTGAAATGCACCAGAATTCCACCTCACAAATATGGCTTATTGGCAGTGTTGTGAATTTCAGAGGTAGATTTGATTCAGAACCCAAGTTCTATTACTTTGTGAGGTTTGGCAAGTTACCAACTAACTTGTATCTCAATGACCTCATCTATAAAATGAGAATAATTAATTTCTAAGGTTGAATATTAAATGGAATAATTATGAAAATAACCAAACAGGATTCCTAGTGAGCTGGTAGGTACCCAATAAAAAACAACATCATTAGAGTACATGCTCTTACTCTGTTGAAAATGAGTAGATTGCAGCTAGGTTTTTGTATATTATTCTCCTTAACTATTTATAACTGAATGCACTCTATAACTATAATTACAAACCATATGAGTACTTAGCATATATAATTTACTGAATAGTTTTGTTTTTAATAGAAAATCATCAACTCTAAAGTTACATTTGATTTTCTGGATAGATACTCAGTTAACCAAAGTTCAATATGTGAAGTTTTAAAAGAACAATATTGTGTATGAATTTACTGAATCTAGAATATAGACTAGTTGATTACTAATATCACTACTTACCTAAATCTATGCTTTGTAAAGTGATCAATCATATTTAAAATTCTCTTAGTAATTTTATTTATGAAAAGGAATTAGTTATCTAGAAATACAACTGGAAAAAAGAAATCATCTAGTCTTATTTTGCATTGATATGGTCAAAAAATAACTTTTTATATGACAGTATGATATCCACAAGTGAAAATCTGTCCCATAAAAATTTGTAATTGAGGGCTGGGGAGATAGTTCAGCAACTTAAGTGCCTGCCTGGAAAGTACAAGGACTCGAGTTTGATCCCTGGTAACCGCATGCTGTGCTGGTCCCAGGCCTTGAGCCAGCCACTGAGATTGGGCATGGTAGAGCACACTTATAATCCTAGCACTGGGGAGGCTGAGACAGGAGGATCATTGAGTCCAAGGTGTATAGGGAGACCCTGTGCCAAAGAAAGATGAAAGAAAGAAAAGAAGAAACAAAGAGAAAGAAAGAAAGAACTAAGACAACAATTTGTGATTGAAAACATCATCTAAAATGATAATGTGTTTCATGAATCTTTGAAGTCCATATCAAAATAAAATCATGTATTCTTATGGGATATAAGTTACTTCAGTACTTGCATTAGTTAAAACACTTGTGAAAGCTGAGATATTTAACCCAATTTGGTCCCACGTGTGTGAACACTGTGTTCTTCCAAATTTATGATTTAAACCTTCTAGATGATTCTGTACTCCCCTTCTATATATTCAGTTTCCATAAACATCAGACTATTACCAGAGCTCTCAGTAATAGCATTGAATAGTTTAGCTTTTTTGCTTATTTGGATAATTTATGGAAAGTTTAAATGTTGCCAAGGGGAACAGAAAATAAGGCTTAAGTAAACTATTAAAGGGAAAATACAAAAAGAAAAAAAATAAAGGAAAACACATCTATTATCATTGTTAAGAAAAATTACCACTTCACTGCAATCCACATTAAAGCTTTTTACTCTGAGTGTTGAGATCAAATAGGAAGACTGAGGCCTAACTGGGCTCCTGTGTGTGTACAGGGAGAAGGGTGGTGGGTGTGCTTGCTGACCTGCTGCTGGGAAAGCTAACGCAGCTAGGATCCTGCAGTTTAGGTTACCCAGACGCTCACTTTGGGTGGGGGGAGGCAGATAAATCCTGTGTTGCTCTGCATGCCTGCGCCCATGTCTGAGTGAATAAAGGTAGAGCGGGCCAGTCACTGGGGACACTGTGTGCAAGCGAGGCCCCTGGATCCCATATTTTAACCTAATTCTGTATCTTTTTGTTTTTCATCCTCGTAATCCTTGAGTCACGTACAAAGCTTGTAGGCTGGGTCCTACATCTGAGCCCTTATTTCTTTATTTATGAGGAGGGAGATGTGGGTTTCTCCTCTTTCCAGAGCTGAATTAGTATATTTCTATGTGTCATTCCAAATCTGCTCAGGTAAAACCCTGCACTAAAAGTGATAGATTTAAGTGAAGACCCAGAAGGAAAGACAAGGGTTAACATCCAGTTAACATCCAGATCACAAACTTCTTCAAATTATTTTTGTTTACTCTAAGTTCTCCTCTACCACATCACTACTGCTCTTCTTTCCTAACTTCTCTTGGGTTATTATTTGTCTGTTTTTATTAGGTTTCTTGTTTTATCATCTGACTTTTCCCCTCAAAACTTCAAATCCTTCACTATTTCTTATGTGGACTAATTTTGTGAAACTTTTATTAAGTGGATGATCCTAGTCATCACAACTTATTTGCTATTTTGACATAAATGTCTTTTTTCTAAAATATATACAACTTCCTCTAAAAATAATTGTACTTGGGGCTGGGGAGATGGCTCAGTGGAATATGCGCTTGCCAGAAGTGCAAGGGCCTGAATTCAATCCCCGGTTCCACCAAAAATAAAAAAAAAATAAATAAAATAATTGTATTTTCTACCTTCTTACAGCTTCCATTTCTATTACATTATAGAAATAATTGGAGATGTAATTTTTCAAGGTCATAATTATTATTCTGGAACTAAGTTCCTAGAAATTTAAGAAGTTTAGCTGTATAGAGTCACCTACTATTATAAAACACTGAGAAATTGCTTGGTTTTTTGCAAGCTTTTATCTGAAACTGTTTTCTAATATAAAGCTTAAAAATAAGCACTGGTTTAGATTCTGCAGAAGATAGTTTCCAACATTCTATGATGCTCACCATAATTACTCTCTCCAAAAATGAAGAAGAAAATACTGAACTGACAAGGATTCTTGCTCCAGACAGATTGCTTCAAGAGGAACTGACCTAATCCTGGGTGTACAATGTGTTAATATCCAGGCAGCCTCAGAGGTCACCAAGTATAAGGACGGAAGAGGCTTTGAAGTAGACAGCTTCTCATGTTCTCAACATATTCCCTTGTGGAATTTCAGTTTTGTATTATGCTTTTCCAAGGTTTCCTCCAGCTGTTTCATACTGGCCTCTTTCTTCAGGGAAATATGGCTTGAAGTATGACAGTTTAGAGAATGTGTATACAGACAAGAGATCAAACCACAGACACATCAACTCAGTGTTGCTAAATGTCTCAGTATCTCATTACAGGATGTTGGATTCATTCAAACAGCTGCTTCTGTCTAGTTTTCACGAATATTACCTTCAAATTTTGTGTAACTTTGGTCTAATGCTCATTTGCACTGGTACTTAAAGACTACTGAGATATTTGATATTTTGGGAGAACAGATCATTGATCAATCAGTGAAAGAATTAATAGAACAAATATCTGTACAACTATCTTTACAATTAATTATGTAGATAATGGGGTGCCCAAGAATCCTTCAAAAATGAAATAATTATCAGGTTTGTGTATTGCACAACTGGTAGAAGACTGTGTTAATAATATAGTGGGAATAGATTCAGAATTCAGGTCCTTTTTCATTTTCTATAGAAGACAGAAATGGCTGTCAGTTTTAAACTCTTTCAAGGTGGAGATCCAAACACAGAATGGAGAATTTGAAGGAAAATAAGCAGACATCTTTGAGCAAGGAGAGCATAATGTTGGCATATATTGCAATATTACAGAAAATAGGAAATTGATACATGTTAATTGAAAGGAAATGAAGAAATGTTAATTTCCACTCCCATTTGAACTGGATAAAATACATAGTGCATTCCTGTTCACCTCCAGGCAACATTTTGTCGGCTTATATTTTTAATTTGTCAATGAAATCTATCAAAAAAGCTGACAACAAAATAAAAAGGAACAAAAATACTAGCTTTAAGTACAGAATTAAGAATTGTGAGGGCCCAGGGAGATAGCTCAGTAGAGTAAATGCTTCCCTGGCAAGCGCAAGGTCCTGAGTTCAATCCCCAGTACTGGAAAGTATATTGTGTTTAAATGGGGGTGGGACTAGGAAGAAGAGAGGGAAGGCTGACATTCTTGGAGATTTACTGCACACCATAATAACTCACCATGCCATTCAGAAACACAGTTGAAGCCTGTGCTTCCCTCTCTAGGATACAGTGGGCAAGATCCTGGGGAGCCCCTGAGAAGAAAGTAAGGACATTCAGCTCACTGTTTATTCTACCATTATAGACATGGCCTACTGACTTTTATGTATTAAAATAATAAGTAACTTGAGGATGTAGATTTGACTATTTGAAATATATTAAACTTTCAAGTTTTCAATGACTGGGATGATGGATGGATCTTTACATATACATTGACCCTTAAAGATTTCCTTTGTCTCTGAAACAGTTAAGAACTGATAGGAGCATTTGATAGAGTGGAGCTTTTACTCTGGCAAAACAAACTAGACATTTAAAACAAATATACACAATGTGAATGCATTGTTTTTGCTTTTATTTTTTTTCCCTCTGAAGCGATTAAACACCCAGGACTAGTTAATAAGTAGCTGGTGAAAGGGAGAAGGGCAGACAATGAGAGTGCTATTGGTAAAGTTCTAGTGAAGCTAAAAGAGGTCTGCGGGAGATAAGGCTTCCAGGAGGTATGCACATTGCAGAAAAGCAAAACTACATCAGAACAGAAAACCTTTCAAAAAGAAACAGAACTGTTTTTTTTTTTTTTTTTTTGGCTTCTAGTCTATCAAAACTGATTTATTTGCCAATTTAATTAATCAGTTAAATTAAGAAATGTTATTGAGCATCTCTTTATGCCAGGCATTGTGATAGACAATGAAATCAGTAGGAAAGATCAACAAACAAGAGATATGAGGGCTGTATAGAATATACATCTTACTGCAAAATCTTTCTATCTTTACCAAAAACTTCTCCCAAATATATTAAAAGTAGTAGATTTTTTTTAGCAATAATGATTTTATTTTATTTATTTTTCTTTTTTTTT
>NW_004524614.1:16285755-16295009 GCF_000260255.1 Octodon degus
TCTTCTTCTTCTTCTTCTTCTTCTTCTTCTTCTTCTTCTTCTTCTTCTTCTTCTTCTTCTTCTTCTTCTTCTTCTTCTTCTTCTTCTTCTTCGTTTCTTTTAGAAAAAGTTCTAGGGTCAGAAAAATAGCTCAGTGAACTAAACACCAGCTTAGTCAAGCTCAGGGACTGAGGTTCAATTCCCTGCACCACATGCTATAATGGTTCCACCCTTGGCCCTTGGATGTGCTGAGCTGGCCACCGAAACCAGGTGTGGTGGAGCATGCCTATAATCCTAGTGCTGGGAAGGCTGAAAACAGAAGGATCACTAAAAGTCTGGGCCTCATAATGAGATCCTGTAACAAATACATTAAAAAAAAGTTCTACCTATTCTCTCTTTCACCAGACTTAGAGTTTTTTTATTAATATTTGGATCTTTGCCCCATTCTGATTTTAGTTTAGTGTGTAGTGATACACATGTGTCTAATATTAGTCTTCAGCATGTGGAAAGTCAGTTTTTCTAGCACCATTTAATAAAGAGGCTATCTGTTTTTCAGTAAACATATTTAATCCTTTTGTCAAAAATAAGATGGCTGAGTGTGCTTGAAATTGTTTATGCCTCTTCTAATCTTTTCCATTGATCCTCTGGTCTTTTACTTATGTATTTACTTATTTATTTTGGGCTAGTACTACACTGTTTTATCACAATAGTATAATTTCAAGTAAAGGATTGTGATGCCTCTTGTTTTGCCTTTGTTGTCTAGAATTGATTTTGATATTTTAGGTCTCTTCTGATTCCAAATGAATTTTAGGATTGTTTTCTCTAGTCCTCTGATACATGCTAATATTATTTTTTGTGTTACACTTATTTATGTCCTTATTTCCCACTAGTGGTATTTTGATTGGGATTGAATTATATCTGTATAACAAATTTGGGAGTATGGCCAATTTTTACTATGTTGGTTCTTCCTACCCTTGAGCAAGGGATATCTTTCCACTTTCTGATATACTCTTTGATCTCCTTTCTTAAAATACTGTAGTTATCAGTGTAAAAATGTTTTACTTTTGTTAGATTGAATCCTAAGTATTCCATTGTTTTGATGTTACTATGAAAGGTGTGGTTTCCAAAAGTACTCACTCAGTGAGTTTGTTATTTGTGTACAGGAATGCTACTGTTTTGGAGTGTTGACATTGTATTCAGCTATGCAACTGAATTTGGTTATTAAATCTTGAAGGTTTTTTGGTGGAATTTTTGGAGTAAAGTGTCATGCCATCTGTAAATAAAGGTAATTTAGCTTCTTCCTGGCCTGTCTTTGTTCTCTTTATTTCCTTCTCTTATTTAATTGCTTTGGCTAATGTTTCTAGAACTATATTGAATAGGAAGGGTGATAGTTGATATTTTTGTCTTGGTCTTGATTTTAGAGTGAAAACTTTCAGCTTTTGTTCACCTATTATAATATTGTTTGTTGATTTGTCATAGATGGCTTTTATGAGGTTGAGGTAAAGATCATCTATTTCAATTTTCTGTAGGGCTTTTGTAGTGACTTAGTGTTGGACTTTGTCAAATTCTTTCTTTGTATTTATTGAGATGATCATGTTTTTGGTCATTAGCTCTATTAAAATAATGTACTATATTTATTGATTTGTGTATATTAAACCATACCTGCATCCCAGGGATGAATTCTCCTTGATCATGGTATATACTCTTCTTGATAATTTGCTGAATTCTGTTTTCCATATCTTGTTGAGCATTTTTTCATCTACATTAATTAGAGGAATTGGCCTTTAGTTCTCTTTTTTTGATTGGGTCCTTCTCTGATTTTTTTTTTCATCAGGGTAATACTTCTTCCAGGAATAAAGTTGGGAGTTTTGCTTCCTTTTTAATTTCATCAAAGTGTTGGACAAGGGCTGGCCAGATAGCTCAGCAGATTAAAGCACCTGTTTAGGTAGATGCAGGGACTGGGGCCCACTGAGACAGCAAATGAGACAGTGTGGTGATTCCAGTGCTTGGGAGGCTGAAAAGAGGAGGATCACTATGAGTCTGATCTGTGTAGTGAGACCCCACAGACCCTGTACTAAATACATAAAATTAAAATAAATAGAGTGTTGAACAAGTGTTGTCATTGCATTTTATCTAAATTTCTTATAGAAATTTAGCTGTAAATCAACCAGGACCTGTGTTGTTCTTTGTTGGTAAGTTTTTAATTTCATTTTCAGTTTCATTGACTGACATTGGGTTATTTAAAATTTTATATCTTCTTCATTCAACTTTATAATTCCAATGTGTCTATTAATCTAGTCCTTTCTTCTGTATTTTCTATTTATTAGAGTAGTTTCTCAAGGTACATATTAATAATCTGGATTTCCAGGGGATCTATTGTGATTTAGCCTTTTTATTGCTAATTGCATGAATTTGGATCTTTCCTTTATTTTGATATATTTGATCTAAAATTTGTCAATTTTATTTAATCTTCAAAGAAGCAACTCATTAATTCATTTATTTTTTGTTTTGTATTCTTTATTTCAATTTCATCAATTTATGATTTTATCCTTATAATTTCCTGCCTTGTACAAGCTTGGGGCTTGAATGTCCTTTTTTTTTCTAGAAGTTTGACGTCCAATATTAGTTCATTCATTTGAGCTCACTCTATTTTTCTTTTATGGGAATTCATGGCTATAAATTTCTGCCAAAGGGTTGCTTTCACCTGTGTCCTGTAAGTTCTAACATGTTGTATTGGCATAGTTTTTTGTCATTTAACTTCACAACTGCTTAGTATGTTCTTTAATTTAATCTGTGACTCATTGGTTGTTCAGCAGAGTGTTATTTAATTTCCATGCTTTTAATAGAGTTTTTGCAGTTTCTTTGCATTAGTTTCCAATTTCATCGAAGTATTGTCTGATAAAATGCATGGAGTAATTTCAATTCTGTTCATCATGCTTTATAGACCATCATGCAGTCTATTTGGGAGAACATCTTGTGCACTGCTGAGAAGAGTGTATTCTATTGTATGACAGAACACTGTAGACATATACTGAATACATTTTTTACAGGTTTGGCTCAATTTTTTTAGTTATTTGTTGACTTTCTTGTCTAATTGGTATATTTGTGAGAAAGGGTTAGTAAGTTTCACCACTAAAACTGTGTAAATGCTTTTTTTATTTCTCATGCCTGTTAGTATTTGTTTTATATAGTAGGTTGCCCCTATTTTTGGTGTATATGTATTTATGATTATCTCTTCTTCTTGGAGCTTTCCATGGACAAGTATACATCCTTTATCTTTTTCATCAGTCTTGGTTTGAAGGTTACATTATATGCAGTTAGAATACCTTCTCTTTTTACTGGATTCCTGTCACATAGTTTATTGTTTTTCATTCTTTGACCTTCAGTCTATCAATTTCTTTTTTGGTTAAAAGTGTTCCTTCAAAACAAAATATTGCTTTCTATCTTGCTTCTTGTTCCATTATGCCCATTGATATCTTTTGATTGGTGAATTGAGATCATTTACTTTAATGGTTATAACTGATATATGTTGACTTGTCTTTGTCATATAATTTTCCTGTTGATGTTTCTTTGTATATTCCCTCTGTTTATCTGATTCCTCTGCCTAGTGGCTTCTTTCTATTGGTACTCTTGAAACTGTAGATTTTGCTTTCTCTTTTTAGATTATGCTTCAGAGCTCTTTGTAGGGCTGATTTCATTGTCATGAATTTCTTCAGTTATTCTTTGTCATGGAAGTATTTTATTTCTTCATTTATTCTGAAAGATAATTTTGAAGAATACATCAATCTGGGTTGGAAGTTTTTTTCTTTAAGGGCTGGAAATATTTCACTAACCATGGGCATGTCTTCTAGTCTGATATTCTGTCTTTATCTTCTTTCATATGGTTTTGCAAACTTTCCGTGGATTTTTAAATTTTCTCAATATCTGTTTGAATCTTTTCATGGATCCAATTGGTTTCCTATATTGAGTATTTATGGTTTCCATTATTTTTTGTGTTCCTCTTTTTTTTTTAAATCTATATGTACTCTAGATTTGCAAACAAGTCTTTTATTATGGTTGTAACCTTCTTTTTAAACCTGTGAGATTGTTTCTCTTTTCATATCATATATATATATATATATATATATATATATATATATATATTTCTGTCATTCCAGTGGATTCAGATGTATGTCAGTATCCTATGTTTTCCTTTAGTTCCTTGTCTTCTGGATTTATGTTTGCTGGGCTGGAAGTCTAGGATGGCATTTTGCTTCAGTGTTTCCTCATTTTCTGTTTTAATTTGTTTTTCTGTTGTTGCTTGTATTTGTCTTATGCTAGATGGTGTTATTGGTATTGAAGCTTTTCTAGAAATTTCTATTCCTCTAATTTTTCTCCCAAGTGTAGCTGGCTTTTGGCCTTTGTGCCTCTCCCAGGATCCTATTTTCCCACTTATATAGGGGTGATGTGTTTAAATTTGGTTCAGCATCCAGTATTTTGGTAATGGACTATGGGAATAACTGTGATGTAGGGTCTATTGTGACTAGACAGTCTCCCATACTTCCACTTCTAGAATTTGGCCCTGAAGAGAACCTGGGCTGCTCTGCTGCTGCGATTTGAGTCCTGGAGCACTTTAGGCTACAGTGGTGCTCCTACCCTCCAGATGCTACTCCCCTGGGTGTGGGACACCTGTGCAGGGACACCAGATGATGACTGTGGGATACGCTGTTTAGGAAAATGTCTCATGTGCTCACTGCCACCTCTGACTGACCAAGACACTTATGGCCTAAGTCAGATCTCAGTCTCTAGCTGTTGGTTTTGTGGGTCCTCTTGGGAAATAATGTCCCATCACACAGGGTCTGCTCCCTCCACTGGGATGCCGAGGGTGGGGGATTAGAAAAATCTGAGCATAATCTTTGTAGTTTTTTTACCCTTTCTTTTCTCAGTGACAAAAAGATAACACACTCATGAGGCTGCTCTGCATAGACCTTTCAAGTAGATAGTATTTGTTAACAAAATAAGGCATGATTTTATTATAATACCTTAAGGTATTTGTTACTATTTCACTACTGGAGTTTTCCAGATACTCATTATAGGAGTTCCAAAGCCAGTGGGTCTGCTGGTAAAATGTTCTTCCACATATGATACTCATATGTCTTCACCAGACTAGTCAGGCTTTACAGAAGCCCAGAAGCCTTATTACGGATCACCTTGCAAACACAGAGGAGCACATTCTAAAATGCACAAGCTGGGCCAACAAGATAGCTCAGTGTGTTAAGCGCCTGTCTTGGCAAGTGCAGGGACCAGGGTTCAATTCCCCAGTCCTGCATGCTGCACCAGCCTGCCCCCAGAGTGTGCTGAGCTGGCGACTGACTCAGAGTGTGGTGGTGCATGCCCATAATCCCAGCACTGGAGAGGCTGAAAACAGGAAGATCAGTATGAGTCCAAGCTGCATAGTGAGATCCTGTACCAAACACATAAATGGAAGAAAAAAAGGAATGAGTTGACTATTAAACCCCAATGTCCACCAGTCATTGTGCTTTCTCCTTATGATGTGTTTTCAACATTCAGCAAATTGTATCTCATGTTGAGGAAAATATTTTGACCTTCCCTGACACTGCCATTCTCCTAGAAACCTCACAGATATAACAGGCAACAGGGCTTTAATATTCTCATTTAATCTCCTCCTATTGATTATGTTTCTTAAGAAGCAAAGTATTTATTATTCTTGTGGTGCCATAGAGATTTAGTTTCACACAGAGTTCTATGGGGTAGTCTGTGATCAGAATTCTTTTGGGTTGTATAAATATAAAAGAGCAGAAACATCAATAGAGCCCTGCATTGGAAGTATACCACCCTTGTTATAGAAGGGCATATTTTTCTGATTATATTTTCTGAAAGAGAAAAGGCTAGGAGGATGTCTCAGTTACTTTTTACTCATTGCTGGAACAAAATATCCAACACCCCAAATTAAGGAAGGAGAGGTTTATTTAACTCACAGTTAGTGGAGGTTTCAGTCTTTACTCTGCTTGCTACAAGGCAGAGGATAACAGTTCATGGCAGCAAAAAACAATGAAAAACAGAGGAGGAGCAGCTGCTGCAGCATCTATCAAGCCTCTCTCTTCCTTCTTTCCATGACAACAGCAAAGACCGCAGCTGCTCCAAGGAAGTGGTGGTGGCTGCTGTGAAGATCCAACCTCCTCTGAAGTGGCACAGTGTCTTCGATCAAGGAAGTGGGGTGCACAGAAGCCTTCCTCAGTCCCTTTGTCTACCTTTTTGTGCTGAGTCACTCTAGGGCGGGCCCACACCCCCATCCCCCAGGGCATGGAATTGTCAAGCAGATCCAGCCACACTTCCTACACCTCAAGTTGACACAATGTATCAGCCACGATAGAAGAGAGAAATTTTCTAGATCAGTAGTTGAATATAATGTGGCAAGAGTTTGTTAATCTTATCTAATACAGATACTACAATCAACATCATGATCTGATTATCTGTGACAAAATTTATACTCAGTCAGTCTTGAAGGTTTTTAGAGCTTGCGTGGGCAAAACAGGTTTCCAGTTGGGCCTTCTCCCATGGAACTGGTATTGGAATTTTGTCAGTCACAAAATATGTTCGTTATCATTATTTAGCCTGATTCTGAGGCTGTATAATGATGGTCTCACAGACACTTCTGCATGATGGATTTAAGATAAGACTCTTTTAAATTCTTTTCTTTAAAAAATGTTTATTGATACAGGATCTCACTATGAGTAGTTTGGACTCATAGTGATCCTCTTGTCTCAGCTTCCCCAGCACTGAGATTACAGGTGTGTGCCACCAAGTCTGCTTCTCAGGACAGCACTGTGCACCTGGGGTTCTGGGGCAGGCATGGCATATAGTACTGGGAATCAAACTCAGCAAGCTCAAGGCAGGTAATTGTGGATTCTCATGAAATTATAAGAAAAATGTGGAGCATAGAGATCCCGGTTTTCTCAATAGTAAAATTTTTTTGAAAATATAGTAGTGCAATTTCAGAAACAGGTATATTGGTACCAATTCAGGACACAGAACATATTTCTGACCACAAGAGATCACTCCTGTTGTTCTTTTATGACCACATCCACTTCTTATTCCTTTCTTCCTGTCTATCCCACTTTTAAACCCTGGCAACTACTAACCTACTCGGAACATCTATAATAGTGCTGCTTTAAGGAGAAACATACTGCAAGTGACTACATGTCATTTTGCACTTTATTAAGTGTGATTTTTTTGAGATTTATTGAAGGAGTCTCATGTATCGATAGTTTGTTCTTTGAATTCTTTATTAGTATTCTGTGGAATGGATTTGCCAAATTTGTTTGAACATTCTCTCAAGGTCATTATTTCCAATATCACAATTAAATTTGAGGTAACGGTCACATATGTGTTTTTGTGTACCATGTTTTATTCATTAATGATAACACAGAAAGCTTTGCATAGTTTTACGGTACTGTCTTTTATGCATATGAGAATGGTATTCCAAAGTAGCCAGTGAGATATGAATAATCCAGCTTTTCCATAGTTTTACTAGGTGGGAATTGGGCCAGCAAACCCTGGTAGGGAGATGCATGAAGATGCTTACCATGCAGAACATGTTTGTCTGGGACCTGGGGGTCTTCAGTGGGAGGAAGTGAAGCTTGGAACCAACTCAAATCCCCAGGTTTATTGAGGAACAATGAGGGCATAGGGTTTTGTTGAGTGCAGATGTTTGTTTAGGTAGCCAGGCGGGCATGCCAGACATAGTGATAATTTGGCTGAATAATTAACTTTTATCTGATTGTTCCCTCAGGAGCTTCCTTATTTTCCCAGTGAGGCCCATCTCTGCACATGATGGCAAAACATCTCGTTTTGAAGGTATGCCCACTCCTTGAAGTTAGTAGTTTTCTGCTTTCCAAGCATGGGCACATTGACTTGGAAGGAGCTCCTGAGCCTTTTTATACATGTTTTATTTTTGCCATTTTGATAGGTGTTGGATAATATCTCATAGAAATTTCAATTTGCTTTTTCTTAATGTCTAATAATATTGAACACTTTTTCTTTTATTGTTATGAGTGTTTATTAATTTATTTCCAATTGAAATGAAATTGTAAATATTATTCATGTAGAATATGATGTTTTTAAATTGGTCAAGCAATGGCCATGACTCATCCTCATGTCAGACACTGACAAGGATGTACAAAGGGCGGTACAGGGCTACAGGATAAATCCTGAGAGTACTTGGCTGAACTTATCAGATACAAAAGTTACATTTCTTGTTATATAGGTCTTGCTATATCTTGGTCTTAACCATCCAGCAGAAAAGTATAAAAATGAGGTATATAAAATAAATCCATATTAATACAATGAGCTGTAAAATGCTCAAGTTAATAACTTCTGAGGATAACCCACTAATATTATAGACTGCTAGACAGTGTTAGATTGTTTAGTTGAATTCAAACACCTATAGTATTTAGATGCCAATAGAATATTCACCTCTGACAGGACAAAAAAAAAAAAGGATACAAAGGAAAGATCATTTTGTATTTATGTATACAAAATAGGATAAATTTACAGTTACTTTCACTTAATTCAATGAGAAGAAACAGGTGTACTAACAGTGTTTGGACAGAATATCCTGTCTGTTTCTTGTACTATGGATAACCACTAAGAAGATAACAATGTACAGTGTATTGATTATCAAAACTGTCCTATTAATCAGCTGTGAAACTGTCTCATTCATATTTATTTCTCAATAAAAAAATAAAAAAAATTAAAAATTAAAAATTAGCAGCATGGGACTGACTCTGAGAGGCAGCAGGGCAGCATCAGACGACCGAGGCTGCAGGATCCTGAATAGACCCAGAGCGCAGGCCTGGAGAGTGAGTGAGATGACCCAGGACCTTCTGGATCCTGAACAGACCCAGAGCGCAGGCCCGGCGAGTGAGATGACCCAGGCTGCGAGATCCTGAACAGACCCAGAGCGCAGGCCCAGCGAGTGAGTGAGACCACCGAGGGCCGCGGGATCCTGAACAGACCCAGAGCGCAGGCTGGCGAGTGAGTGAGACGACCTGGGCCCACAGATTCTCATTAGACCCAGGCTACAGGCCCAGCACGGAACCCTTCAGGAGAACTCCCTGCAAAGAGGCTAGAGGCAAGACCCACCCAGCTGATTCAGGAGCAGATCATCTTGCCAGAGACACAGAAAGAAGTGGAGCACAGCAGCCAGATCCAAACAACACCCACCTGGAGGAATCCGAACTTCATAGATCCAGACCTGGTGCTAAGGTAATAAC
>NW_004524614.1:16297029-16322741 GCF_000260255.1 Octodon degus
AAATAAATATTTTTAAAAAATTAAAAATTAAATTAAATTAAAAAGAAAAATGAATATAAACAAACAAAAAAAGAATGTGATGTTTTTATTACAGATACGGTGGAATGGCACAGTTATGCCAAGGCACATATCATTCACATATTTCAGATATGTGAATATTCACATATTTATCAGGTGTTTTTTTTTTCTTTTCTGTATTTAGGTCAGGGTCTATAGGGTAGTGATTCGCCTGTATTCAGCTTCCCAAGCGCTGGGATTACAGGCGCACTCCACCAAGTCCAGTCTCAATCGCCATCTCAGAGTGCCCCGGGTGCGGGGCCCACACAGCATGCCGGGGATGGAACCCCTTCCGCTGTGCTCTGCCTAAAAAGGCGCGTTAGTCAGCTGAGCTATCTGGCTGGCCTGTATTTATCAGTTTTGTGGACGCAACATGTAAGATATATTGTAATAAATTACTATATTCTCTGTTGGACAATAGACTTCAAACTCATTCCTCTTATTTCGCTGAAATCTTTCAATCAACATGTTCCAACTGCTCCCCTGGCCTAACTCTTGGTAACTACCATGGGACTCTTTAAGCATCTTTTCTTGTACTTGTTAGCTGAATGTCTTCTTTAATAATGAAGTTTCTTTTCATGACCTTTGCCCATTGTCTCATAGGATTTTTTTCCACTGTTGAATTATGAGAATTCTCAATATATTTCAGTTACTAGCCCTTTATAGAATATTTGTTTTTTTTAAAAGTTTTTTTTTAACATTTATTTATTTAGTGTGTGTGTGTGTGTGTGTGTGTGTGTGTGTGGCCAGCTCAGCCCATCAGGGGGCGAGGCTGGCTGGCATGTGGTGCTGGGGGATTGAACCATGGTCCCTGTGCTCTGCCAAGCTCATTCCAAGTAGGTGCTTTTAGACCACTGAGCCATCTCGCCAGCCCCTAGAATATTTGTTTTTAAGCATTTTGTCTCCATTTGAAGCTTGTCTTTTTCTCCCCTTTATTGATCTTTTCTCAGAAAAAGTTGTAGATAATGATGGAGATCAGTTCACCAATTTTTCTTTTTATGGATTTTGATTTTTGTTAAATATCAGAAGTCTTAGATCCAGAAGATTTCCATCTTATGTTTTCCCTAGAAGTATAATTGTTTTGCTTCGCACATTGAAGTTTTTCATGTTTAGGGGCTGAGGAGATAGCTCAGTGGAATAAGTGTTTTCCTGGCAAGTACAAGGTCCTGAGTTCAATCCCTGGTACCACTAAAACTAGCTAACTAACTAACTAAAAATTGTTTCATGTTTACTTCAGAGTTAATTTTGAGTGAAGTGTGAGAATTAGATTGGGCATTATCTTTTTTTTTTTTAACCATGACTGTCTAATTACCCCATTGTTATGTACCAAAAGGCTACTTTCCTCTATAAAATTACTTTTAAACAGTGTTAAATGATGGCATCTTTAAGCAGCGGTGAGGTCACAGGGCCTCCACTCTCATGAATAAAGTAGTCTTTGTACAAGGAGTGAGTCAATTATCTCTAAAGCAGGCTGCTACAAAGAAAATGTGGTCCTTCATGTCTTCTCTTTTCCCCTATCTTGTTGACCTCTCTCTTCCCCACAGTGGACATCCTTCTACTTGCCTCCTGGAGGGAAATGCCATGTTCTTAGACTTCCAAGCCTCCAGAAATGTGAGACTATATTTTTCTTTAAGTAAATTAGTCAGGCATTCTGTTATTAACATAGAATGTAACTGAAGACAAATTCTGTACACATGTTCTTAGATATTTTATGTCTGATCTTGTATCTGAATTGCCCATTCTGACTTTCTATAGGGTTAGAACAAATACCATTACTTTCAATTAAGTACATCCAAGAGATAGAAGGTTCTTTGCTCTCAATTTAAGTTGGGTTGCTGGGACGGTTTTCTAAAGTATTTGGACAATGCGTTATTGTCTTTTTATTTACCACTGTATTCCTTTTTAAAAATCATTATTACTATAAAAGAAAGCCAAGTTTCAAGTTTATTTTTTCTACTCTCTTTTCCATTGAATTGACATTGAACCCAAAAGTTGTTGAACTGATACTGACTTCTTCATTTTCATTAAAATATGTAAGGAATTCCCCATATGAATCATATATTTTTCCAGAAAATTTTAATAACCAGGTTACTATTCACATCTCTGAGGGTAGGAAATGGTTCACAAAGAGCTCTCATATCTAGATGAGAACCTATGTGCTGGATGGAAGTAGAAATTTTAATGGAAACAGATTCAAGTATGCTTTGTTTATTTGCTAAAAGACTTGTGGAACAACCTCCCACAGCAATTTATTTTATAGAGATTGCTCAGTATCTTCCAAGAACAAAAATGCTGGCTCTGGATATTCTCTTTTTCCACTTATCCCTTTGGGAGATTATCACTGCACGTTGAGCATACAAGGAATGCTGTGTAAAAAAATAAATAAATAAAAAAAAAGGAATGTGTGTTCAGTGTTAGTCTCTTTTTCTATCTCAAAGTTCAAATCGTCTTCTAACTTAACTGCAGCTAGGAATACATTAAGGAAACGCAGTAATGCTTGACTTTTCAGTAATAAGACAACAACCAGAAGTCGTACCCTTTCCTGGAATGCGAAGTAAAATAGTAATAATGATCCTAATTAATGAGAGTAAACTACTGACAATGATCATTATTGGCAGCAATAAATTTTAATAATGAGTGTCAAGTAAAATAATAATAACAATGATAATTTTCAAGTACCAAATATCAAAAAACAATAACTAGAAACCCTGCCTTTACTGGAACTCTCAGTAAAGTAATAATGCTGATAGTTTACATATACTAATAGTTAACTTTTCTCTCACTATTTTTAGAGATAGATCATGGATAATGTTATGTTTATTTTTAATGAAAATATATCTGATGATGTACATTAAAATTTTTTTTTGGAACCGGGGGTTGAACTCAGGCCCTTGCGCTTGCCAGGGAAGTGCTTATTCCACTGAGCCATCTCCCCAGCCCCATGCACATTAAATTTTTTAAATGCGTCAGATATCTCAAAAATTGACACGACATTTTCTAACATTATTTTGAAAATAACAGAATAAAGTTGTAAAATATTCAACTCATAATTAACTAATAAAAATGTTCTTAATTTAGTACCACATTGAGTTATACCTAAACATGAAAACTTTGATGCTTCTGTCAGTGATGTTGCCCAGTTTTGTGAACAAATTTACTTGGCAGTGTAAACAATGTGCAACACTACATGGTGATAATTTTATGACTTGTTTTTCTTACTCTGAGGAACAGTAAGAATTTATACTTAAGATAAAAGTCAAAATAAATTATTTCCTGAGAATTTTTTAAGAGGGAGGAAGACTAGAACAAAGGACCAAAGATGTGTTTACTTTAAGCAGAGGAGTTAGGAGAAGTGCTGAAGACGGAAAAAATCTTGAGCACTGGCTCTGACAATTTGCTCTGACAAAGAGCAGCTCGTACATTTGCTTGTGTAAACTGCACTAGCAGTTATGTCACCAGAAGCCCATGATAATGGTTAAAAGTGTCAGCCCATTTGGCTCATCTCAAATGTTCAGTTAACTAATGCATCAGATATTTTTGTTTTCTTCTGTAGATTGAATGCTTAACTGAGGTTTGTTCTTTCTTCTCTATTGACTTGTAGTAGAGTAAAACATGTGCCTTCATTTAGTTAAATGCAAGGTAATTAATGAGATTCAGTAGGCTAATGTGAGTAGAATATATTGAAGTCGATATCATAAGAGGTACAGCAATTTTAAGAACTTAGAAAAGCCATTGGTATTTTTGCCAAAAGTAACTGATTTCTAATCTAGGTAATGATTAAAAGGTGATGATCAATAAAGCATATAGGACATAGTTGCTTGCTTTAAGTCATACTTTATTTAGAAAATATTCCAAAATTTACCAACTGTAAACAAATAACATATTCATGAATTGATCAACTTTTCAAAAAATAAAAAAGGTTTTGAAAGTTAACTCCAGATACATGTAAATGAAGTAACTACATGCTGACATAACTTAATGATTGATGCCTTGTTTTAGTTTTAAATTGCTTCATCACACTCAGATTCTTCAAATTAATCCTATGTTGACATTAGAATCTTCTGCATCTAACAGTATTTTGAGCTTGTCAAACATTGTTCAACAACTAAATTTTAGGATCAAGATTCTTGGTCTTTCTGGACTTTCAGAAATTACCTCATTAGTAACTTTTCCCATTTTGAAAAGTGATCTGGGTAAATTTTTCTACAAAGAGAATACTAAATAAATTATGGGCTCTAAACAAGATTTGGAGAGAAAGCACCAATGAGTTTTAGTTTTTATTAACTGTGTGATGAAAAAGAGGATAAAGCTTTGCTGACACAGAAATGCTTCTATTTATATTGTGTTTCCTAAACATATTTAATTAATCCCAGCTTTTTCTAGGATAGAGTGGTTGCAGGGAAATTTTCATTTCCTTTTATAATTTGTACCTTTTTTCTGTTTTATGTGCCACCTTCAGTTTTAAACATTATAAACTGTTCACATTTGGCAACCAGACATATTTGGGAAAACTATTTTAAATTTTTTGCTTTTATGTATCACTATAATGCATAGAATAGAAGACTCACTGCCTCATGCAACTAGATCAATAGATCCATCCTTTTATTTGCTAGTTTTATTTTCTCTTCTATTTTTCATTTTTCAATTAATTATATTGGTACATTTTAGATATAGATAAGGAGAACATTCATCATAGGAAATTTGTATCTATACATGTTATATTCTGATTCATCTTTTTTTCATTCATCTCCTCCTCTCCCTTCATGGTCTCTTCCCATAATTATTTATAAAAGCTTCGTTTTGATTTTTTCCTTCTATTCTCTTTTTTTCTTCCTCTTTTTTTGCTCGCTCTCCTCTCCCTATTGCCTCTTCACATTTGAACATTTTTCTTCTATTTCACAATATCTATTATGCATTTTGGTCATTATTTACCCTTTCATTTTTTCACCCCAGAGAAACAATTGTGTCCAATTTATTTCACTTGACTATGGTCTCAAAGTGCATTCACTGATCTATAAATATCTCACATTTATCCTTCTTTATGGAAAAATAGTACCCCATTGTTTAAAAAGAAAACCCTACTTCTTTATCCATTAACTGGTTAAGAGGCATTTGTGCTGTTTCCAAGATTAAGCTTTTACAAACTGCTTCTATAAATATGGGAGTGCATATAACCCAGTGGTGTGATTTTTTAATTCTTTCAAAAAGAGACCAAGAAAAAGAGGAGCTGAGCCAAATGAAACCTCTAGTTTTAGCTTTTATTTTTTATTTATTTATTTATTTTTGAGGATACTCCACCCTGATTTTCACAGTAGTTGTACCACAACCACCGATAGTGGTGAAAAGCTCCTTTTTGCCCCACTGCCCTGCCAGCATTTTAAAAATGTATTTAGTACAAGGTTTACAGGGTCTTACAACACAGGTCACATTGAGAGATCCTCCTGTTTATCGTCTCCCAAGCTCTGGGATTATAGGCGTGCATGACCACGCTCAATGTCAATCTCTGTCTCAGGGCGCCGTGGGGGTGGGGCTGGCACTACATGTCAGGGATTGAACCTCAGTCCCACATTTGCCTAAGCAGACACTTTAATCCACTGAGCTATCTGGCCAGACCTCCTGCCAGCATTTGCTATTGTTTATTTTCTTAATGATAGCCATTCTTTGTTGGGGGACATGGAATCTCAGTGTTGTTTTAATTTGCGTCTCTGGCATGACCAATAACATCAAACTTATTTTCGTATACGTATTTACTGTTTGCATTTTTTTTCCAGTTGTGTATTTAGTACAGTGTCTCACTACTCTCACTACACAGATCAGATGCATAGTGATCCTCCTGTTTTCAGCTTTTCAAGTGCTGGGATTATAGGCATGTGCCACCACGCCCAGACTTGGTCACAGGCTCAGCATGACCAGGGGGTGGGGCTGGAGTGGCATGCAAGGTCTGCAATTGAACCCTGGTCCCTGTGCTTGCCACAGTAGGCACCTTGTCCTCTGAGCTATCTCGTTGGACCTGTCTACATTTCTTCACCTGAGAAGTATCTATTGATTTCAGATGCCTATATATGAAATTGTGTTTTTAAATTTGGGGTAGGGTGGGGCTGATTTTTTTTTTGAGTTCTTTATATAGCCTATACATTAGTCCTTTGTTTGAAGAACAACTGACAAAAAATTTTCCCACTCTGTGGGTTTTCCCCTCACTGTGTCACTGGTTTCTTTTTCTGTGCCAAAGCTCTTTGATCCCAGGAGAGATCCCATTTGTTGATTCTTTATGATACTTCCTGTATGACTGAATTTTCTAAAATATTTGTTTGTAATTGATCCATGGAAATTGTAATATTTATGTGGCACAATGTGCTCTTCTACTGTGTATACATTATGTAATAATATACTTTGTAAAAATAAAATGACAAATCATGAAACAATAGTATTGGTATTATCTGTGGCATGCTATGCCACTGTCTGAGAATACAACTGGATGCTGGGCAGCTATGGGAACCTGGTGAGTCCAGCCCATGCCCACCCCCTGTGCAGAAGCTTTGCTGAGCTTTGGCCACCCTCACGCCACCAGCTGAGAGAGCCTTGGTGAGCTTCGGACATTGCCAGTCTTGCGGATAACCCACTACTATTATGGACTACGGGACTATATTGGATTACTTTACTGAATTCACGCACCTACAACATTTAAATGGCAATGGAATACCGATCTCTGACAAAACTAAACAAAAAAGGCGGATATAAACAAAGAACCATTTAGTTTAGTAGTGAAAAAAAAATATATACTTGTATATACAAAATAGTTAGGATAGATATACAGCTACTTTCTCTTAGTTCAATGAGAAGATTTGTACTAATAAGTGCTTAGACAAGATATCATGTCTGCATCTTGTATTCTCCCAAACTCATTGCTGGAGGCAAGCAATATTCTGAAACCAAAACCAGAGAAAACCCAACCAAAAAAGAGAAATACAGGCAATCTCCCTCATGAAGATAGATGCAAATATCCTCAATAAAATACTAGGAAAAAGAATGCAGGAAATCTTCAAGAGGATAATATATAATGACCAAGTGTGATTCATCCCAGGAATGCAGTGATTGTTCAATATATCCAAATCCATAAATGTAATGCACCACATCAATAGAGCTCAAGAGAAAAACCACATGATTATCTCAATAGCTGTAGAAAAAGATTTGACAAAGTTCAGCACTCATTAACTTTAAAAGCAGGAACAGTACAAGGCTGTCCACTGCCACCACTCCTATTCAGTATAGTTCTGGAAACATTATTCAGAGCAATTAGTCAAGAGAAAGACAAAAAGAATAAGGATTGGCAAGGGAGAAGTGAAATTATCATTATTTAAAGATGACATGGTACTCTAAATAGGACATCCTAAAAACTCCATTAAGAGACCAGTAGATTTAAAAGCAAATTCAATACCATAGTACAATACAAAGTCAATACTGTAAAACCCATAGAATTTTTACACACAAGCAATGAAAGCACCAAGAAAGAAATTAGACAATTCAGGTCTTTCAGGATAACATCCAAAAATTGAAATTTTTTGGAGTCAGCCTCACGAAAGAAATAAAACATTTATACAGTGAAAATTACAGTACTCTGAGAAAAGTGATTGAGAAGGATTTCAGAAAATGGGAAGACATTCCTTGCTCCTGCATAGGAAGAACCAACATTGTGAAAATGGCCATACCTCCAAAATTGTTATACAGATTCAATGGAATCTCAATTAAAATCCCACTAGCATGACTCACACATCTATAGAAGACATTCCTAAAATTCATCTGGAATCAGAAGAGACCCAGAATACCAAAAGCCATTCTGGGCAACAAAGAAAAGGCAGGAGGCATCACAATCCTGACTTGAAGTTATAGTGTAAAGCTACTGTGGTAAAATCAGAATGGTACTAGCAATAAAACAGACCTGAGAATCAATGAACAGATTAGCACTTGCACACACAACTACAAACACACTCAGCCACCTTATCTTTGACAAAGGGGACAAACACATTCACTGGAAGAACCATAGCATTTTAGATAAACGGTGCTTGAAAAACCAGCTTTTCCACATACTGATGTCTAAAATTAGACTCATGTCTATCATCATGCACTAACCTACAGTCAAAATGCATTAAAATTTAAATATCAAAACAGAAACACTAAATCTTCTAGAGGAAATAGTACATAGAAATCATAAACACATAGCAAAACCCAAACTGCATGGGAAATACTTCAAAGAATCAACAACTAGAATCTCATCTTTTTAAAAGTTTCTACATGTCCAAGGAATTCACTAACATAGTAAAAAATAAACCCATGAATTGGGAAAGACTGTAACCAATTGTTCCTCTCACAAAGGACTTCTACTTAGAACATGTGAAGAATGAAAAAAAAAAATCAGGCCTCCACAACTCAAAGACCAAACCCCAAAAAGGACATCTGAGATGAATGTACACTGTGTAGATGAATAAATACAAATAATAAATCAATATATGAAAAAATATTCACATCATTGGTCATTCAAGAGATATAAATTGAAGCAACACTGAGATTCCATCTTATTCCAGAAAGAATGGCTATCATCAAGAAGTCAAACGATAACAAATGTTGAAAGTGCTGTGGGGAAAAGGAGCCCTTCTTCACTGTTGGTGGGAGTGTGGACTCATATAACCGCTATGGAAATTGGTGTGGAGATTTCTCAGAAAAAGAGGATTAGAGGTCACATTCAACCCAGCTATTTCCCTCCTAGGTATTTTTCCAAATGAACTGATAACATCTTACCACAGTGATATATGTGCATACATGTTTATAGCAGCACATTTTGTCTTAAATTTTGTAAACAACTCAAGTGTCCATAAACTGAAGAATGGATAAAGAAGATGTGGTGTTTTTATACAGTTGAGAATTATTCAGCAATAAATAGGATAAATTTGAGGTTTTTAACAGTACATGGATGCAACTAGAGACTAGACTGTTAAGCAAAATAATTTAGATCCTCATGTGAAAACATGGTATTGTCTCTCTAGCATAACATCCTGAAAGAATAAGTAAAATCTGAAAGGAGAATAAAAATTGTGAAAAGGGAATGAATCTCTTCAAAAATAGGGAATTACTGGGATGAAAAGAATAGAAGAGGGTGGGAGGGAGGAAAAAGATGTATCTATGTATGCAGGATGTCTTGGATAATTGTCCTATTGATTTCTGCTGTCTAAGGCAAGGAACAGTTGATTCTTACTTTTTGTCATTTTTTCTCTGTCTTAATTTATTTACTTTTTAGTTATTCCAATTTTGAATGCATTAATCTGATAATCTAAAGAACTGAGTTGAAGATGATGCTATGCAATACAGCATATACTGTACAATTCATATTATTTTGTTTAGTGAAATTCTGTATCATTTCTAATATGTTTTATTATTACTATTTTGTATTCTCTTTAAAAGAAGAAAAAAAATTCACTAGTAATGTGTACGTACACACCAAAATCTGAGAAAAACAATCTTTAGATATATCATACACACCAAATATTTGGTCATAACACAAAAGTGTTTCTGAAGTGTTCATCAACTGTTCTGAATTTATTTATCTACATTTGTTTTATACTTCTAGGATTAATTCAATGTGAAAAAATAGCCATCATTATTTAACATCAGCATGGGTCAGGGTACTTCCAATGCCTACCTTTCCAGAATTTATAGATGGATCATTTCTCTGAATTCATATATTTCATTATATTCATTGATGATAATAGATTTAGGCAAGGATAGATGCTGAATTGTGATAATTTTATTTTTTCTTCATGATATTCATGTAAGATAATACTGTAATTTTCTTACTTTTTGCTTTGCATAGGAAAACACTTTGCAAATAAACACAAGGGTTCAATATTATCATTCCTACTGTGAGAATGATTTTTAAGAAAACATATTACAGTTTGATTTAATAAGGACTCAGAGGATCTACAGTGCTCTTGATCAGGATAGAGTGAGTTGACTGTACAAGAGGATAAAAGCATATGGACTCTTCAAGGAGTACTCAGGAATGGAATTCATCAAACATTTTTCTTGGCTTTAGTTTTACATAACTTGGATACAATAAAATTCTGTAAGAGGTACTTTTAATAAATTCATAAACTGAAATCAAATCAAATCAAATCATAGTACTTAGCATATCCATAACCCCAAATTGATTAGTATTTCTCTGTGTAAGAATGTTTAAAGTTCTTTCTTTCAGTTATTTTGAAATATGAGGTATAGATTGTTAGTGGGAGTCACGGCACTGTGTGGTACAGCTACAACTCACGTTTCCCTCACTGTGGTGCTGACCCATTTACATTCCCTCCTTATTCCTCTTCCCCTCTGCTCACACTACAATAACCATTCTATTCTCTGAAGGTGTGAGATAAGTTTCTTTGATTCTAAGTAAGGGTGAGACAAGCAGTATTTGTCCTATTGCACTTGGTTTACGTCACTTGACCTAGTATCCTCCAGGTCTTATCCGTATTGTCACACATGATGAAATTTCATTCTCATTTATAAGTGAATAATATTCTATCCCTGCACATTTCTTGTTGCTTCCACTACTGGTCCACCACTCATGTATATTATTGTAGGACATTTTATTAAAAATCATTTTCTTTACTTAATATTTCATCTTCACATCAAGAACTGTATCTTTCATGGTGTGATCTTAATAAAATTGAAAAATAAAGACCATTGGGCCAGCCAGATAGCTCAGTGGACTAAAGCACCAGCTTAGGTAGGCACAGCAACCGGGGTTCGATCCCCCAGTGTGCCATGCTGGCTCTGCTCCCTGGACAAGCTGAGAGGGAGATTGAGACTGGGCATGGTGGTGCGAGCCTGTAATCCCAGCAATTGGGAGGCTGAAAATAGGAGAATCAATATGAGTCCAATCTGTGTAGTGAGACCCTGTAGTCCCTGTACTAAAATACATTAAAAAAGAGAAAGAAAATAAAGACTGTATCTTAATAATATTTCATATTATTACTCAAATAGCTAATACTACTGTTAATCAATTTTCTTTTTTTTTTAATGTGTTTAGTACAGGGTCTACAGGGTTTCACTACACAGCTTGGATTTGTACTGATCCTCCTGTTTTCAGCCTCTCAAGCACTGGGATTACAGGAACATACTACCATGCCCAGTCTCAGTCTCCCTCTCAGCTCGCCCTGGGGGCAGGGCTGGCATGGCACCCTGGGGGATCGAACCCTGGTTGCTGCATCTGCCTAACCAGGTGCTTTAGTATGCTGAGCTATCTGGATGTCCCAGTCAATTTTCTTTTACTGTGACAAATTACTTGAAATTAACACTGTACAAAAAGAAAAAGGTGAATTTTGTTCTATGTTTTCATTTTGTGCCTTACGCCGTTTCTTTCTGTGGCAAGGCAATGCATCCTTGTGGCTGTGGCATGTGGTAGAAGAGGAATGCTGGCTTCATGGTGGCTGGAAAATAGACGAGATGAGGCGCCGGGGTCTCGGCACTCACTGCTGGGTCACACGCCTGGGGGCTGAACGTAGTCCTACTAAAGATGTTCTCTCCTAAATCTTCCACCTCCTCTGAATAGTGTCACAGACTAAGGATTAAGCTTTCAACAAACAGGCTACTGGGGATACTCAGCATCCAAACTATAGCAAACACTGTCCCATGTATAGTAGGTATTCAATAAATTAGAACTTAATGAAGGATTAAAGACTATGGTCTTGGCAGTATCCTCCATATATCAAAACGTGAAGCATGTTGCATAGAGACACTACTGTCATAAAAACACTATTATAAGGTGTTGCGAGCAGTAGTCAGTGTAAAAAAGCCAACATTAGTATGGAAAAATACAATGCACTGTCATATATGTATATGTATATATATATATATATATATATATATATATTCTTCACATATATATTCTTGTGGAGAGATGGCAAATGGGTGAAACACGGTGGTTTTAATGTAAGTAAGCAGAAAACTTACTCTTGTTTTCACTGTTTCTAGGCAATGCAAAAATCTGTAAGCTCTCCAAACAATAGAAGTTCAGAACGGAATTGTATTATGACTCTTTCAAAATGTTAATATCTTAGAGAACAGGATGGGGGTCTGTCCCATGGTAGAGTATTTGCTTAGGGCCTGGGTTCTATCGCCAGTACCACACACACACACACATGCACGCACACGCACACACGCACACACAATTAGAAAAAAGTTATGAATGTATCTGAGGCATTTATTTCTTTCCCTTTAAGACAATTTCACCCAATTTCTGTATCTTCTAGCCAGTTATTAGAAATAGTGGTATTGCATTTTTAAACTAGCAAGGAGGGCTGAGAATGGTTATCCAATTTTTAGGCTTATGCTGTACCTACTTGTGTCTGTATAAAGCATTAGAATTCTCTGTGTGGAAGCTGGAAGCTTGAAGAAAAAAATCTACAACCACGTAAGTTAAGTTGGATTATGGAATTTTAGATAAAAGTAAGGATATAAGCCAAGGAATGCATTCTTTGTAATAAAAATACCAGATAAGAAAAATCTCTTGCAACTTTCTTAAGCTTTGTGGGAAGGAAGCAGGAATGGTGCTTGTAACACGCAGCCTTTTTGTGAACCCTGTGGCCGTATGACGAAATTCAGTGCCTGTTAGTGCTCCATTCATATTTAGAAAAAATATGTTCCTTCTTGGTTCTCTATTTTACCTTTAATGTTTCTAATTTGTGATTCTTGGTTTGAATCACCAGGCGTATACCTTCTGTATCCTACCAGTAAAGAGGCCCTCTGCTTAGTCTTCTTTTTTTCCCTGTGTTTCAAGCCAGGGACTGGCTACGCAGTTCACACTGGCCCAGAACTCACAGTGATTTTCTTATCATAACCCTCCAAGTGCTGGGATTACAAGTGCATGCTGCCGTGCCCAGTGCTGTTCCTGTTCTTTTACTGCGATTCTTTCATTTGCTATCATCAACATTACTAGGATATCTTAGTATATGGAAGAATTTCACATCAGGAAAAAATGTTGGTTTTGAGCAATGCCTAAAATAAAGCCTCTTCAAGTTAAATTTCTCAGTTTCTTTATGCTCACTAGAGTTTAATAGTCTGCATTGTTGAATAGAGATGCTGAACATGTGAGTCCTCAGGGACACTTGTGAGGCTCTGTGACTCTGAGAATTGGTTGTTATCTTGGTGCAATGTAAGAGCTGCCACAGTAAGAGAAGATGCAAGATTTTTTTCTTAGGGAACGAAAGTTTTGTGAATAACTTCATTGAGGAAAATTGGAAAATGTAAAATATTTTTAGATGTATTTAGTATAGGGTCTCACTACATAGATCCAACCAGTAGTGATCCTCCTGTTTTCAGCCTCCCAAGCACTGAGATTATAGGCACGCCACCATGCCCAGTTTCAGTTGCAATCTCAGTGTGCCCCGGGGATGGGGCTGGCACTCAGATGTTCTAAATAACATATGCTACATGGTGGAATTGAATGTGTGAGTGCTGGATCCATGACTGAGGTGAGCATGTGCTGCAGCAGGGACTTGGGAAGATGCACTTGGCTCACCCTCAGGATGACACACTCGCCATATTTGCAATGAATCGACATAAACTCAAGGGCAGATATAATTGTACAGTGCTCTAAAATAATTAGAAATTGAGTTTTCTGTGTGTACTGCCTTTGTTTTTAACATGAATTATTCAGTTCTAGTTTTATATAAATTTTTATTACTATCAGCTCTCAAAACACAATTTGACAAATGGTCTGCGTGATCTGCCCTGCTCATGTTCAGCTGCTGCTTTGTTGTTCTCACCGACTGCACAACTGTACCTCGGTGTATATCTTATTCAACATGCTCAAACCAATGAATCAGGATACTGTCAAATATGTTAGGAACAACAAATGCAAAAATTCTATAATAGCACATACGATCCACTAAAGAACTTATTAATTAAACATAAATTTTTGTTCAAATTTTTGGTAACCACTGATTTTCATTCTTTTGCTCAAGGTATTAAAAAATGTACACTGTATTTTTAAAAAACTCTATTGATCACAGGTTTAGAAGCATAATTTTTTAAACTAAGAAATGTTTTTATTATGTTTTTGGTTCAATTTTTATATTTCTGTAGAAAGTACAGCCAACAATGGATTTCCTAAAATTCTTAATTATCATGTTAATTATTAATTCCATAAAATTACCCAAGCTGATGCGCTTACTTGAAGTGTTTCCTAACTTAAATCCTCTTGGTCACACATCCATATTCAAAGCTGTCTTACTAACTAGGCAAAGCCAACTGCTGCATATTTGTTCAGCAAGTTTAATCTAGGTTAAAATTTAAAGTAAATTTTATTGAGTTTTGCATGTTTAATATTTATATTTTATTAAAGATCTATAAATCATAATGACTGATTTCATGTAAACCCAAATTACCTTCTATCCTCTTTCCTTTCCTATTTTTTTTTTTTATTCATTTTTTAGGGAAGGGTGTACAAAGTATTCAGGGTCTTACTACTAGATCAGACTTGTGGTGATCCGCCTATTTATAACCTCCCAAGAGCTGGGATTACAGGTGTGCGTCACCACGCCCAGTCTCAATTGCCATCTCAGCTCATGGGGGGTGGGGGAGGAGAGGTGGGGGGAGAGGAGGTGGGAGTGGGAGGTAGTGGCACTGCTTGCAGTCACTTTAATTCTTTCGTTTTTTGGATGAAATTGTTAAACCAAGGATTTTCCCAAATTAGAAGCATAAAATGCTATTCAGATAAGTCAGTTTAAACCATGTTCTACAGAGCAGGTCGGATTTTCTCATACTTGGTGAAATGTCATTGAGAGATTTGAGAAAATGGCTTATACTTTGTAAACTCATTAGGAAAGAATTGATTTGATTGCTTTTTAAGTTTAAACTCAACATGAACACTTTGACAAGCCAGTTTATCACTACCTCTTTTAAGGGTCAAGGCTGAACACTTGAATTAGAAACCTGACAATTTAACATTGTAGTAGTTAAGCATAAAGACAATCTCATATTGATTAATTTGCTTTCTGCCTAGCTCCTGCCCATCTGTTGCTTTCTTGTTTTCACTGACTGTACAACTCATGCTGTACAAAATTATTTTGACTATGTCTATACTTTTAAAATTTTGTTAATGAAAATATTAAGCTTACTGTACAAAAAAGCAATTCAGTATTTCTGTGTAGCATCCAAAGCACATCTGTGTCTTTGTCCATTTTTTCCTCTCCTCAAATCTCAAAAGACTGGGTGTTAGCCCTGGTGGCCACATCAACTTTTGACTCTCTTTGGGATTAGAAGGACGAACTCTGCTACGAGGTGGACTTGGCTATGCTGCTGCCTCTACTTCTTTATGTGCGTAAGCCAAGCAGACTACCCAACAGCCAATGGCCATCATGCAATTTCCTCATAGTGAGAGGCTTTCCTAGAGGGCAAGCTGTACTCTATGCGCCTCTTCTGGTCTAGAGATAAAGTTTTTGTATATGCTGGAGAGTAGGTAGTTGGCAAACAGGATTTGATAAAATGTGAAAATTAGTTTTAACTTCAAGTACTTTTATTTGGAAATAGATGAAGTCGGATATACATTTTTTTCAATTTAAGCATTTGCGCTTAGGTGACTGTTTGACTAATGGTTTCACCGACTCTTCCAGCTAAAAATACTCATGCTTTTTTGTTATTAAAGCAAAAATTGTCAAGTATTATAATGTGGTAAATGTTCTAATGGTAAAACCTGGAAATGCCTTATGACATTTTTATTTAACAATTAGAGATTAAAATTACCAGAAATTTCAAAATAGAAAAGATATTTATTTTTAAATCAGACATCTTCAGAATGACAAAACTCACCAATAGTTGAATATTATTATTGAAGCTGCCTCTGATTTGAACCATGCAGGTCTCTGGCATGTGTGCCAGGCCATTTCTAGAGTGGCTTCTGCAGGTAAGGAGCCGTCCCTCTAGCTCTTTGATGAGAATCACTCTCCGTTTCCATTTTCTGCACAGCAGAGTCTAGACTCAAGATCTGGTAACATCAGCATGCATTCTATTCTCATTCCAAAGGATGATGAGCTAAACTATTTCTTAGCTCATGTATAGTAATTTTATTTGAGGAAATTTTTACAAAGAAAATTTCTCTCTAATTGAGAGCAAGATCATTTAAATAGAAAAATAGCATTTAAAGCTTAGTACCTAAAATTAGACATTCTAGGTGACAGATTAATTCAGTATTGCTTTGAGTAATTTCATGCTCTGTTTTATTCTACAAACATATACCAAGGAAATTTATGTGATACATTTTATAGATTTCTTACACACATGCAGAGACAGACAAACATACATATCCTTAATTATGTACCTTAATTTATATGAATCATGATTAAAAATACATGGTTAATTGTAGGGAGCCATGGAAGCTAGAAAATCAGTCAAAGGTGTGTAGGTGGGACTAGGCCTCAGTGCCTAAAGGAAACAAGCTACCTCAGTTCTGAGATAAGCATCATGACTGGTTAATGTGGGCTACTAGTCTCTAGGCAACCTTGTGTCACATGTTACTAACTTTGCAAAAGGTATAAATAAATGCAGGTTTCATTGTGCTGGAGCATAAGTCTTGCCCATCAGGCAGACTACTGACCACCTAGCCCAGCTTTTGTTTTCTTGTCTTTCTTTCTCATCCCTGTCACCGAGTCTCCCCGGGTAGAATCATTCGCAGTAAGACCAACAGATCCCTACAGTTAATGCTTGAATTACAAATAGTTATTATTGTCAAGTGACATGCAATGAAAGATAGGCTCATAAAACCTACCTTCTTCACTGGGTCTGACACAGTTTGACTTCTGGCTTTTCCCCAAAGTCAAAATGATTATGAAAGATAAAAATATTTCAAGCCCATTAAAAACACTGGGAAGGGCCAGCCAAATAGCTCAGCAGATTCAGACATGGGCCAAGGGTTCCATCCCTGGGTCTGCTGTGCTTGCCCTGCCCCTGGGGCATGCTGAGATGGGCTTGAGACTGGGCGTGGTGGTGTGCACCTGTAATCCCAGCTCTTGGGAGGCTGTAAACAGGCGGATCACTATGAATCCGATCTAGTAGTGAGACTCTGAACACTCTATAGACCCTTCCCTAAAAAATGAAAAAAAAAAAAAAAAAAAAAAAACAAACAAACCCAAAACCCAAAAAACACTGCGAGCTGGGGAGATAGCTCAGCCATCTAAGCACCTGCCAGGCAAGCACAAGGATTTGGGTTCGATCTCTGATACCGCATGCTGAGCCAGACCTGTACCAAGCTTGCCCCTGAAACCAGGCGTAGTGGAGCATGCCTGTAATCCCAGCACTGGGGCAGCTGAGACAGGAGGTCACTATGAGTCTGAGATATATAGCAAGACTCTACCAAATATATAAATAAATAAATCTTTTAAACAACAAAGAACAGAAATAACATTGGAATGTCCAAGTCAGTGCACCTAAACCCTCATGAAAGAGAACTATCAGAACTCCTTCAGAAATAGAAAAGAATAATAGAATATGCATATTTGAATTGAGAGAGGGTGTTTTGAGGGAGATTAGTAGCTATGTTTCTTTTACTATAACACAATATTAAAATTTTAGTATGAACTATAGTTTTGAATCATATCTTTTAATACATATAACTACTGTATTTTCTGTACAATTTATCATAAATATAAATTTCTATAATTCCATACTCAAAATAATTTTAAATATCCTTGAAATACACTCTCAAAATACTTTTGAAATATTCTTAAAATTAAATACCCTTAAAATGCAAATTTGTTCAAACTGTGTGTTCATTCACAATTTTTCAAATTAACACATGGCTGGATAATGGAAAAATTTTACAAAGTGTAGGAGTTCTGTCACCTTTCACATTTTATTGCTTCTGTCTGCTTGCAATATCAAGATTATTGTTTAGAATGAAATTTAACTGTTTACTGAGACTTAACATGAAACTGAGTATATTTTCCAACCTTTTTCCGTTTAGTAACAATTAGCTATGAGAAAGTGACAGTCTCTGAAGCCCCCCTATGAACACCCCTACGATCCACCCCAATGTGAATGCCATTCCAACGGCAGTGCTGTGGTCACCTGTCTGTGGCGTGTGCCTCCTGCAGTCTCTGACACACGACCCTTGAGAGCAGCAAGTTAAAGCATGAGTATCAGTCCACAAGAAACTATCAACAAATCTAATTTCTTTTCCATTTTCAATTTAAGTTTACTGATACAGTTCCATTAGGTAGTACTACACGAATCAGGGTATATCTTTCCAATTTAGAAGCTATTAGTTTGTGAAGTAATTTTGAAATTGGAAACATACTATATAAATATTGCTTCATTATCTCCTGATGGTCATTTAGGCTGTTTACAAGATATAGCTATTACAAATTGTGCTACTGTAAGCATGGGTGTGCATATATCGTCATGGCGTGATGTTTTTAATTTTTTTCTGGAAGATGCTCAGAAGGGGAATAGCTAGGTTAAGTGAAAACTTTAATTCTAGTGTTTTGAAGAATCTCCGTACTGATTTCTACAGTGGTCTTACCAGTTTTGACTTCCACAAACAGTGGAGAAAGGCCCCCTTTTCCCCACAGATCTGCCAGGATTTGTTAATGGTTGTTTGCTTGATAATAGCCATTCTTTCTGGAGTGAGCTGGACTCTCCATATTGTTTTAATTTGCATCTCTCAAATGACCAGTGATGTTGAAATTTTCTCATATATTTATTTTCTGTGTGTATTTCTTCATCTGAGAAATGTCTATTCATTTCAAATTCCTAATTTTTGCCTTGGGCCGTTAAGTTGAGGAGGATCTGACTTTTTGAGGTCTTTATATGGCCTAAATATTATTCCTTTGTCTCAGGAAGGAACAGCTGGAAGCTTTTTGCTACTTTGTGGGTTGCTTCTTCACTCTTTTGGTGGTTTCTTTTGCTGCTTCTTTCTTGTGCAGAATCTCTTTAGCATGATGAAATCCCAGCAAGAATTGTTGAGATCCTATTGATTTGTTTGGTGAACTTCTGTACTGTTTCTAATTTTTCTTTACTATTTTGTATTCTGTTTAGATAGCAATAACAACAAAACATGCATGAGTTTCTCAAGTACAATGCAAAAGCAGCATAACTTGTTTCTTATTTGTAGGTGCTTGATCTTCAACTGTGTGTGTGCACCACATTACCATTATACACTCAGCTGCTGAGAAGCATCTTGGCTATTTTCACAACCTGACTAGTGTGAGTGACAGCGCAGTAAACATGGATACCTGCTTATTCCTGTAATTTCTTTTGGAATATTTCAGAGTGGTATACCTTAATCAAAAGTTATCCTTTTTGGGGAAGGGATCAATAAGATTTCCACAGTGGCTATATTACTCTACATTTCCACAAAATGTATAGAATGATTCTTTTAATTTTTTATGTACTCTCATCACTGTTTGTTACATTTTGTATTTTTCATGATAACCTGGCTATGGTGTTTGTGTTCCTTCACATACTCACATTCTTTGTGTGACATGTGGAATGGGCACATGCACATAACACATGTGTTTAGTTTTGATTTGCATGTCCCTAACGTCTAAAAATGTTGAAATTTACTATACTTGTTCAACATTTGTTGTTTAAATATAAGTTGAACAAGCACTCTTTTGATTGGGTTATTTGTCCTTCTGGTGTTAAGTGTTCTTTAAATGCTCTAGATATTATTTTTCTTTTGGGAAATATCTGACAATCGGATTGCTTCATTCTTCAGTCTGTTCATTGTTTGCTTTGCTGTAAATAAGCTTTTGAATTAGATACAATCTTAGTTGATGAATTTAACTATTATTTCCCTTGCTCTTGGTGTCCTACTCAGGAAATCTTTATGCCTAGAATCTCAGTCATCTCCTATGTTTTCTTATAGCAAAGTTATGGATCATGTACAAATGACCATGTTGAATCAATTTATTAAAGGGTGAGAGATAAGGCTCTTGTTGAACATTCCTACAGGTGGGCGTTCAGTTTTCCCAGCTGTGTGGTTGGAGGCTCATATCATGTGATGTCATCAAGTCTCCCTTGTTATTTTAACATAAGATACTGGTACTCAGAGGATTGTGAGTTTACTTCATGAAAGAAATTAGTTGCAGAACCCTTCCCTGAAGGATAAGAATAGAAGATCCTTAGTAAACAGAGAAAAACACATGATTTGGAAACTGACGATGAAGCCTTGACTGCTTATCCTGCTGTGAATCACAGGCATTCTGACCAAAACAGTAGGCATTCTATACATTTATTCATTCTGTGGAAAACTTTTGGACACAGGAGATTTCTTTGTCCTTAAATTGAAAGGTGGGATGTTCACAATCCTATAAATATCTTGAAATAGCTCAGAATCTTCTTTAGAAAGATCTCTAATACATGTTCCCCTTTTCTTTACCACACTAGTAATTTTCTGCAGCACTGGTTAGTGCAGCTAATGTGTATATTGGATAATAAGTCATTACTTTTCTCAATTTCCCCCAAACACTGGGTATGAAAGTAAACTCCTACTATCATCCATTAATCAGAAGGGTGATGTTTCCAGGTGGAAACTTTTATGCAGTAGAAGAGCAAGACAGCACAGACCCTCCACCCTCAGTTTAAAGAAACACGATGTTTGAGGAACAAAGTAATGAATCTTCCTAATCTTCCTCATATGGGTGGAGAATTCTGGGGGAAGCACATTCACTGTGTGGAGAACCCCCCAGTAAGAAAAACCCAACCTAGGGATAGGTCTGACAGGATGTTTGTCGTCAGTTACTCCTGGTCATCTAACAAGTCCTGTCCCTAGTTTTCCAGTGACTACATGCAGCAGAAGCATAAGCAGTAGGGTCAAGTACAAAGCACAGACACCAGTAAATATTTAAAATGTGTTAACTTTTATATTAATGTTGTTTTTTCTTCTTGCTTGAAATTTCAGGCAAAACAAAACTGGCAACATCAATTTCTGGAAGCTTATGATTGATAGATATTTCTGATTTTTACTTTTAATGTATGAATTACTTTGGCAAGTACAGTCTCATTTGCTTTCTTTAATTTCGGCATTTTTCACTATGATGCTATAATAAAGTAAAATGAAATATATCTGTTGGATCTAAATAAATGCAGATAAATTACATTTGTTATGGAAAATAACTTTCAGCTTCTTTCTTTTGATATATTTGCCCTCCTTTTTGGGTGTGTGCCTTTGTGGGTGCATGTATTTCTGTGGATCAAGAAAAAAATAAAAAAGAAGTTTAACCACAAATAAGGAATAAGAAAATTTCTCTCCATCTTCACTAGGAAAAACAACATTTCTGGAAAAATTTGCATGATTTTTTGAAAACCTTACAAATTCATGATTAATTCATACATACAAGGGAAAAATTGAAAAAATATCACTTTTTAAAAACCATATGAGATATTATTGCCATCTTTACTGTTTCACTACTTGACTAGTATGCTCCAAATTGATGACTAAATCAGACTAAATCAGAAAGTATTGACTACAGACCTGCCCAAGCCTAGGCCCTGCGAATGTATGGGAGAGCTTCTTCACTCTCCTGTACCTGCTGGACCCCTTTGGACCAAGCCCAGGCCCACCTTGTGAGTGAGACCTTCCACCATGCTCAGGACCCCTCCATCCCTCCAGAGCCAGCCCAAGCCCACCTTGTAAGTGAGAAGTTCCACTGCATTCTCCAGACCCTTCCAGACCTGCCTAAGCCCAGGCCTGGTGAGTGTGTGGGAGAGCTTCTGCGATCTCCTGTGCCCCCTGGATCCCTCCAGATCCAGCCCAGGCCTGTCATATAGGCCTGGGGTGAAACTCTGCCACTGAAGTCTCTGCAGAGAGACTAGGGGCCAAAACCACCCAGCTAATCCAGGAGCAGAACATCTTGCCAGAGGGGCACAAAAGGTTCACCTCCAAGGACTGTAGCAGTCCCAATACAGGCACTAATGAAGCACAGTAGCCAAACACAATCCAGGCACAACTGGAAGTACTCAAACTTAGTAGATCTGCACCCACACCAAAGCTCTACAGCAAAGGTCAGAGCACAGTGCTATACAGAATGACAAAGAGGAGGAGCAAAATGCAATCTCAGGTCCTGAGCCCACCCAGAACAAGTACAGAGAACACTAGCCAGCTGAAATTTCTGAATTAATAACATTTGAAGTAAAGAAACAAGAGCAGAAAGGTATAGAAGAACTCAGATCAGAATTAATCTCTGAAATAAAAAAGAAATCTCTGAATTAATAGCATCTGAAGTAAAGAATCAAATACAGAAACATATAGAGGAAATCAGATCAGAAATAATCTCTGAAGTAAAAGAATTAATAACTGCTTTTGAAGAAGACACTTAAAAAAATAGAGATTAGAAAAGCAACGGATTCCTTGAATGAGCAATAGAGGAAAGAAATAGATCACATGAAGCAGAGTCAAAGAGATACAGAGGAACTTAAAAATTTCAATCACAAGCTTGCAAAACCATTTGAGTGAAAGTGAAGATAGAGTTTCAGATCTTGAAGATGCTGGTGCAGCTAGTGAAAAGGTTAGAAAAGATCACTTAAAATAACTAGGATTCAGGAAAAAATAATGAAGATGAACAATGTGAGACTAATAGGCATCAATGAGAAATGAGTTAATATGAATGATATTAAAAAGAATATGGACAGAAGTAATAGCAAACAACTTCCCAAATATGAGGAAACAATCTGACATTCAGTAACCGAAGCATACAGAAATCCAAATAACTTCAACTCAATTAAAAATACACCAAGACACATAATAGTGAAGATCCCAGAAATCCAGCACAAGAATAATATACTGAAAGCTGCTAGAGAAAAGAAAAAGATCACATTTAAAGGAAAACCCATCAGAATAACAGCTGACTTCTCTTCACAAATCATGAAGGCAATAAGAGCAATGGAGTAGAGTACTTCAATTCCTCTATGAAAACAAATTCCAGCCGAGATTATTATACATTTCAAAAATCTCCTCCAAGTTGATGGAGAAGTGAAACACTTCTATGACAAAGAATAAATAAAAAATTTCATGATGAGAAAGCCAACCCTACACAGACTACTAAAAGATGTTCTATAGAAGGACCAAAATGATCAGAACTGCAGGAATGAGAAGAGAAGGAACCAACTAAATAGGGCAAATAATTAAACACAGTAGAAAAAAGGAGTAAACAACAGTAGGTAAGTAACAAGTCAATTGTAGATCAATAAATCTCAATTATTACCATCAGTGTAAATGGACTCAATTCACCAATTAAAGGAGTAGATTAGAACAGTGGATTAGGAAACAAAATCCAACAATATACTGTATACAAGAAACATATTTAACTCATAAAGAAATTCATAAGCTGAAAGTCAAATGATGGAAAACAATTCTACCCACACTAGAACCTCAGAAAAAAATCAAGGGTAGCAATCCTGTTCTCAGACAGTCTCAACTTCAAACCAAGAATGATCAAATGAAATAAAGAAGGACACTATATACTGGTAAGGGGAAAAAATTCAAGAGGAAGAGATAACACTCATAAAGTATATGCACCAAACATGGGAGCACAGAACTATATAAGAGAAATCTTAGTAGATAAGAAAAATCTAATATTCAATACCACAATCTTAACAGGAGGTCTTAACACCCCGTTATCACAAAAAGATAGGTCAACCAGACAAAAAATTAGCAAAGAAGTAGCAGAACTGAACCAGAGCTTGGAACAAATGGACTTAGTGGACATATACAGAGTGTTCTACCCAATGACAACTGAATATACATTTTTTTCAGTGGCACATGGATCATTTTAGAAAATAGGCTACAAACTAATCCACAGGTCATGCTTAAGTATATGTAAGAAAACAGAAATTATCCCATGCTTATTATCTGACCACAGTGTGATGAAACTGGAAATAAATGACAAAAGAAACCAGAAAAACTCCATAAATACATGGAAATTAAACAACATCCTACTCAGCAACTAATGGGTCACAGACAAAATTAAACAAGAAATTCAACAATATGTACAATTCAACGAAAACTCAAGCACAGCTTATCAGAATTTATGGGATGGGATGAAAGCAGTTCTGAGGGAAATTCATAGCTGTGAACTCATACATTAGGAAAACAGAATGGAAACAAATAAATACCCAAATGCTGCACTTCCAACATCTTGAAAATGGAGAGCAAACCAAACCCAGAGCCCAAAGATGGGAAGAAATCATAAAGATCAGAGCAGAAATTAATTCAATTGAGATGAAGAAAACAGCTCAAAGAATTAACGAATCAAAAAACTGGTTCTTTGAAAGATTAAATAAAGTCAATAAACCCCTAGCTAACCTCATAAAAAAGGGGAGAGAAAAAATTCAAACAAGCAATAAAGAATAAAAAGCATGTAACTACTACAGATCCGGTAGAAATTCAGACAATTGTCAATAGCTACTTTGAGAACATTTACTGTCACACAATAGAAGACTTAGAAGAAATGGAGAGATTCCTAGAAAGGTACAAATTACCAAAACTGAATCAAGAAGATATGACAACTCTCAATAACTCAGTAACAGCCAATGAAATACGAAATGTAATAAAAAGCCTGCCAAAAAAGAAAAGTCCATGTCCTGATAGATTGACAGCTGAATTCTACAAGAAATTTATGAACAATATAATTTCTATACTCCTCAAACTCTTCAAAGAAATTGAAAAAGAAGCAATTCTCCCAAAATCATTCCTGCAGGCAAGTATTATACTAATGCCCAAACCAGGAAAAGATGCAACTAAAAAAGAGAACTACAGGCCAATCTCTCGCATGAACATAGATGCCAAAATCCTCAATAAAATCCTAGCAAATAGACACAGCAAATCATCAAGAAGGTCATACACCATGACCAGGTAGGATTCATCCCACGCATGCAAGAATGGTTCAATATTCACAAATCTATAAATGTAATACACTAGATCAATAGAGCCAAATCTAAAAACCACATGATCATCTCAATTGATGCAGAAAAGGCTTTTGACAAAGTCTAACAGTCATTCATGTTCTAAGTCCTACAGAAAATTAGAATAGGAGTCCTCTACTTAAATCTGATAAAAGCCATCTATGACAACTCAATTGCTAATATAATTCTAAATTGGGAAAAACTGAAATCTTTTACTCTCAGATCTGGTACAAGACAAGGATCCTCCTATTCAATATAGTTCTGGAATCATTAGTTAGAGCCACTAGAAAAGAGAGAGAAGTAAAAGGAATAAGAATAGGTAAAGAAGAAGTTAAATTATCTTGATTTGCAGATGACATGATACTTTATTTGGAAGACCCAAAAAACTCCACCAAGAAGCTACTAGAATTGACACACAAGTTCAGTAACATAGCAAGATGCATAGTCAATACCCAAAAGTCAATAGCATTCCTCTACACAGATAACAAACTCACTGAGAGGGAAATTATAGAAACAATACCTTTTACAATAGCACAGTGAAAAATGAAATACTTAGGAAGTAATCTAGTTTCTTTTGTCATTTATTTCCAGTTTCATTGCACTGTGGTCAGATAATGTGCATGGGATAATTTCTGTTTTCTTACATATACTTAAGCCTGACCTATGGACCAGTATGGTCAATTTTAGAAAATGACCCATGTGCAGCTGAGAAA
>NW_004524614.1:16323255-16324234 GCF_000260255.1 Octodon degus
TACAGTATATTGTTGGATTTTGTTTCCTAATCCACTGTGCCAGTCTATTTCTCTTAATTGGTGAATTGAGTCCATTTACATTGATGGCTAAAATTGAGATGTACTGACTTATGATTGACATGTTATTTACCTGTTATCATTTACTCCTTTTTCTCCTGTGTTTAATTGCTCACCCTATTTAGTTGGTTGCTTCTGATCTCATTTGTGGAGTTCTGATCATTTTGGTCCCTATCTAGAACACCTTTCAGTAACCTGTGTGGGGTTGGCTTTGTCATCATGAAATTCTTTTTTTTTTAATTTTATCTATTTTACTTTATTTTTTCCATAATTTTATTGAGAAATAAAAAGCAGTGAGACAGTTTCAAACCACATTGGTATCACAGTTTCAATAATTAACACATTCCATACATTCTTCCTAGTGGTTCACTGCTGTACAAGATGTGAACTTGATATCCTATTTACAAACACCATTAGAGCAAATCCCTCTATTCATTAAGAAAATGTAACTATATACCTATACTAACCAATTTGAATACACAGATACAAACTGGACATTCATCTGTATCCCCTTTTTTGTTTAGTTCCATTATTTGAATAATATACATGTGTAAACTCAGCAAAATATTCTAAAAGAGTCCAGTAGCCCATAATAGTATTGGGTCTTCCACCTCACAAGCAATGTCACATATTGTTGACCTGAGTCCCCTACAGCTCAACATAACACCATGACTTTACTTCTTTTTTTTTTTAATTTTGTTGATAAACAGATAGCAATGAGACAGCTTCAGATCAAATCAGAAGTACAGATTCAACAAATAACACACTGCATATATTCTTCTTAGTGGTTAATTGCTGTACAAGATGCGGACTTGAGATCCTATCTACAAACACCATTAGAACAAATCATTCTATTCATTAAGAGAATGCAATTATATATCTATCCTAACTACTTTGAATACACAGATACAAAATGGACATT
>NW_004524614.1:16331309-16356752 GCF_000260255.1 Octodon degus
CTGGAGGGGGCAAGGTGAAGTAGGGGGAAGAGGAAGCTCTCCCACACACTCACCGGACCTGGGCTTGGATTGTGTCTGGGGACTCCGGGAGGGGGCAAAAATTCCTACTCGGCGGGACGGGTGGGGGAGGTGCTGTGGAGTGGTGGGGGCGTCCCAAGGGGGTGGGAGAGTGTCCGGCCCACACTGCGCCTGGGCTGGGACTGGTCCCGCCGGCGCAGTGTAGCAGGAAGCTCTCCACACACTCACTGGACCTGGGCTAGGACAGGATCTGGGTATTCCTAGAACGCGGCAGAAATCATGAAATTCTTTAATTGTTCTTTGTCATGGAAGTATTTCACTTCTCCATGAAACTTGAAAGAGAGTTTTGCAGGGTATAGTAGTCTGGGCTGGAATTTCTTCATAGAGGAGGTGAAGTACTCTACTCCATGCTCTTCTTGCCTTCTTGGTTTGTGAAGAGAAGTTGTCTGTAATTCTGATGGGTTTTCCTTTGAATGTGATCTGCTTCTTTTCTCTAGTGGCTTTCAGTATATTATTCTTATGCTGAATTTCTGAGATCTTGACTATTATATGTCTCAGTGTGTTTTTCATTGGGTTGAGGTTACTTGGCATTCTGTATGCTTCAGTTACTGAATCAGATTTTTTCCTCATATTTGGGAAGTTTTCTGCTATTACTTCTGCTTTTTTTTTTTAAATGTCATTTGTATTGACTCCTTCTTTCTCATTGATGCCTATTAGTCTCACATTGTTCATCTTTGCATCATCTTGCAGGTGATGGATTACTTTTTCCTGCATCCTCATTGTTTTTAAGAGATCCTTTCTTACCTTTTCACTAGCTGCACCAGTGTCTTTAAGATCTGAAACTCTGTCTTCACTTTCACTTAAACGGTTTTGGAAGCTTGTGATTAAGATTTTAAATTCCTCTGTATCTGTTTAACTCTGCTTCATGTGATCTATTTCTTTCCTTTATTGATCATTCAAGGAATCTGTCATTTTTCTAATCTCCTCTATTTTTTTTTATCAATGTCTTCTTTAGAAGCAGTTATAAATTCTTTTACTGCAGTGTTTTTTTCAGATTGGGTTTCCTCCCTATGTTTCTGTCATTGATTCTTTACCTCAGATGCTATGAGTTCCAAGAAATCTTTTCTTATTTCAGAAAGTTCCACTCTGAGTTCCTCTATAACTTTCTGCTGTTGCTTATTTGTTATTGACTCTATTAATTCGTAAATTTGAGCTGATCTAGTGTCCTCTGCATTTGTTCTGGTTGCACATTGGCTTTCCTCCATATGTTTCTGCATTTGATTCTTTACTACAGATGTTATTAATTCAGGGGTTTCTTTTTTCATTTCCAATCTGAATTTCTCTATATCTTTCTGCAGCCATTTCTTTATTTGAGAAGCTGTGGATTCATTGATTTCAGCTGTGTGATTCCCAGTTTGTTCTATGTTAGTGTCTTCTGCACTTGTTATGCGTTGGCTTGGGTATTGAGATTGCATTTTGCTCTTTCTTGCTGTCATTTTGTGTAGCACTGTCTTCTGACCTTTGTTGTAAATCTCTGGTGCAGTTATAACCTTAGCACCTACTAAAGTTCAGGTGCCAATCTACAAATTTTGTATTTATCCAGTTGTGCCTGGCTTGGTTCTCACTGCTGTGCTCAGCTCTTTCCTGCTTCTGCCCTTGGGGGTGAGCCTGTTGTGCCCCTCTGGCAATATGTTCTGCTCCTGGACTAGCTGGGTGTTTCTGTCCCCTACACTCTCTGTAGGGATTGCAGCTACATGGTTTCACCCCAGGCCTGAATGCCAGTCCTGAGCTGAGTCTGTAGGAGACAAGGTGGGATAGGGGGAGAGGCAGCTCTTTCACACACTCACTGGGCCTGGGCTAGAACTGGATCTGGGGGTTCCTGGAATGTGACAGAAATTCCTACTCGGTGGGTGGGGTGGGCGTGTTCTACGGAGTGGTGGTGAGCGTCCCAAAGAGTGTAAGAGGGTCTCGCCCATGCAGTGCCTGGGCTGGGACCTGTAAGTCCGGCTGATGCAGGGTATCTGGCAGCACTCCCACACACTCACCGGGCCTGGGCTAGGATTGCATCTGGGGGTTCCTGGAATGCGACAGAAATTCCTACTGGGCAGGTTGGGTGGGGGAGATGCTGCGGAGTGGTTTGGGGCATCCCAAGGGGGTGGAAGAGGGTCTCACCCATGCTGTGCCTGGGCTGGGACTGTTAGGTCCCACCGGCGCAGGGTAGCTGGAAGCTCCAGGAAGTAATCTAATTAAAGAAGTAAAAGATCTATTCAATGAAAATTACAGTACTCTGAAAAAAGTGATTGTAGAGGATTTCAGAAAATGGAAAGATATTCCCTGCTCCTGGATAAGAAGACCCAACATTGTGAAGATGGCCATGCCCCCAAAATTGCTGCTCCAATTTTATGGAATCCCTATCAAACTACCACCAATATACCTCACAGACCTAGGGAAATGATTCCTAAAATTTATTTGGAACCAGAAAATACCTAGAATAGCAAATGCAATTCTGGGAAACAAGACAAGGCAGGAAGCATTACAATTCCTGTCTTGAAATTATACTACAAAGCTACTGTGATAAAATCAGCATTGTACTGGCAGCAAAATTGACCCAAGGATCAATGAAATAGATTAGAGGATGCAGAAGCCTCTATGAAAACACTGTCACCTGATCTTCAACCAAGAGTCCAAACATGCTTACTGGAATAAAGATAGCCTCTTTAACAAATGGTGTTGGAAAAACTAGCTCTCTGCATGCTAAAAACTAACACTTCACCCAGGTCTATCACCATGCACTAAGCTAAAGTCAGAATGGATTAAAGATCTAAACATTAAAATAGAAATACTAAATCTCCTGGAAGGGAAAGTAGGAGGAACTCTTGAAGACATGGGGTAAGCAAAGAGTTTATGAACAAAAATCAAATTACACAGATAATACTTGAAAGAATTAATAAATGGGACCTCCTCTTATTGAGAATTTTTTGCACATCAAAAGAAATTACCAAGAAAATCAAAAGACAACCCACAAATTTCAAAAAAGTCTTAACTAATAAGCACTCAGGCAGAGAGGTCTGCTTTCCAGAATTTATAAAGAACTATAAACCATCAGTGCCCCCAAATTTGAAGACTTAGTCCAGAAATGGGCATCTGAGATGAATATATACATCTCAGAGGACGAATTTAAAGAACCAAATAAATATATGATAAAATGCTCCACATCACTAGCCATCCGTGAAATGCAAATTAAAACGACACTGAGATACTATCTCACCCCAGAAAGAATGGTTATCATAAATGAATCAACTAACAACAAATGTTGGAGAGGCTGTGAGGAAAAAAGAACCCTTCTCTACCGCTGGTGGGAATGTAGACTGGTGCAACCATTATGTAAATTAGTGTGGATAGTCCTTAGAAAACTTGGACTGGAAATCCCATTCAAGACAGCTATCCCCCTACTGGGAATTTTCCCTGAGGAACTGATAATGCCATATCATAGTGATATATGTGTACTTATGTTTATAGCAGCACAATTTGTTATAGCCAAATCTTGGAAACAGCCAAGATGTCAGTCACCTGAGGAATAGATGAAAAAGATATGGTATTTTTATACAATGGAGTATTACTCTGCTATTAGGAATGATAAAGTTGAAGCCTTTATATTTAAGTGGATACCACTTGAAGACAAACTCAAGTGAAATAAACCAGACCCACATGTGTAAATATTGTATAGTCTCTCTCAAGTAAGAACTCAAAAGAAGAATTACAAATAGAAAGGTATAACACAACTCAAAGGAAAGTGAGAACTTGAGGATTAGACAATGAAGAGAGGGCAAGGAGTAAAGTAGGAAACATGACAGGGGCAAAGCCATACATTTATATGTACAAGATGGATAACGGTATGATCCTGAGAATCTTCAGCATGTTTTTGAAACTAGCAGTCAATTGGTAGGATTCTCACCTGGCTGACTATATATGCTAATACCTGTGAACTAAGCAACTGCACTGAAGATATCAATGTGTAATACTAGGATAATGCTTGGAATGCCTGTATTCTGGTCTTTTAAATACATACTGCTTGTCATGACATCCCAATTATTGCCATACTATCTGTCAAGTAAATGTTTAAAAAAAAAGGGTAATAAATGAAAAATAGAGACAAAAAAGTCACATGACTTCCCTGCTACAATGCTTATATTGTTAGATTTATAAATTTCAGTGTAAGAATAAGTAACTGTTTATTCATATTTTTAAAATATTTTTTTAATTTTTTTCTTTATATTCTGTAGGAGTTAAATTTTAACATATTAATAATTGATGGAAAATATCTGTACCATGTTATGCCTAAGATGTTTGATATTCAGACAGATAGTTAAGTTAAACCCAACTGCATATGTTGCAAGGTAATAATAATCTTCTGTTCTGGAGGGTTAACAACCCTAAGTTTGCAGACCAAAAATTACAGAAGAAGAGCTGCAAGGACAGCCAATATTTTGGCCCTAGCCTTTCGAGGTCAGTGAGGACTCAGAACATAGAAGAACCTATCCTGTAACATCATTTACCTCAGTTGTGTCCCAGATTTTCTCATTAAGGAGATTATGGGGGTCACAGGGGAATGTGAATGATGATGTAGAGTGTGCCTAAGGAGAGTCACATGGAGAGAAAACATTCTTTTAGGCTTTCACAGAGAGTAAACTGGTCAAGCAATGGCCGTAACTCATTCACATGGATGACATCGAAAAAGGATCTACAAACTGTGTTACAGGGTTTCAGGATGAATCCTGAGGGGATTTAACTGACCTTACGAGATACAAAAGCTATATTTCTTGTTATATAGGTCTTCCTTTATCTTGTCATCACTATCCAGCAAAAAGGCATAAAATGAGGTATAAGGGGTGAAGCCATGTTGGTATGCTGGGTTGTAAATGGCTCAGGTCAACAACTTCTGACATTGCCAGTCCTGTGGATGACACACTACTATTATGGACTACTGGACTATTTTGAGATATTTTGCTGAATTCACACACCTACAATATTTAAATGACAATGGAATACCCTTCTCTGACAAAACTAAACAAAAAAAGGGAATACAAATGACCATTTTGTATCTGTATATTCAAAATAGTTAAGCTAGATATACAACTACATTCTCTTAATTCAATGAATAAGAAAATTTGTTCTAAAAGTGTTTGTGGACAGGATGTCATGTCTGAATCTTGTACAATGAGTAACCACTGACACAACAATATGCAATGTATTTATTATTGAAACTGTCCTAATTTACTGAATGGTTTTGAAAGTGTCTCTTTGCTATTTGTTTCTCAGTAAAATTATATAAAAAGAAAACATATACTACAAATTATGCATTAAAAAAGAAAATTCTTAAAGATATAAAAGAATTATAAACTTTATTTTAACGTAAAAATGATGTTCTAGACTCCAATTATAAAAGAAACACATCACTTAACATTTTCCCTGGAGCAAATTGACTGACCTAAGTTAGGGAAATATAAATCATGTTTTCCCTGTGTCTTGCATCGTAGTGCGAACACCAGTTGATTTTGGACAATTTAGATCCTCTGTGCCCTTTGTCCTCTCCAGTTATACTATAATCTGAACCTTTGAAAACAATTATAAGACAGAATAAATAAATGGATGGGCAGCCATTAGCACCAATAAAAGAAGCAAGCAAGCCAATAATAGCAAGCATTTCTACCTCTCCATTTGTGCTGGTGTCAGGCATTGCCCAGGATTTGCCAACTAAGATTTCTTGTGAAGGAGATGTATGTTCTTCCTGTTTCTTCAGTGGCCTAGAGCACCTGGTTCTATAACCATGTGATTCATTTCAGCAGAACCAGCCTGTCTGTACTGGGTGATTGAGTAGGAATTAATGTCTTCAATTTCCCCATAGAAATAGCACCCTGAGGTTGGTTGAAAAGAATCTTTTGTGACACCATGGATAATGACAATGACATCACTCAAATTTGGTGAGTCTCTTTTCAAGTGTTGTGTTACAGATTTATGAAATGCTTTAGAAACATACATACTTAGTGAGTAATAGGGAGACCTCTGATACTTTTTCCATAAGACTTTTAGTCATCTCAGCCATCATTATTTTCTTTTTCATACATGTACAATATCAACTTTTGAAGAATTTTTCATCCTAAGGAATAATCTGCAACTTAAAATCCAGTATATTAACAACTTTTGACCATTAACTACGTCTTAAATCTAACAAGATATCATTTGTTCTAATTTATGTATATGATTTTGATATTATTAGCATCTGTAGTACTGACCTCGTAATTTCAAGCCATGTTGTAGAACAATGGGATATCAAATTTTTCTTAACAAAATTCATCATTATGCTTTCCCATCAATGGAACATAGCACAGGAAGTTCAGCACATGTGTCTGGGACACTATGCTTGCCGTCATTACAGCAGGCCTGCTTGATATATGAATCTGTCAGATAGCCAAGAGTATATTGAAAAATAATTTTCATCTGTGCTGTGGACAGGCTGCTGGATTTAGGTTTCCTAAAGGCTACAGTTTTATAATCCTGGGATTTCCCTTTATGGAAAGAAAATTGGTAACAGGATCCTGTGGAGGTCTACACAAATGAAGAGTCCAACTTTATAATAAATACGCCTCATACTTGTATTTGGTATTTTTGATAGTTTTTTGGAATAAAAAAGTAAAGATTCTAATGGGTAGACATTTCTGTTTTTAAAATCCTTAAAGAATTTTGTTTTGCTTCACAAGAAAAGTTTTGAATTGTAGTCTTTCTCTCTATAAAAGCATTTGGTTCATTAGTGCCAGATATTCCCCTTGCTGTAGAAAAAATAACATGAATGACATGTTTTGAAGAGACATTTTAAACATAGTAATATGGAGTGTGCAACAGCAACAAAGCATGTACTGGAAGTGAGGAGAAAGCATTGAGTTTGTACACACGAGGCCAGAGGCAGCGAGAAGTTCATCACAAAGTCTGGGTTTGCGACAGGAATTGTAAGCCACATTGGTTATGAAATACCTCTCGATTTCAGAGGTGCTCAAGCATGAAATTGCTGTATTTTGAAATTGATGAATTATGGTAATTCTAATTCTTGTTTGATTTACAGTTTAACTTTTCTATTGTAAATTTGAACTTTAATGATGATTTTAGAGCTTTATTAAGATTTTAGAGCTTCACACCCTATAAAGGTCACTCATTCAAGTGTATGATTTAATGCCTTTTAGCACTTTTATGTACCTGTGCAGCAGGCCTCTCTGTAATTTCAATTTAAAATATTTTTATTATTTATTAAAGAATATGCCATTAATAATATCCCCTTCCCTTGACTGTCCTTGATCTTTTTTTTTTTTTTTTTTTGTATTTTAGGGAAGGGTGTTCAGGGTCTCACTACTAGAGACTCATTGTGATCCACCTGTGTACAGCCTCCCAAGAGCTGGGATTATAAGGGTGCACCACCACACCCAGTCTCAGTTGCCGTCTCAGCATGCCCCGGGCATGGGGCTGAGGATCGAACCCCAGCCCCTGTGTCCTGATCCTGGTATGGCTATTTTTATTCAAATAATTTAATTACTAAATTCATTTTTTGCCCAGTTGTATGTTTCATTTAGAATATTTTTATTTTATATCTTATTTGTCTTTCTTTCTGTTGTTGTTGTTGTTGTTGTTGTTGTTGTTGTTGTTGTTGTTCTTCTTCTTCTTCTTCTTCTTCTTCTTCTTCTTCTTCTTCTTCTTCTTCTTCTTCTTCTTCTTCTAAAATACCTTTAGTTCACAGCTTAGACTCATAGTGATCCTCCTATTTTCAGCCTCCCCAGTGTGCACCACCATGCCCAGACTCAGTGGACCACTCAACATGCCCTTGGGCGGGGCCAGCTTGGCACTGTACCAGGTATCGAACCCCAGTCCCTATGCTTTCCTAAGCAGGCACTTAGTCCTCTGAGCTATCTCCCTGGCCTTCACCTTTCTTTCTTTCTTCTTTCTTTCTTTCTTTCTTTCTTTCTTTCTTTCTTTCTTTCTTTCTTTCTTTCTTTCTTTCTTTCTTTCTTTCTCTCTCTTTCTTTCTTTCTTTCTTTCTTTCTTTCTTTCTTTCTTTCTTCTTTTTAAAGAACACAAAATAGTAAAAAAAAAACAGAAATGATACAAAATTTCATTAAACAAAGTAATAGGAATTCAACAATGGTTGTTTTATTGCTTGATGTTATCTTCAAACTAGTTGTTTAGGTTACCAGATATAAACCTTCAAAACTAGTTAAAAAACAAAACAACGTAAAACAACAACAACAAGTTATAAAAAAAAAGAGAATAAAAAAATTAAAGCATTAACTGCTACTTTTAAAAGACCAGCAGAAACAGGCAGTAAAATTATATAAACTATCCTGCATATCTACATAAAATATCTTTTTTTCTTTTGTCCTTTTCCTCATCTCAGTTTTTCTTTCCCATTGAACAAATTTTCCCCTTTCACAATCTGTATTGTACCTTTCAGATTTTATTTGCTCTTTCAGGTTCTCACATTGGCGAGATAATACAATGTTTGCATGTGTGGGTCTGATTTATTTCACTTACTAATATGCTCTCTAGTTGCATCCATTAACCCTCCAACTTTGAGGATCCTCAACTTATAATGACACTTCTTTTTTTTTTTTTTTTTTTTTTTTTGCGGAACCAGGGATTGAACTCAGGCCCTTGCGCTTGCTAGGGAAGCGTTTATTCCACTGAGCCATCTCCCCAGCCTCTGACACTTATTTTGATTGGAGAGCAATAGATTTCATTGCTGATTTTTGAGGCTTTCCTTGTTAGTGTTAGTTTTCATATGTTTTGTGATTTGGGTGTGTGCATTTCTCTCTGGGTGCATGTTTTTATCTCTCCTTTGTCTGAGACCATCCCTCGCCTCTTGGGTTGCTCCGCTGCATTGCCAGTCTCATGCCCATCTGGAAGCTATCAAGAGTGGCATAGTCCCAGCACCTAACCCAATGGGTTGCTTGGCTGAGGTCCTGGTTGTGGGACTACCTGAGAATCCTCTAATTTAGACATGTAAACTTATTTATGACACAGTCCTAGGAATAATTCGGCTGCTTTGTTTAACTCTAGGAAGAAGGATGCTTTTATGTAGAATCTTGTGTTAAGTCACTGGATCTGATTTTCACTGAAATTTTAATTTCATCGCTAAGTAGCAAAGTTATTAATGGTAGCTTTTGTTTTCAGAGCTTGAACTCCCAGCAATCCTTCTGGCTCAGCCTTCTGGTGCTGGGATCACAGACATGCTCCCCACTGGCCAGATTCTCAGACCTAGAACTGTGTTCCTTGGTTTTAACTGTCCCTGTCTGTAGTTTTATTGGCACAATTTAGTTTTTATGTGAAATTAACATAACAATAGTAACTAGGATACATTAAGTAGGAAGCACATGGGTTCAGAAGATTTATCTATATTGTTCTAGTAACATGAATTACCAAACATGGGACCTAAGTAATAAAAATAGAAATAAGTTGAATATCAAATGAAACAAATGAGTTAGCAGCTACCCATGGGCTGAAAAGGCCACGTAGTGATTGAATCCTAATTGGTGTCTAATTCTGAGAGTCTTCATTTTGTTCATCTCTCGCAAGTCAAAGGGCATTTAACATAAAAAATAAAAAGAAAAAATCATCCCATAGAAGATAGTAAAGGTTAGTGAAACTGAGAAATAGGCACAGGAGATCTGTTATTAAAACCATTAACAGTTCACATTTATATGAGGCTTCAATTATTTATTTTTTGAATACAGCTTCTATTCAACAGCCTAAATACATTGCCTATTCTGCCACATTATTCTGTTACATATGAACTATTTCCATGGCCTTTATCAAAGAAAAGAAAAATAATTTATCCTCTTATGATCCATAGACATTTTATGTTTATGTACTGAAATATCATACTGTACCACATATATGTGTGCAGAAATTATATATGTATTTTTAAAATATGCTTAACAAGATAGAAATGCTAACTACCCTGATTTGACCATTATGCATTATATGCATGAATTATTACTCTATATTATAAATAAGTAGACTTAACATAATAAATTAAATTGCTTCACATATAAGAACCTAGCAATAGCATAACTCCACATTTCTCTCCCATCCCTCTGTGCTACTGTTTTTATATATTTCTCCTTCTCATATGTTACTGTCTCAGTTACTCTTCTCTCATTGCTGGGACAGATACTCAACACCTAAAATGAAGGAAGGAAAGGTTTATTTAGTTCACAGTTCCTGGAGTTTTCAGTCCATACTCAGCTGGCTCCAAGGCAGTGTGGCACAGGGCAGACAGCATCCAGTTCATGGTGGCAGAACAACAACAACAGCAACAGAGAGAGACTCTATCTCTCTGTCTCTCTTATATGCATTCAGGCTCTCTGCCCCAGGCTGGGGGAAGTACACACACTCATAATCCCAGCAGTACTAAGACCCATAATCCCAGCCTTGGATCACCCATAATCCCAGTGGATCATGACAAACTCTAGAAGTTCCTGCCCCATGACTGCATAAGGCTTTGGGGCGACAATTAGACATAAACCATAACAGTCACAAATAACATAATACCATACAACGTTTCTCTTTTTGTTTAGCATGATCTTGAACCACCTACAATGTACACAGAATTGTCCAATCAGGTTGCTTGAACCATCAGTGATACAAATGGGTCTAATCACTCTTATTGGTCTTTTTATTGATATGATTAATAAAAAGTCTGTAAATGATCCAAATTTAGTTGCTTAAATTTGAATAGTTACTGACAAAATATAAACTCTAATTAAATCTATGCCAATTAAAATATTCAAGTCATCAAATTGACTGATTTCATTAAATTAAAAGCCTGTATTGTACATTTCTTTATAATATTTTATATGTACAGTTGCCTGTTCTGTGCATCTGGCTTCATGATACATCTGGCTTTTCTTGTGGCTGTGGCGGCAGCCTTGGTTCCCAGACAGTGGTGCGTGTGCCACCAGCCAGTCAGGCCAGCAGGTGATGCAATTCAAATCAGAGCCACCTGGCAGCAAGAGCACAAGTTACAGCTCCAGCATGAATGTGTTAATAAGTCAATTCCATCTTAAGGAACTTCAAGTAAAAGAGTAAATGTATGACATTTGCCCACGTATTCATCATTTCTATCATAACAGCTTGCTCCTCGCTCCTTGTCTTGTGACGAGTGGGGTCCGAGAACCTAGTGAGGAACAAAGTGGGTGTGGCTTATTAGGAAGGGCAAAGAAAAGAGAGGCTCCAAGGGAGGACCTTGAGGAGATACCTAAATGGAGGGACTTATATGCAGTTCGGGGATATAGTGGCAGTGGATCCTTAAGTAGGATTAGATTAGGGAACTGGACCCTTTTAAGTAGAAAGGAAGTAGCCCTGCACCTCAGCAAGCAGCTGAACTGGCACCCTGTGCTACTGAGACCTGCTTCTGTGTATTTACACTAAGCTGATAGTCTGGTTTTGACACCTGCCTATGTGCAGGCAACACTGCCCCTCCTAATGCAGTTGCCAAGCCTGCCCGAGCTCCTGTATCAGCCCATAAGACCAAGTCCCTAGCAACAAGCCCAACATTCAAAAATCATCAACACTTAAGGAAGTGGCCATAGGGCTCCTACCCCATACAACAGGATGACGGCCCCAGATTCAGTGGGGTCTTAGATCTGGGCCTGGCCACTCCTCAGGAGTGGCTCTTTAGTAATTAGATAATACTTACAATAAATTACTTTCACTTTGCATTGACCTTCAGTTCTGACTCCTTTCTACTTTGGAGAGAGACAAGGCTGGTTAAGGTGAGTGTGGGGACCCCGAGACCCCAGATGCACAAGATATAACACAATAGGGGCAAAGAAGACTGCCAGCCAGTGCCTGTATGCCCAGCTTAAATGGGACTGGATGCGGGAGAACACCGTCTTTCTCAGCTCACTTTCTGGACATACTCCCACCATGATCTAGTGCGGTGGAAATCTGTGGGTGGAACTGTTGGGGGCTTTGGAGAACTAGGCTGAGAGGATCAAGGGCAGCCTCTGACTAACAAGGAGGAGATTTGGATTCTGCCCTTAACATGACTCAGTGGAGGATTCGCTTAAGTGCTGGACACCTTTGCTGAGACGGGATCCTTTTGGCTCAGTTAGATTTAGTGTCCATGGGTGAGAGGGGAGGAAGGAAAGGTCTCCCAACATGTCGCAAAGACATTTCTTTCAGACATTTCTAATCTCCTTAACATAGACACATTATTCTTTCGGAAGGGTATTCTCAGGGTTGTCCCCTTGTTAAATCAGCATGCCTGTATCTGGTAATCTGAGCAGCTACTCTGTAGGTAGCAATATGCAATATAACAGCCGTTGTTAATTTTCTATCATCTTGTTTTGAAATTCTATGTTATTTTTATTGATTTTTCTCTCTTAAGAAAAGAAATAAACAGTAAGGAAAATTGGTGATTTAGATTGTTCCCACCCACACGGTCCAGACAGAAAAGTTTATTTCCTTTGATTTCTCACCTATTTTGCTACACATGGGCCATCTCTGGTGTTTTGACATTAAAGCCTGTTTGGGTCCCATAGAGGACGGTGTTGGGGATGCCTTTACTTGCTTCATCTGTTAGATGGCTTACAAACCTGCCTCTTCTGGAAGTATCAGTAGAGTTCCGACCACCCAAGTCCTGATTTGAGGACCTGCTTCACCTCATACTTTCCAGTTTTCCCCTCCAAAGATCTCTGAAAGCTTCCATGATTTGGCCTTGTTGGTTTGTTTAAAGCCCTTTAGGGAGAGAGAATTTTGAGGATTCCATGCCTTTGTGGAATGGTGTCATTAGTGCTAGTTGGGATGTAAGAACAAGTATAGGAGTCCCAGACCTCGGTGGTGATCATGAAGATATGAGTGCTGGGGAGATGGCTCGTGGGTGTAAGCACCTGCCCAGTAAGGGCAAGTCCTGGGCTCCATCATCCGCGTTACAAAGAAAGAAAGAAAAAAAGATGTAAGCACTTGTGCTAGCCTCCGGGGACTGGAGACAGCAGGTTGTGGCCAGGTTGCTGATTGGGTGTTGGGGTCACCTCACCCAGAGCCCTTCTGAAGGTGTTTTGTTCAGGGATGCCTGGAGAAGGGTGTCTCCCTTGGCTCAGTGGGAGGTGGAAGAAGAGTGCACCTCCACTTGCTTTGGTTTCCTCATCTGTTCCTCCTTTGTTCCTGCAGATAGGGGCAGGTTACACAGCCATTGCACCACACTCTGCTCTACAGTGTCTCCTCAAAACTTGGAAAGATTTAGACACCAGTCCCTTAAGAAAAAGGCTCTTATCTTTTACTATACTGAGGCTTGGGTGCAATACCTTTGTAAGGGAGGTGGTCTGTAAGTTTTAATGTCATTCTTCAACTGGTCCATTTCAGTAAGGGAAAGGGTAAATCAAATGAGGTGCCTTTGGAGCAATTTTCCCTTGCCCTCTTTCTGTATTAGAGATAGACAAGCCAGGCTGGGTAAGTCTTGGAACCTGTGGACCCCAGATACACTGGGCTTAGCAGTAGGTTCCTCAGTTGGGCACGCAGAAGGGCACCTGGTCCTCGTTGGGTGCCACATGACATTTCACGTGGAAATGAAGGTGTGCAGCTGCTGCTCTGACTGGGTCTTTTGTGACAGGAAGATAGGCTTTATTAGCCCCAAGTTTTTGTGCTCCAGTAGGCCTTTCCCCTTGCTTCAAGGCTGCGCCAGTTTACTCAGATCTTGCCCTAATCTGCCTCTTTCCCTCTGTACTGATCTTACGAGCATGTGGTTTGCTTGGCCTATTTCTTCTGCTTGTGGCACACCTCGCTTGTTTGATTTGTAGGTTTTTTTTATTTAGAAAGTTACTATTTTTAGCTCAATTTTTGTGTGCTTCTTGACACAAATCTTTTCAGATTATGTTACTTAGATTTTAAAAATATTCCTATTGTCACTAAGGCTTGGCCCACTTTTTTCTATCACTTATGTTGTTTGTTTTGTTGGTTTTGATTGTTTTGTCTTCAGACTCTCTGACTTTATTCCCCGTTGCCACATTGTTTGTCTCATTCAGGATTTTCCACTGTAGATGTTTTTTTATTCTTTCATTGTTAAGTATCTTCTGTTTCTTTCTACTTAGGCTGCCTTTAAATGTCTCAATGCATTGTACCAGTCTTTTGCTCTTCTAGGTTTCAGGTCTAATTCTATGTACTGCTGATTTTCCCTGTGATAAGTTACCTGCAGTTGTGTACAGCTTTATTCTAGTAGAGGGGCTGGCCCCAGCCCCATTTCTCTTCAAACCAATTCATTTCAAATGGACAACAAAGCTCACCCCCTCATTGGCAGGCTTCGGCATCATTGCAGCAGTGGGGAATCCGTGGTCAGGTGGGAGTTTCTGTTCACCCTTTCTCTGCCCTCTCTAAACATATGTCAAAAAGTCTAAAGAAAAGTTCTAGTGAACTCACAAACCTGCAAGACCAGATCAACTCACTGCCTGCTGTTGTGCTACAAAGCCCCTGGCTTTCTTGACACAGAAAGAGGAGGCTCCATGCCTTTCCCCGGGAAACCTGCTATTTCTTGACCAGCAAGCTTGCACTCATACAGGACATCATCCGAAGGCTGGATGATCAAGCTGCTGCCTTGCAAAACCAGGCTTTGTTCCAGACCCTCCCTGGCTGACTGCCACTTCCTGGAGCTCCTAGCTCCTTCCTTTTCTGGGGCTTATTGTTTGCTTTTCCTCCTAATCTCATTTGTTCCTTTTCTCTGGGTCCAGCCTGTCTTCAATCCAGATGAAATGTCTCAGTTCACTCCTCAGTTGGTCACTGTGTGTTACCAGTCTCCCCTCCTGGCCCAAACCCCCCTCTCCCCACCACTTAGCTTGAAGCAGCTCCCTGAGGACAAAAACTCACATCTCCATAGTTGACCACTGACTTCAATTTTCTTTATTATCTTTGAAACTCAGCAACTTCTGACATTGCCAGTCCTATGGATAATACACTACTATTATGGTCTACTGGACTATATTGGATTATTTTGCTGAATTCACGCACCTACAATAGTTAAATGGCAATGGAATACCCATGTCTGACAAAACTAAGCAAAAAAAAGGGGGATATAAATGAAGGACCATTTTGTAGTGAAAAAAATATATATCTGTACATAAAAAATAGTTAGGGTTGATATACAGCTACTTTCTCTTAATGCAGTGAGAAGAAGGATTTGTACTAATTGTGTTTAGACAGGATCTCTTGTCTGCATCTTGTACTATGAATAACCACTATGAAGACAACAATATGCAATGTATTAATTATTGAAACTGTCCTATTAATCAATTTTGAAACTGTCTCCTTTTTATTTGTTTCTCAATAAAATTAATTAAAAAAACTCAGGAATTAATAGGTCTGACTACTGTATGCCCCCTTGTATGCCACCTTCCTGACTTCTGGGAACAATTACAATCTGTTCTCACATCCTGCTGCTGCCGGGCCTGTATTGCTAGGTCAAAGCAACTTTGCACATCAGAATGTTACCCCGTTATGATAGTCAATTATTGCTTTAGTACTGCTCCTCAGTTCGTTTTGTGTCAAAGATCCCTCATGCTTAGCCTGTCAATAAAAAGCTGAGTTCCGTAAACTTGACTCATGCTTTCCTCTGGAGTCATGCTGGGATGGTCTCACTCAGATCTCCAGATTCAGGTATGTTCTTTATTGGGTCATCACTGTTTACCTAATGGTGTCTTTTACAATTATATTTTAAAATATAAATATGTAGTCTATATGTTCATCACCTGTTGTATAGCAACTATTTTCATAGTATTTACATATTATGAATTATAAGTTATCTTGAGATGATTGAGATGGTATGTAGGAGTATTTGTGTAGGCTGTGTACAGATATTCTGTCCTTTTTTACCAGAGACTTGAACGTCCTTGATTTGGGTATTATTGGGTTCCTAGAACAAATCCCATGGTTCCTTATACAAATGGACAACAGTATACAATTCTAGGTCCACAACTTTTTAAAAAAATATTAAAATATTGCTTAGTTGTCTTCTACTACCCTGTTTTTGATTAGATATCAGATGCCATTTCTTATCATTTTCTGTATGAAATATATATTATATTTTTCCTGATTTTAAGATTTTTATTCTTTATCTTGTCCTTTTACAGGGTGACTCATTTGTTTAAGTGTAGTTGGCCTTAGGTATTTTGTGATGGCTTAGTTAAATAACTATATTGTTTTTGATCAATTTTGTGAAAAAACTTAATGGACAATGCATGTAGTAATATTTTTTAATGAATTTTATTGAGAAACAAATAGCAATGAGACAGTTTCAAAACCAATTAGTAGAGCACTTTCAATAATTAATATATTGCATATTGTTGACTTCATTGTGGTCATTCATAGTACAAGATGCAGACATGATATCCTGTCCAAACACTATTAGTACAAATCTTTCTTCTCATTGAACTAAGAGAAAGTAGCTCTGCATCTATCCTAACTATTTTGTACATACAGATATAAAGTTGCCCTTCATTTATAGCCCCTTTTCTGTTTAGTTTTGTCAGACATGGGTATTCCATTGCCGTTTAAATATTGTAGGTGCGTGAATTCAGCAAAATATTACAATATAGTCTGGTAGTCCATAATAGTAATGGGTTGTCCGCAGTACTGGCAATATCAGACGTTGTTGACTTGAGCATGTAGTATTGTTATTCCACCTTCTCTCTCCTTTCCTCTGTATCTTCATAGGTCACTAAAATGTTTTTCTCTTTTCTTTTTCCAATTATTTTCTCTCTGCGAATTCAATTATTCTGTTTTCATAATTGCAGATTTCTTCTTCTGTCATATCCTGTCTCTTGTAATCTCATCTGAAAAAATTTTGGCAAATATTTTATTTTGGACATTGTATTCCTGAGTTATGAAATTTCTATTTGGTTCTTTTTGTAGTTCTTTTATTTTTTTTTATTTTTTATTTTTTTTAATTTTATTTATTTGTGTGTGTGTGTGTGTGTGTGTGTGTGTGTGTGTGGCCAGCTCAGCCCACCAGGGGGCGGGGCTGGCCGGCATGTGGTGCTGGGGGATTGAACCGCAGTCCCTGTGCTTTGCTAAGCTTGTTCTAAGTAGGTGCTTTAGACCACTGAGCCACCTCACCAGCCCTGTAGTTCTTTTAAAATCATATGTCTATCATACCCAGTGTTTCTGAATCGGTTGAGAACTCAGAGTTTACATTGCAATAGCATATTTAGGCTTTCTTTATTACTGCTGTGTTGTAAGGATTGAGATTGGAGGAATCTAAGGAATCACATTCCATCTCTCCATTTTGAAAGTTCAATTTAATGATGAAGAGCTTAGGCTGGTGGTTAAAAATGGGCATCATGTTTTCAGTTCTTCTGGAAAAATAGCCAGAAGGGTAAAAAGTGGTTGGAATGGGACCTTTAATATTAGCTTTTTGAGGAATCTCTACACTGATTTCCACATTAGTGTGCCAGTCTACACTCCCCCCAACAGTGAAAAAGGATTCTTCTTTTCCCCACAGCCCTACCAGCACTTGTTCTTGTTATATGTGTATCCATGTTTAATAACAGTGTAATTTGTAATGGCTAAATCTTGGAAACAACCTAAATACCCACCAACTGAGGAATAAACAAAAAAAGTGGTATATTTATAGCATGAAGTATCACTCAGCTATAAAGAAAGAGAAACTTGAGGCCTTTAGAGGTAAATCACACAACTAAGTTACTGCATGCTGGGAAGCATCTTTTATAGGGAGTAAACGTCAAGAGTCTCTGGTGTACCACAGAGCCAGTATAACCCAGTGGAGCACATAGACATGAGGCATAGTCCTTAAAGAACCAAATGAGTGGTTGGGTTCCAACAGCATTTATAAAAAGCCCTGGTTTTCAGGCCACTGCCGTAGGCATCGGGAATTGTGAGATCAATTTAAAGATCAATTTAAAGCCTCTCCACAGGCTGAACATCAAAGAAAGCCAGAAGACAGCATACCACGTGGCCACAGGAAGCCAAGAGAACAAGATGAAGTACCTGATTCCCAAGGCCCCTTCTAGATCATGTTACAGTGACCTCACTTCCACCAGGCCCCACCTCTTAAAGATGCTGCTACCTCTGAAGAGCACCACAAACTGTCACCTACAAGCTTCAACACTTGAGACTTAGTGGTGACGTTTAGGCTCTGAACCCTAACAAGTGGTGATAAACTACTTCCACTCTGTCAGCAGAAAATGTCTTGGTAGTTTTGGAACTGTGGCTTTGGGAAGGATGAATCCATACAAAGCCACAATGACAGAGGGCAAGTTATCGTCACCTTATGATGTCACATTATGATTAAAAAGCACCTTAAGTATCTGGAAAATGGCGAACTATTTATTTGTTCATTCATCATTAAATATTATCCCACAATTATCCATTCATTCATTATCCTGAAATTTATTTATTTACTTACTTAAATTTATTGTTACAACTTAGGTATCCCTAATGACCACATTCACTGTAGGAAATTGGTATCTGCATGTGTCATATCTTGATTCTTCTTTTCCTTTTTTCCCATCCCCATCCCTTCTTTTCACACCCCCTTCCCCTCCCTGTCCACAGAAGTCAGTTTTCATTTCATCCTTCTTTTCTTATTTTTTCTTTCTCTTCCTTCATTTTCCTGTCTTCCTCCCTATTTCCTTTTTACTTTTGAATCCTAATATTTATTGATCATTTATTATCTGCTATGTTCTGTTGTAGGCATTGGGATACAGAAAGTTAATATATCATATTTGTTAGCAGGAAAGAACTGACAATTTATTAGGGAAAAATTTACAATTTATTTTGAATAACAAGACCAGTCTTAGCATTAAGAATATAGCAATGGGCTGGGGTAATTATATCTCCTGTGATACTATCTTCCACCATTATAATACCAATCTTTTAAAGGCTTTTAATGTTTTCACTTCTTATAATCTTTCAAAAATTGAAATAATCTTTGGAAGATGCATATAGATATTGTTATTGGCCAATATTTTCAAAAAAACTTAAGTGGTTTAGAGTAAAAAGGGCCAAACAGGCTTCCAAAGGAAAGCACAAGGCCATTATATAACACTGAAGGGGATAATTCATTTGTGAGGAGAGAAATTACAACCAACAGTAAGTGCTATAGTAAATGTATTAGGGAAAATGTTTGCTTAGAATATAAAATGAAAACTCTAAAAAGTTTTACATTATGATTTTATTTTTTGTTGGGATATATGCATATGTACTAAAACCAGAAGATGTTTACATTAAAATGCATATTATTATGGTCAGTTGAACAAATTTATGTTTCATGTTAATAAACTCTTTTTAACTTTTGAAGCATTATTATTATTATTATTTCTATTAATTTTTTCCACTTAAAATTTTGAAGTATAATAAAGACACTCAAAAGCACACACATCACAAATATATAGGTTATTGGCATTATATTAAACATCCAAACAAAAGGCATTGATAACACCTCAGAGAAAACTCTCCCCCTTACCTCCTGACATTAACTACCCTGTACAAATTTTTCTTAAAATGTTAATGTCAGTTATGGGCAGCAGTCTCATATGTCAATATATTAATCTATTGATCACAGACTTCATTTTGTAAAGTATCAAGCATATGAGACACACAAAACTGCAAGTACTTAATTGGATAAATATTTATAAGTTCCTTTTTTGAGTAGCAAGAATCAAATTTAGGAATGTGCACTTGGCAGGCTGTCGCTTGTACCCCTCAAGTATAACCCTGACCCTGTAAATGCCCTTTGGAAGTCTAAAATGCATCATGAAATGCAAATGCCAGTAATTATTATTGTAAGGATCTCTACCCTGGTGAAAACCTCTTTCCTGAATGTCCTTTCCTTCCCTCCTTTTTTCTCTTCTTCTCTTTTCCGTTGGTGACCACACACTAGATACAGTTTCGTATAAGCAGGCTGCTCATGCAGCTCACAGCACGTAGTAGGATGAGGCTCAAGGTCACCGTTAGGACGACTTTTCCCTGTTCCAGGATGGTGACTAGATTTGTCCGTGTTCGGCCAAGGGTGTGACCAGCCTGGGAGGGTGTATTTTAGTTTGGATGCTCTTCTGTGAAAGAATCTGTGCTTGTCAGCTTCACAAACTGCTCAAGTCACAGAGTGAACTCTCACGAGACCAAGCACACGTGCAAATGATATTTCTGAAGGTTCTCAGAGTTCCTGGTTGTGAAATCTATAGCAGGCTCTCAGCTGGGGAACCAGCTCCCAAGAAAGATGTCAGATTTAATCCCGTAATTACTGCTCCAGATTTCCTCCAACTCCTCAAAAGGCAGAGAATTTCCAAAATTTGGTGGTAGCCATAATTTGAAATCATTACTGTCAAACTTAGTGAATAAAGGACAAAAGTAAGTTATGCCAATTTTGGAAGTGTATTAAATTATTATGTATAGTAATCTTGAAGGAAAATGAATTATAAGATGGTTTAAGTTACTATACAACAATCAAACTTGCCTCTTAGGAAGATTTAAGAAGAATGAAATAATTCTCTGTACACTATTATGAAAGATATTACAATATTATAGTTAAAAGTATTGGCATGGTAAATACACTTAATATGTTACCTTTGGTGTATAGAATAGGCATAGAGCTTGGATCACATATACAAAGTATATGTTATTTTTTAATTGATACATAACGTATGTGCATATTTATGAGATACAAAACAATAATTTCATATGTGTATATAATGGCAAAGTTTTCTCATCTCTTTAAACATTTATCCTTTCTATGTATTGTGAAACTTCAGATTGCTTTTCCAACTATTTTGAAAGATATAAACTCCTACAGACTGTAATTACTCTACTGAGTTGGGAATATGGGAAGGACAGTTAGGAAGAGAAAGCAGATTTACTTTTTAACCACATGGCCATCTTTTCTTTACTTCTGCAAGTGTGTTCATTACCTCTATAAAATGTATTTTGAAATAAGAACACAGGGTGCTCTATATTATACAATTTGAATCCCTAAGAAGAAAATCAAGCCTGTAATTTCTTGATTCAACTATTTAACCCTATTTCTTAATGAAAATGTCTTTCTGACCTATCAGCTTCCTAATTAGGACCACAATCTTATATAAACCCTCAGTGTTTTTTCTAATACACTTTAATTATTTTCTGTGGCCAACCACTTATATTATAGAGGTGATAAAATTAAGTACATAGAAAGGCAATGGACCTAATTAATGGGTCTAGAAAGGCAATGGACTCACAATGGGTCTTTGTTTTGTCCCAAATGATGTCAGAACCTATATACAAAAATCTGCAAATCAATCATTAAAGATCTATATTTTTTCAATGTTCTCAATATTATATTGCACAAAATAAAGTGTAGATTATCCATGCCCTTAGTTCTGGGATATTACAGTAAGAAAACTTTGTTATTGCTTTTGACCTTTGATATTCCAGTTTTGTAAAAGTTCTCATCCTAAACATTAATTCTAATTCTGATTATTTGTTTGCTATTTAGGGATTACTAAAATAAAATTTTTAAAGGATGACTCATCTAATCAAAACCGAAAATAATTGCAGTGTAATATCCTATCCTCTCACTTGCTGACTCTTTTTCTAGTCTTATTTTTTTTCATACTATTGAAACTCCTTTTGATCTAGTTTCTCAAGTAGCTTCTTGGTTATCAAGTCCATAAAGACCTTAATTTTGTTTTTCTGGTGCATAAAACTCTGAACCTCCTAAATTTTCTCTTGTTCTACAATCACCCATACTTATACAATAAAACATTTTTCCTCTTCTTGGCCCTTATGAGCTGGGGATTATTTCGGTATAAAGATGCGATCTGAATTAGAAAGTGATTATCCACAAAGGAAGGCACATGGGGCAACTTCACACGGGTGGCATGGAATTTTGGAGGGTGGTGTGCAGTGTGTTTGATAAAGTGTAATTAAGTATTGAGAACAGCAAAAAACCACTGTTTTTTTTTTTTTAAATCTTGGTTGGATAATACAAATCACAAAATCTCAGGTTTGAAAATTTTAAAGCTTCACACACTTGAACAGAAGATTTTTATTTTTAGGAGAGATGCAATCATTAACACCAGACTGATGTTCCTTTTTAAAAAAAGAAACAGTGGATCATATAGCTTATGTAGGCGCCTTCAGAAAGAATGAACACTGAAGGAACCCACGCTGCAGGGAATGGAAAGCCTTTCGTGCTAGGATACCTTCCAGCTCCACCACCCTGCTCTGCCCCTGGCTTCTAGGGCCACTTGCTGATTCTGTGGGTAAGCTAATGATTGGGTTTAGTCCTGACTGAGAGTTTCTGTCGGGAGAAGAGAAGCTAAAGTAGCAATTTTAGTGATTCTGTTAGGCTAGAATAACAATTTGGAAACTTGAATCCATTATCCATGGGCATGAGCTGACTCTTGGATAATGTAGAGATGGCCAGGGCATTGAAACTAGCGTTCTAAAAAGGGAGAGTGAAAGCTTTAATAATTGTATGTATTTAGGAAGCCAATTCAGTTGGAGAGAAAGAAAATAGCCTGAGTGTCACTGTTATTATCCACTTCAAGACCTTTGTCAGATATTGAACTCACATTAGGAAGAAATTGGAAAGTTAGGACACAAATCTCTATTCAGAGCTCAATCTCCTATAGGATTTCAACTCTGGAGACAGGTATCTATAGCTTCTCTAAATCAAAAGCTGTATAGAATTATACAACAGCTGGGTTGACCCAGGTGTTGATCCAAATCAAATCTCTAAAATATTCCACAGATGGCTTAATCTCCGATTTAATGGATGTGATTGGCAGCTCACTTGAGTTTCCTAACACAGGATAAGGAAAGCACTCTGGTGAAACACTACCTGCAGTCTCTGAGGTTCTATACACAGTGCTGTATGATCGTATTTATTATAATCAAATTGTTATAAAAAATGAATACAAAGGGAATATCAACTAAGATGTCTTAGCAGTCAATGACTTTAAAATAAATATAATTTATATGTTCAGAGAACTAGACCAAAAGTTGTACAAGATAAAAATGTCATCAGATAATTATCTACGTGTTGGATCAAATTGATATTGTCACTAAAACTGTGCAAAATTATAAATCAAATAGATGAGTTTATGATGTATTTATCCTTGATGCCTGGGTAGATAAACTAGTAAAGTGGAGAAAACATGAAATAGATTGAAACAGTAAAAAAGACCACTGAGTACCACAAAAGTGCCAACACAAGTGTCAGAAATGCTAGAGTAGTGTAACATATTTTAATCAGAGTATCTGAAGAAGAAGAGAAACAATAAAACATAAATCATATTGGAAAATGAGGGCCAAAATCTTTCAAGATAGTTTGAAATGTATCAATCTACATTAAAGAAACTATCATTAAAGCCAGATGTTAAATAGAAAAATATCTACACCTAGAAATAGAGTAATCTAGTTGCTGAAAGTCAAAAACAGAGAAAAATTTTAAAGGAATCACAAAAGAAAATATGAGGGGCCAGGGAGATGGCTCAGTAGAATAAGAGCTTCCCTGGCAAGCGCAAGGGTCTGAGTTCAATCCCCGGTTCCAAAAAAAAAAAAAAAAAAGAAAGAAAGAAAATATGAAGGAAGAGAGGATGGGAGGGACAGATGGAGATGGGGGGAGAGAGAGAGAGAGAGAGAGACAGAGAGAGACAGAGAGAGACAGAGAGACAGAGAGACAGAGAGACAGAGAGACAGAGAGAGACAGAGACAGAGACAGACAGAGACAGAGACAGACAGAGACAGAGACAGACAGAGAGAGACAGACAGAGACAGAGACAAACAGAAAAAAAAAGAAATTACAATCAAGGAAACAAAACATACTAACTTCTCAACAGAAATGTTGGAAACTAGAGGAAAATCTAATGAAAATTTGAGTTACAGAAATAAATATTTACTACATTATAATTCCATATACTGTCAAATATCTTTCAAAAAATGAAAATATAATAAGATATATTTTTGGCCAAATATAAATTAAGAGCATATACCAGCATCCAGGTAAACTAAAGAAAGAAGTTCAAGTTAATTTTTTTTTCTAGGCAGAAAAGAAAAATCATTCAAAAACAGATAGGATAAGAACAAAATGAGGATGAATATGTTGGTGAATATAAATGAATATCAACTATGTAAAACAAATGAAATTATGACTGAATTAAATGTGGAATTAAAATTCTGACAACTATCCCAGAAAAGCAAAGGCCTGGGAAAACTGAACTCAAAGGGTCTAAGATTTTAACATTATTGAGAAGTTGACAATTTCCCTTTCCATTATTCTTGGGATTCTTCTATAAAACTTCTATTGTTATTTTACGACAATCCCAGTGCAAAAGGCAACCTTGCTTTCTAGTAATAAAAATATACTACCCTTTTTCATTTTGGTAGTTACAATAAAATTACAGCTGTGATAGAACATGTTTTTTTCTCTCAGAAATGAAATATGGAAGAGAAACATTCTTTATACTGGAGTGACTCATACTGTACCTTTGCATTATAAACTCAGTGCTTTCTGTTTCCTTTCCTGTGCTAAAGCCAGGCATATCTTCAACTAACATTTTTATGTAGTACCTAGACCCTTCACATTATAATTATTTTTATTTTCTGTGTACTGTATTGTCAAAATCTTGATGGCTACTGATACAGTCTTCCGTATGTTTTCGGGTGTAGGCATGAGCAGGCAACGTTATGGCTCTGAGACCTGGAAGTGATTAATGTCTAACCTTGTATAGATGGTGTCACAGAATGTGTGGATTTCCTTGATACCAGAAAGAACGTTTCAGATTTTTTTGTGTAACTCTGTGGATGTTCAAAATCATTACAGTGGGCTGTAGATGTAGCACAGTGACACAACCCTTGCCTGGGAAGCACAAGGTCCTGAATTTGATTCCAAGTACAAAAAAGAAAAAGAACAAAAAACCACTATGATTAATTTTGTAGAACTGAAAAGGAAACCTAAGCCTAACAGGCTAGATGTTGTCCCTGTATGTTGAAAGAAAACATACTTTGAAAACACTTTATAGAGCTTCTGACAGTACTTTTCTCTCATGAATCCTTTTCTTATTCTTCTCCCAGTCTTGCCTCTTGCAGTTTTCAAGGCAGCAAACTCGATTTAGTCTTAACTTTTACTTTTCATTTCTCTACTACATGAAATGTCCAAAGATTTAGTATAATTGTAGTCAAAACATTTTTTAACAAATTGTGATGTTTGGATAATTTCATGTAGACATTTATATTTGTATTCTTTGTCTAGCATTGCTTCCTCAACGCTGACCATAAAGAAAATGATGTTTTGAAAAAAACATACTAAAAAAAGAAAAGAAAAAACATATTCAAGGACAAATAACATGCAAAACAAATACTTGAAAAGTATGAACAAGACCAGAAAAATTATTTTTT
>NW_004524614.1:16357672-16359178 GCF_000260255.1 Octodon degus
AAGAGAAGAGAAAGATTCTGTTAAGCAGTGGTGAACAGAAGGTATATTTGTAAAGATTACTTATCTTTGAAAATACATAAGACTGTGATAAAGCTGTATATTGTTATTTTGCTCTACTATTTAATGGGGAAACCTTTAGACTTTGCCTTTCAGACCTCAATAAAATGAAAAACAAGAAATGCCATGTTGAAACTTGCAATGATTATTTCACTTGAAAGAGTAAACCACTGGAGTAACAGTAGTCTTTAAAAATGTGCAGCTTATTTTGAAGAAAATATGGTTATCATTAATCATTCTGTTTTATTTTTCCTTCAATCCTCTATCTGGTTCAAGTAGGGAATTTAAAATTTTGTTTGGTAAGTTTATTGCAAATGTGCCAAAACCTGACATCTGCAATTCTCAGTATATGCTATGCTAAGAAAAACAAGTGTTCTTTTAATTAGGTATGATTTCAGAGCCATAAGCAAAACAATGAAGCAATTCTTTCCTGTTGCTTCCCAGGAATGGATATTCACCCAAATTAGTAGTTCTCAAAAGATTACTATATTAGAATTGAGATTTACTGAAAGAACTCCCATAATTTATAAATCCTCTTTTTATTCCTCAAAACTCTTTCTATCTGTAGCTTCCTTCCATAAATTTTTCTATATCTTATGCTATGTACATAAATTGTAATTGTGTAAATACACAATGGAACTACAAAATCATGAACCATTGCCTATAATTTTAGAAAAACCTTCTTTTTTCTTTCAATTCTAGCAGAAAGATCAATAATATGATACAAGGGATAATTTTTTGAAGTTTTAAAAAATTATTCTACACAATCACTGCAGATAAAATCACTGAGTAGTCATTACTTGTTGGTGTTCTTGCCGGCATCAATGCTGGTCCTTTCAGTCTCCAGGACTTTCTTCATTTGTTCTTGTATTCCTCTCCCTGGTTTTACTGAAGGTTTTTTCTTCTCATACAGCCCATGCTTTGCAAGTCTATGACATGGCAAATGAGGGTGAGGAGTTGTAATATGTACAATACAGAATCTAAAAGAAATTGAAGGATTAAGGAACACACAACAGAGCTAGTGATGTTTCAGTCAAGCAACGGAAGACAGATGTTAAATAGATTTAAAGAATATGTTTATGGAGACCCAGTCCTAGCCCAGGTCCAGTGAGTGTGCGGAGAGCTTCCTGCTACCCTGCGCCGGCGGGAACAGTCCCAGCCCAGGCGCAGAGTGGGCCGGACCCTCTCCCAGCCCCTCAGGCCGCCCCCCACCACTCCGCAGTGCCTCCCCCAAAACACCCGCTGAGTAGGATTTTCTGCCGAGTTCTGGGAGCCCCCAGACCCAGTCCTAGCCCAGGTCCGGTGAGTGTGCAGAGAGCTTCCTGCTCCCCTGCGCCGGCGGGACCAGTCCCAGCCCAGGCGCAGAGTGGGCCGGACCCTCTCCACCCCCTCGGGCCACCCCACACCACTCTGCCTTACCTCCCCCTCCATCCCGCAGAGTAGGAATTT
>NW_004524614.1:16362663-16374837 GCF_000260255.1 Octodon degus
GTTAGGATAGATATATAGTTGCATTCTCTTAATGAATAGAATGATTTGTTCTAATGGTGTTTGTAAATAGGATCACAAGTCCACTTCTTGTACAGCAATTAACCACTGAGAAGAATATATGCAGTGCATTATTTGTTGAAACTGTACTTCCGATTAGATTTGAAATTGTCTCATTGCTATCTGTTTATCAATAAAACTTTGAAAAATAAAGAATATCTTTATGTATGAGGGCACATGGATTTAGGATTATGTTTTGCATTTTGGGATTACTGCAAGGAACAGCATAAGTCCTTGTGTATTATAACTGTATTCAAAAATATGAGATTACTCGCATAGTCTCAGCTACTTGGGAGGCTGAGGCAGATGGATCTCAACCCTGAGGTCAGCCTGAGACACTCAGAAAGACCATGTTTCAAAATGAAAAGCAAAAGGCTGTAGCTCAGTGACAGAGTTTGTCAGCATGTGTGAAACACTGGGTTCAATTCCCCGTACTGAAAACTAAACCAAATGACCCAAAGCAAAAGCAAAGCAAAGAAAAAAACAACACAGTTGGACCATGTAGAGTGTGTCAATATATTATTGTGACTGCGGAGTAGAGCATGGTGACCAGATGGAGGATGTGGCTGGGGACTAAGAGCTACAGTATGGGCATGGGCTTTTGTAGAGAGAACTATGCCATGATTTCAAGTAATGGAAAGCATGTTCATATTTGTCATTCCTAAAGATTACTGATAATAGCAAAGAAAGGCAAGAAGTAGACGTGGGGCAATGCATCAATCCAGGAATGAAATTACAGTAGAAAAATAACGCAATTAGAATAATAATGAAGAAAATAACAATAGGAACAAAAGATTGAGTTTATATATATATCTCAACTAGGTGTATAAAAGATGTTGACATGGTCTATTTAGATGTACTTTAGGCTGTCTACTGTCCCGAAAACTTTCATTGACAACTTGTAACATAAAACATGTTGTTTCATGTGCACTTACCGTTTATGTTGATTCTTCTCTATTGAATTATTTCAATAAACATATTATTGTAAAGTCATATTTCATTTATTTATCAATCTTGTCCTGGCTTCTGCTCTTAACGGTATCTCTGCCAGGGCCTTTAGTGATAGTAGGATAGAATATCTAGTATGAATACTTTTGCTATCACCCTTCCTGTGCTATTTTTTTTTTTTTAATTTTGTGCAGGGTCTCACTAGGCAGCTTGGACTACTCCTCTTTTCAGCCTCCCCAGTGCTGGGATTACAGGTGTGTGCCACCACACCCAGACTCAATTGCTGGCTCAGCATGCCCTAGAGTGGGGCCAGAGCAGGATGTGGTACAGGGGATCAAACCCTGGTCCCTGCACTTGGCTAAGCAGGTGCTTAGTCTGCTGAGCTATCTCTCTAGCCCCACTTATTCTACTATATATTTGACACTCTTGAAAAATTTGCATTGCTGGAAAAATGTGGATCTTGGCATCATGCCCATGTGTCTCTCTCTTGCCTCTCTGTCTCAGTCTCTTGTCCCAGTTCCTTCTCTTTTATCTCATCTCCAATTATGAAATTTCTTTTGGTCCTTTTTCCCTCTCTTCAACTTGTCTAAAATCTAGGACATTCTATCCTTTTGCAGTGTTTGTACTCATGTGGTAACACATGCATGTTATATTTTATCGTCTAGTTAGTCTCTTCTTTAATTTCTAATTTCCTATGTGGAGAACTTGCTGGATAGATTCACTTGCATGGTTATAGAGATCTCAGAGTTCATAAGACCATTGAGCTTCTTTATGAGGACACCACTCTGGTGACCTAATCACATCCCCCAAACCCACTTTCCTGAAGCCATCCTATCAGGCATTAGAGTTAAATTTGAGAGGAATCAACATTCAGATCACAGAAAACCAAACAATATTAGCAGTTCTACTAGACAGACAGTGTCTTGTTTACATCTCAGCTTATGACTTCATGAGTACTAGTCCCTTGGAAATCTGTTGTACTTAAGAAGTTAAATCATGGTCTTTTGGTGATGATTTCTAAACATAAACTTCATGTACTTTTAAAAACCAGGTGTTGCCTTTAACATATATTCCATCAATATTTTGCAGCTTAAAAACAAAGTAAGTTGGTAAAATTATGTTCTTTCACTAAGCTATAGATAAAGGGCACCTTTATGGGAAGGAGTAAATAAAACTTTGATGATCTTCACAATAAATGTGTATATTCATACATTTCTTGCATTTTAAAGAGTAAATTGTATTCTAAAAGATTAATTTTTTGCTTTAAAAATATGTTGAGAAATTAGAGAGATGAAGGGCTGGGTTCAATTTCAATTCTTACTTGGGCAACAGTGAGATTTAGTCTCAAAAAACAAAACAAACAAAAAAGAAACAATTAAAGGGGGCTGGCTGGACATATAGCTCAGTGGGAGAATAACTCTGGGTTTAATCTTCATTTCTGGGGGGAAGAGAATTTACTTAGAATGCAAGGTCTTAAAAGTCACGTTGTGTTGAAATCCTACGTGAACTAAGGAATTCTGTTTAGAAAAAAAAAAAGGAATATGTAAGGACAAAATAAAGAGAATGGGAACTCCTTATCTGCAGTGATTGAGGCAGATATTAAAAATTAGAGTTCCTCTTCGTTTGACTATGTGAATGAAAAATTATTACGCTACTCAATACCTAGGAAATGAATTTAGCCATAAATGTTGAAATAATAACACATACATCTACAGTAGCACACTATCAAGTTCCCAGGTTGTTTACCAAAACCTATCATCTCCACGAAGCCTAGGCTATCATGACTTTTCTATTACAGTACCTTGCTTCTTTTCTGAATCCTTTACCCCAGGAGTTGCCAACAAATTGTTGTATATTTTGATAGCTTCTTTATGGGAGACAGATGAAACTTGATAAATTTGTGCACAATCTTACCATCGTTGTGGCAAAAATGTGACGATCTACCCATTGAGGCTGAGGAGAGACAAACAAGATTTATTAGCTGGCAGATAACATCTGACATGGAGTTCCGAATGTCGAACTCAGCAGGACTATAACTACAAGCTTTATAGGTTCATAGTTCTGAGTGGACAGGGCAGCAAGAAGATTTCCTTACTTGGTTTGGAATGTGTGAGTGGTGCAGGAATTTGCACAACAGTGTGTGTGTGTGTATGTGTGTGTGTGTGTGTGTGTGTGTATGATCTGTCTGTTATCTCTGTTGGGTCTTTCTATGGGCTGGAATGTCCCACCACACTGGACAGGGGTGTACTGCCTAGTTCAACTGCAGTCCGCCTCAGCCCAAGACATCTTCCTTAACTCAAAATGGCTGTACTTTGGTTCACAGCATCATCACATTCTCTTACCCACAGTGACTGGTCCAAAGAGCGAACATATAACTCATGGACAACCACTTGGTTGCTCTTTATCATTTTTCAGTACTAAAGCTGAAAGACATGGTTTACAAAAACAGTGTGCAAAAGTCAGTTATGAGATTATAGTATTTAAATGAAGCATTTTCCTATAGCCTATTTTTTGTAATGAATCATAAAATTGAGAGAAGTGGATTTGACATACAGAAATCCTATACTTTCTTCTGCAGTTGCTGGACTAAGATTATCAGTACCTAGTTTCCACACTATGAGAAGGCACAAAAATAAAATCAACAACAAATCTCCCCAACCCCCAAACACTGAAAACATCAGCAGAAAGAGCATTTATTTGCATTGAATCCCTACTCCTAACCTATAAACTCCTGATCTGCAACTCTTTTAGGACTTTTGTAATTCACTTGACTATAATTATTAGTATATACCCTAAAGTTTTTACTATTGCATTCAATTAATTATGATTTAGTTTATTTGCAAGATAATGATCCCAACTAGTAAATATATAAATATGAAATGGAAAGTACTACTCAAATGATGTATCATATTCAGTCAGTTGATGTAGGAGTATAACTTCTAAATTAAACTTTTTTTAGATCCTCTTTGTAATAACACATACAATTGAGAGAATGACATGGCACATTAAATTTAGTGTCATTCTGCATTTCATGTTCTTTCATTTGTGTGTACTGTGTCCAGATCTGATAAGCACTTAATTGTGCTTAATAAATAATAATTGCAATATTTCAAGAATAAAAGTCAACCGGCTCATGAGTTATTGATACATTGTATTTGTAAGCTGCCCCTGAATTACTGAGATCAGTTCCAGCACGATGCCATCATTTGACCATACAAGAGTACAATAACCTCTCAAATCATAATGGACAAAAGTCCTTAATGACTTGAAGGCGGTATTTCAGTCTCAAGAAAAGAAGGACATCTGGAGTTCTCAGAACTATGTCCAACTTGATACTGATTTTGAGCTTTCTCACTTTACTGATATAAAGAACAAGCAGGAAGTTTTAGAGCAGAATCCTATATTTTTGTACATGGAAAGAGTTAGTAGAGTCCTGGCCTAATAACGGTTGACCAAAATGGAACAACTGGGAAGGAGAATTTAAATAAAACTTGTAAACTTTTTGATATTTTTCTGTGACTAATAACCACCAACAGATGTGTACAGATGAACAACAGCTTGGGAAGATTCTGAGGCTTGCTTTTCCCACAAATGTATTGTTTACAGCTTTACTGTTCAGGAATGACTATTAAAGATGGAGAGATTTGGAAAGTGAAACAACATAATTTTGATTCAAGAGAAAAAGTTGAAAAACATCCAATAAAATTTCTGAACAAATGAATTTATTTTAATCACTATTCACTAAATATAATCCAGACAACATGAATTTCACTAAGAATTATTAAAATACAAAGATGAAAAGAAAATGTAGCACTTTATCACTGTTAATTTTTGAGGACAAGTGGTTTGAGTGTGCACTTTCATGTCATATGACTGTACTAATGCAGGAGACATGTGGTTCCACCAGTGAGCTACATGGGATTGGAAGAGGGTAGATATCTGGCTGGACAGATAAATTGATACTCCAACTTCAAGAAAAAGATAGGTGGTAAATATCACACCAATCTTGTTGAGGAAATGAAGTGTGATACAGTTTAGGTTTATATATAGAACACCTGCTAAGACTTACAGTGAAATTAGGTTAATGTTGATTTTCAAAGGGTGTGTACAAGATTACAAGACTAGACTTTCTTCTACAGCTGAGTGAAAATGTTCAAAGTCACTGACTAAGCAAGTGACATTATTATAGCTGGGTTTTATAGATAAAAATGAGTTAATTTTTTGAAAATGAACTAAAACAAGGAGACACTAACAGTAGGAAGTTCAGTATGGAAGGAGTTGTTTTAATCTGGAAAATAAATCACAATGATACAAAAGATACTGAGAACAGAGGCCAATTTCAGGGAAAACTGAGGAAAGAGATTGAGAAAGCTGGAGACAGGGCTGGAAATTCTATGTACCTTTCTGCATATAATTTATGCATAAAGAAGGCCATTATGAGAACCCACATGCTAACCACACTGCCAGACTTCTAGCACATTCTATAGTATTAGCAAGAGGGTAGTTTAAAGCAGGGAAAACACATTAGTAATGAAAGCCAATATTTGCATACCTTAGTAAGGGAAATTAGAACTCTAATTCTGTCTTTTATCAATTCCCTCTTTGAATGCCTAAATGTGTCAAAAGGAACCAGAACATAGAACTTGAGCTCTTTATGAAAAAAGGAAACATAAAGGGCATCATAAAATCATCAGTCAGGATGTTCATGTTAAGAATTTTCTTAGATGGCAACAAAAGAAACATAAATTCTATGATATGAATTTCTTGAAGACTATCGAATTGATCAGAGCTCTTAGTATTACCTTTCCTATCATAGAAATTGAACAATCTTAACATATTAAACAGTTTATAACAGTGGCTTTAAATGAGGCCAATTGGTGCTTATAAAAGTGTTGCCTATTTAAGATTATGAAACTGTTTCTTATTAAAAGTCATGTATTTTTTTTTTTTTTTTGGAAACGGGGATTGAACTCCTAAATTTCTGCATAAAAATATGTAAATGCTTATTCTTATTTTTTAAAATTTTAAAATCTTTTTAATCTCTTTTCTTCATTTTCTGGAGGGACTCAAAGTTTAACATATCAATCTTTGATGGAAAATACCTGTTCCATGTTATGTCTAATATGTTTGATATCCAGGCAGATAGTGAGGTTAAGCTCAACTGCCTATGTTATAGGATAATAATAATAAGCCTCTCTTCTGGAGGACTAACAACCCAAGTTTACAGACAAAAAATTAGAGAAAAAGAAAGCTGCAAAGACACCCAACATTTTGGCCCTAGCCTTTCAAGGTCAATGAAGACTCAGGACATAGGCGAACCTGTACTGTAACCTCATGTAACTCAACTGTGTTCCAAATTTTTTGATCAAAGAGATTATGTGGCCACAGAAGAAAATGAATGATGATGTAGAGTGTGCCTAAGGAGAGTCACATGGAGAGAAAACATTCTCTCTCAGGCTTTCACAGAAAGCAAATTGGTTAAGCAATGGCCATGACTTGACTCATCCACATGGCTGATACTGACAAAGGATCTACAAACTGCAATACTTTAGCCTGGGTTTCAGGCTAAATCCTGAGGGGATTTGACTGACCTTGGCAGATACAAAAGTTACATTTCTTGTTATAGAGGTCTTGCTTTATCTTGGTCTTAACTATCCAGCAGAAAAGTACGAAAACAAAGTATAAAAAGTAAAGCCATATTAATATGCTGAGCTGTGAAAGGCTCAACAACTTCAGATATTGCCAGTCTTATGGAAAACCCACTACTATTATGGGCTACTGGACTATATTGGGATATTTTGCTGAATTCATGCACCTACAGTATTTAAATGACAATGGAATGCCCTTCTCTGACAAAACTAACCAAAAAGTGGGACAGAAATGAATGGCTATTTTGCATCGGTATACTCAAAATAGGATAGATATACAGCTCCATTCTCTTAATTCAATGAATAGAGAGATTTCTTCTAATAGTGTTTGTGGACAGGATATCATGTCTGCATCTTGTACAATGAATAACCACTAGGACAACAATATGCAGTGTATTAATTATTGAAAATGTTCTGGTAATCGGTTGTGAAACTGTCTCTTTGCTATTTGTTTCTCAAAAAAATTATTTTTAAAAAGCAAAAAAGTAAAAGTCATGTATTAGGTTGGGGAGATAGTTCAGTGGAATAAGTGCTTGCCTGGCAAGCTCAATGTCCTGAGTTCAATCCCTTATAAAAAATCATTTATTTGTGCATAATTCTAATAATTTTAGTTCATATAAATACATAACCCTGTGTAGGCTACCATCAATGTCATAACAAGGTTTCTGGTTTCCAAAAATATACATATTACATAAAACTAAACCATAGTCCTGAAATAAAATAAATATGTAAATTTTTATTTTTCTGTTTATATTGTGCTATTATTTTCAAAGTAACATCTTCAAAGTAAAATAGATGCTGTCAGTAATATGTCTCCCCTTATATCCTAGGTTCCTGCTCTTACCACATAGATAGTGATATCTTCTAATTCCCAAATTATCTATCCCATAGATCATTTCTGTGGTCAGAATTTAGTTCATTTTGTTCAAAGCATCAGTTGAGCAGTTTATCATGTGATTGAGAGCCACTCAGGCTCTAAAACTATACTAAGAGGATTTAAATTATTTCCTTTGCTAGTCTAGACAAATGATTTAAGAAGTCTATGATAGCTTTTTCCTTTTGGAACTACAGAAAAAAGAATCATACTTATAGAACTGCAACAAGACTTCACAAGAATGTTTATTATATTTTGTCATGTAATGGATACTGAGTAGATGTTAGCTATTTATTTAAATGTTCTTACTGTTATGATGTCCAGGCGCAACTGGAAATATGAGATGATCCTGATGAAGACTGAATATAGAAAAGAAACACTAGCTGTCTAGTGAGGTACAGGCAGGACAGAAACACATTTTGGAGCCGAGGAGAAGAGTGACGCCATAGAAGTGGGAGACGCAAGGATGAAATGATCAGGGAAGTCTGAAAAATAATAAAAGATTTGTGTAGGGCAGGTGACATAGGTCAGCCTTCATCACTCTTTCTCCTTGGGAGGACAAAGTGCATGATTCCCAAAGCTGAAGGAGGGAAGGCTCACAGTGTGTAGAAGTTCCAGCTCATAGCTGGCTGACGCCAAGGCAGGGCGGCGTGGCCGAGGGTCATTGAGAGGAGAAGCAGCTTGTGGCAGGCTGAAGGCAGGCACTCAGCACAGCAGCCAGGCAGTGAGGAAGTGGGCGGTGAGCAGCGAGCAGCACCCTTCCTTCTGTTCCTTGTGTTCTGTGAGTTTGGAGCAGCCTTAATGCTAGTGCTGCACAGTGAATCAATCCCAGCACCACACACTTAATCCCAGGATCATACATATGAGATCCAGGCACCTCTGAAACCCCACCTGTGACCACGCGAGGCTTTAGGAGGCAGTGTCTAGTCATGAGCCATGACAAGGGTACTTTAGAAATTTAAGTGCAAGTATTAGAGACATAGTTTAATTTTCCCTTTCTGAAGTTCATCTTCTTTAAGGAGGAACACAGAGGTTTCTAGTCAAAAATATAGATTCATTTAAGAAGTTACAGTTGAAATTTCACACCTAATGTATGCTGGATGTTGTAATTGTGTTGTGAATTGCGAGCATTGTGCCTGGTAATTTGTGAAGCAGGGGATAAGCAGCCAGAGTTTATGTATGGAAGTTATGAGATTAAGAGAAAAAAAGGCATGGAAGCATGGAGAGGCCCTGTGTGGGAAGACACCCTGCATAAGCAGAGCTGGAGGAAGAAGGGAAAGAGGACGAAATGAACCACTACAGAGCTGCTCTGATGGAGAAAGTTTAAGACTTAGTTTAAGTCTGCAGGGAGGCAGAAAAATGGAAGAAAAATGAAATGCCCTAATTGAAATAATTTTTTGGTGAAATCAGTGGTGAGCACATGAGGCAGTTTGGAGATCCAGAGGATTTCCCCGGGGACCTGGGTGCTCTTGTAGGTGAGGACTGGCACATGCCTCACGCTTTCTGTGCTCTTCCATCAGCACCGTCTTTGCAACAGCCCATGCACAGATACATGTTTTTAAAATGCTGTTGTTTTTTTTAAGATTTAGACACTAGCATTTTGTTACCTATAAATACAATATAAATTTGATAATCTACCATTATCAAATTTTGGATAACAGTTTTCCAAAAATCTTACTTACTATAAACAGTTATATAAATTTATTTACAAAATCAATAATGAGAGTTAGTTCATGAAAATCTCAGTCCTGTGGATATCAAGGATGTAGCCATGAGCGGAACAGAAAATATCCTTGAATTCATGCAGTTGATGAAAAGGCACTTTAATTGGGGTAAAATAAACAGCATATATCAGACATTGGTATGTTTCATAGAATATTTAAGTATCATGGTAAATACCACAAGGCAAAGTAAATAGATAGATTAAAGGGATTTTGTTCAGCAAGACGTCACCTAGGATTTCAGGTTTTGTGCAGCGCATGGGTCTGTCGTCATTCTGCAATTCTGCACCAGTAGCATCCAAGCTATCACAACATGCAAACACACCACAGAGCTCTGTGGCCACAAACCTGTATTTCTAATGAGGCAGAGGCCGGATGCTGCGGTTCACCTATCATTTAACCCATAATCAAATTATATTGAGATTTCCCATTTGTCTTTCGATAAGGTTGCTAACATCAAAGTTACTTAAGAAACTAAAACTACTAATTTCACTCAAGGCTATATCACTTTAATAGTTTGGAAGGATTTGGTTGCTTGACTGCTCTATTTCTCTGATCTATGAAAAGCCGACTATATACATTAGTGATTTTGAAGGACAGAGGAAGTTGCCTAGATAATGCAGAGGCATATGTATTCCCCATTTAAAGCCTTTTGAAAGAAAAATTGATAATTTTGCTTCAGCAATTAAGGGCACTTTGCATTAATTTTTAAAATGTGTTTACTATATGTGGCAATGGAATTGGCTACAGAAAAATGTCATAACAAAAGAAAACCAACTCTTTGCAAATGTTTATTGTTCTGAATATTGGATTACATTTGAGTTAAGAAGATGATGACTAAGAGAGGGCTGTTTTGGGTTCAAAAAGTTAGCTACATTAATTATGTATGTTTTTAGAAAGCCATTTACCATCTGCATTTGTAATCAAAGTACATAGACCTACCTTCCATACAAATGTCCTAAGAAGCGATAGCTTTATTGGATCAAAGGCGAAAAAACCAAAGAAATTATGGTTTAAATGTTTGAAAAATCAAGTACTGGTAGTATTAATAAATATCAGGAAAATTTTCATTGAGTTCTGTTAGAGTAGGACAAATTAGTAATTTCCATTTTTTTCAGTCAAAGGGTGTATCCTTTCATTTTTATCCTTTTTAAGGTTAAAAATTAAATTGGGACTGCTTTTCAGGAATAAATATTTCAGGAAGCCTTCCACTGAGCCAATTTCTTTCTTTTTTCTTTTTTAATGTATTTAGTACAGGGTATACAGGGTCTCACTATATAGATCAGACTCAGTGATTCTCCTGTTTCAGCCTCCCAAGCGCTGGGATTGTAGGTGCATGCCACCGCGCCCAACCTCAGTCCCTGTCACAGTGTACCCTGGGGGCGGGGCGGGCACAGCACGCGGGGATCTGCCCTCATTCATGGGGTCCGCCTCAGCAGAGCTCATTTCTTAACGTACTCATTGCTTACAGATCCTGCTGCTTTTCCAATTTTTTATTCTTATGAAATATTTCTTATAACCTGAAGCCTTTTGTGGTTTGAAGGATGGCATGTGGTATTTTAGGATTTATCTTTCATGAAGTTGCTTATATTCTTTAGCTCTTTCTTTGTTTTCATAATTGTGAGACTCCCTGAAAGTTTAGGAAATGCTGTAGCTAATTGCTGTAGTGTTAAACATGAAAACCAGCTGTCAGATGTCCTCACAGATGGCACAGTTTTTCTAGTGTTGCTTTTAGAATCTAGGTTGGCTAGAAAATCACTGAGTCTTTTCTCATCATACTGTAAAAATCTTACCAATGAATATTTATTGTATGTTATGCAAGACCTTAGGCACCACAAAAGTTAGGACCCACAGAAGTTAGGACAATGATCCTATTTCCATAAAAAATGAGAAATACTTAGAACATTAGGAAGTCTTCCAATATTTGTAAATGAAAAGAAGTGTTCAGATGATTGTAAAAAGAGAAAATCTCAGTGAGTAAAATTAAGATGTCATTTTCCTTTGGATAGTTTCTTAGGGGTTATGTGTGTAACTGGCTACATATATTGTATAGCTTATATACTAGCTATAAAATGTCTCAACTTGAACTCTTTTTGTTGCTGTGTCTTTTTTTATGAGCAGAATATATTTATTGAGAGAAACAAAGCTCCTGTCCCGAGAGAGGGACGGGGGGGGGGGGTGTAACCGAGTGGGTAGTCCCCCCCCCCCGCTGTGTCTTGTATGATAAACTTGTGTGCATTCCATCAACAATTCTTACCTAGGTCCTCTTATGCCTAGCATTTTCCAGTTGGCTACTTCTATTTAAAGATGTTACTTGTGATCATGAAACAGAGGTAACATAACAAAATTACATAGCAGAGCATCTTGCATTTGTGGGAATTAAAATAGAACAGGGACCAGCTTTAGACTTCTGGCAGAGACCACTTAAAGAAACACAGAAGTTCAAAAAGAGTTTCAAGACAGTGGAAGTGGTAGGTTTTGTTGCTGTGGCAAAATGCCTGGGGAGGATAGCTAACATGAGGAAGTTTGGTTAAAACTTCCTTTAACCAAACTTCCTTTTGGTTAAAACATTCTTTTTTTAAAAATTAATTTTATTGAGAAAGAAATAGCAATGAGACAGTTTCAAAACCGATTAGTAGGACAGTTTCAATAATTAATACATTGCATATTGTTGCCTTCATAGTAGTTATTCATAGTACAAGATGCAGACATTATATGCTGCCTAAGCACTATTAATATAAATCTTTCTTCTCATTGAATTAAGAGAAAGTAACTATATATCTATCTTAACTATTTTGTATATACAGATACAAAATGGTCCTTCATTTATATCCCCTTTTTTGTTTAGTTTTGTCAGAGATGGGTATTCCATTGCCATTTAAATATTGTAGGTGCATGAATTCAGCAAAATAATCCAATATAGTCC